>NC_140627.1:19894386-20061886 GCF_057382275.1 Copadichromis virginalis | reverse complement strand
GTTTGTGTATTTAAACTTTCTGTAAAATCTGACTGAGCAGCCACAAGTTTAAATCTATGATTTATTAAACTGGTTCAATATTGATAGTGATTTGGATTATTGTCTTACTTGCTGTTTTTAAATACTTCTTTTTATATTTGGTTTTTGCTTGTCTGTTTAATGTGTGAGCATGTACCATTAAAATGTACATTAAATTTACTCACAAGCATGTGAGAGCAGACATTTCTTCGTTGCATCTGATGGCAGTGGCTCTTTATTTTCAAACATCTAAATAAAGAGTCTGATTACAATTTGTGTTTATGTCTTCATTTATAAGATACTAAGGAGTTGTGTATATTATTGCATAAAGAGTGGGTCAAGGGAGAGAGAAATATTCAATTCAGTTCAGTTGTATTTATTTATGCAGGTACCTCAAGGTACTTTGTGCTACAATAATAGTATAGCCAACAGTAGTGTGTGCCCTCATAAAGACGTATTTCATGTTTTTTGTTTACAAATAGTCTGATAATGGAATACAGTATAATACGGGGACCTCAAACATGTGGCCCGGGGGCCACTTGTGGCACACGTCACCCGTACTTGCAGCCCATATATCGACGTGACGAAATATAATGCAGTTTGGTACTTGAAGTTACTTTTTTTGTTACGAGAGTTTGTTTGTTGTTGAGTGCAATGTTAAAATAAGTTCTTAAAAAGAAAAAAAATTAATATGAATGCAATATGAGCAGAGAGCACAAACCTGTTGAGGGATTCACAGTGTTAGTTCAGTAGTGAGAGACTTATTTCTAAAGAAAACAATTTTCACTACAGTCAAAAACTAACGTGTACATTTATGTCTGCATTTTTATTTTGTTAAATACAAACAAAATTATAGCAGAAGTGTTGCCACGTATCTGACCAGAATGAGAGCGCCAATGTGTTTATTTGGTAGTTCAATGAAAGGCTTCGGTTAGTTAAGAGTGAGAAAAAGAAATTGTGTTCATGTTTGCAGTTTTGTTTTGTTATACAATGATCAAAATTTAAAAGAACAAACAAAACACGACGTTTTCAGAAATATTTGTGGGCGTTTGTTTGTTTTTATGCTTCTTGAACACTAAAGTGGCCCTCCAATGAGATGACGGTACCAGCCGTGGCCCACGGCTCATTTCAGTTTGAAACCCTTAGTGTAGTGGGTGATTTAAAAAGCAAAACTTTCACAGTCCTCATAATGACACCGGGAAGGGCTTGATTAAACACTGAAACTGCTAAAATTAGCTTTGGACTTTTAATCATATGTTAGCTTGTAGTGATTTAATCACCAAAAATGTTTTTAGGAATTCACATTATGTACAAATGAAATGAAAAGCCAAAAAGTAATAATAATAATAATAATAATAATAATAATAATAATAATAATAATGTTGACACAGAATATCTACGAGGCAAAGCCTCACAAGTGGGGGGAAATACAGGAACCACCATGAGGCCACTTCTTTTTCAGTTTAGAATATAATTTAGTGCCAAACAGGTCTGATTATTAGTCTATTAAAGACACAATCATCCTTTAATGAGAAAACCGCAAATCAAAAATCAAATAAAAGTTGAAGTAAGATGTTTTTCTTTGCTTTATTATTTTTTCATTACTCTTCTAGGCATAGCTTGAAATAAAAAAAAAGTTAAGTGAGCATCAAACCATTGCTACAAACGTTTGTGGCTTTTGCTGTTTGATGTGGCAGTCCAAAATGGCTCTTAGAGCCAGATCTTTGACGTGGACGACGCGAGCCGGCTCCTTATCGCGAGCTGTGTTTTTTTTTTCTTTCTCTCACCCTCTCTCTCGCACTTTTTTTCCGCTTCACTCTGCACGCAAGCCTTGTACTTTACGCTGGGAAGAGGGGGGAGGGGCGGTAGTTACACTCGCAGTAGCACAGGAACAGAGCCAGAGAGAGAGAAAGAGAGCCAGGGTCACATTAGAAAGGTATAGTAATCATCCACAACTATTTTCAGTTGCGGATGATAAAGGATTCAGAAAGTTTATTCATGCAGGCCCATATGACAGAGAATGTGCATCTTCTTTTTGTTTTCATATTTTAATTTATATTTAATTGTGTTGTGGTTTGCAGCGTTTTGTGTTGTTTCACTTTAAATTAGTTTAAAAGGAAAAAGCTGAAAATTTAATTAGTTAAAAGTTGAACTGTGAATAGTTGGTTTTTGTCTTATATGATTTATTTATTTTAATGTGGAGTGAATAAATAAAAATATATTTACGGTGGCCCCTAGAGACAAAGCATGTGCAAACTCCAAAGCACGTACAAATCACAACAGAAGTGCTCCAGGAAGCTAGGGGCAGTGTTGAGCTTTTGTTACCTAGTGGCTACACAAGCCAGGAAGTACCAACGACCCGATTTGGTGTGTGGTAGTAACAGGTAAATGAACATTTTCTTTTTTAAATTATTTGAATATATACAGTGCTTGTGTATAAATACACAAACAATACACATATGCTTTCAATTGTGTAATTTGAGTGATCTGGGTAGCTCTGTTTTGGAAGTTCAGTTAACGCTAGAAATGTGTTTTGGAGTTTGTACGTGTTTTGTCTCAAGAGGCCACCATAAATATTTATATATAAACATATATAAATAAAACCACTTTTTTTACATTAGTAATTCCTATTGTGCATAATTTTATATTATTGTTAATAAGAAATTAATTAAAGCAACAAAAAAACCAGAAGAGCCGGTTCGGAGCCGGTTCGGAGCCGAAAGAGCCGGCTCTCTAAAAAGAGCCAGAAATCCCATCACTAGACTGCGGTTATCTCTAAGTTGTTCTTTATATAGTTCAGCCTACTTTCAGTGCTTATTTCCTCTGCTAAATGTTTCACGCTTCAACAGATTAGAATCAAACCCAGCATTTACATGTGAAGACTGACTGATCTAATTTGTTTATTGCTGTTTGTCTGTTTCCAAAGAAAGTTTACATTTTTTTTTTTTTTTTACTATTTTGATGTTTTGT
Organism: Copadichromis virginalis; assembly: GCF_057382275.1. Taxonomy (NCBI): domain Eukaryota; kingdom Metazoa; phylum Chordata; class Actinopteri; order Cichliformes; family Cichlidae; genus Copadichromis; species Copadichromis virginalis. The sequence goes on along the minus strand of NC_140627.1, from coordinate 20,058,898 downwards.
TTATAGGGGTGGAAGGAAACACACACATTTTGGTATAGATCATTTTCAATATTAAAATGATGTAGTAGCAGTTGGATGTGTAAGTGTAAGCATCAAAAAGATACAGTGGAGCAGGTTTAACTATGCCTTTCTTTAGCAAAGAAAAAACAAACAGTCATAACAATACACAATATTTTATAATACACATATTTATCTTTAGTTGCACGGTCTTATCTGATTGTCTGTTTCTGAAAATATTTTTCTTTTTTGCTTATTTATTTGTTTTTTAAATTTGTTTATTAATCAAGGTCTGCATTTGCTAATGTGGCTGTTTAGGATTTTTGTTTTTGCTATACTTTTTGTTTTGTACTGTAAATGCAGAAAAGTAGTGTTCACATATTTTATATACTAATTTGAAACTAATGTACTCATCAAATAACTTTGACACAAGTCACAGAGCATTTGGATGTCCCCCTCTACAATTCAGTAAAGTGAGTAATAGTTGTATGCTATCTCATGCTAAAACAAAATGATCACAAGCTGAACAGGGAACGGAGCAACAAATTGCAAAGAGGGCTTCCCGAGATAAAGATAAACCTGATATCATTCAAACCACCAACATGTCAGTCCATGTGTGCCATATGTCCTTTCCAGGAACTTAACATTACCATCTGCTGTCAATAAATCTCACATTTCAGTGAAACTGAAGCAAAGACATTGTGGCAGTGCAAGGCGAGGAAAAGGGTGAGGTGAGGCAAAAAGAGAAAAGGGAACAAATGATGATGTTACAAACACAAAGGCAGTGGTGTGGTGATTGGGAGTCTGAAAGCTTCACAATTATAGAGTTGTGAAGTTGAACAACCCAACAACGTCACACTGATAATTTGAAACAGATAATCTGTAGTTTAACACTATGGTAATTACCAAGAAGGCACTCAGGTTGGTTATACAGAGATGTGGTTCAGAGTATAAAGTAAAAAATGTAATGCTTAAGTGAGGAACCCAGATTCAGCCACTTCCTGCAGAAGTCTTTTCTGCAGCTTTCAAGAAAAACCATCAGCTTAGCTTCATCATGACAGCTGGCTGTAGGCGGATTCTAGGTTTGGTCTTGGCTATCATCGGTTTTCTGGGGAGCATCATCACCTGTGCGGAGAGTTGGGTCAGAGTTGTGTTACATCAAGTGCAGCAGATATTCATATGAATTTTAGGTGATGATGCTGAGATCCATTCACTGAATTCCACCTTCATACCAACTTTAGAGTGTCCAATATAAAGACAGTATAAACAGTGTACTCTCGGTGTAGAGGATGGAAATCAACCATGACATATATACCTGTTTACACTGAACATATACTCACATATGTACTATGTCACCATATGTACTCGTATACACTGTATACATACCTACACTTGGATGTTTAGACCCACACTTTTAGATCAAATATTATTCACAAGTATATTAATGAAGTTTGTGCCACTTGTTGAATGAGCATATGTGATCAATACTGTCTGAAGTGTAGTGATTAGGAACAAAAAGTAACCTTTGATTGTATTATGGCCAGTGGTAACTAGTCCAAACAAAGAGTTAAATAAACTTGGTCCCACTAAGCTGCACCTGGGAGCCTATCCGCTGCCAGAAGGTGGTGAACCACCCATCTCTAACCCATGAAGTAAAGAAATTTTGACCACCTGAGAGTGCACCGGGGACACTTTTTGCCTGTCTCCAGTTGCCAAAGTTGTGAAAAACCCTTCTTTAACAGATATAGTAGCCCACCCCTGGCAGCAAACCTGACAAAGCTGTCAGGAGGATTCATTTTTTTCTGTCTGCAGTATGTTTGATATCTGACTTTTGCCCTTAAAACTGTCAAAAGGACCCAATTAAAATGATTGATGTTGGGAACAGCGCTCAGAGTTATGGAGTAATGCCAGAAAGTTATCTAACGCAAGGGGATGCATCCATTGCACTTTTGAATGTGTGTGACTGTTAGAAAGCACTTAAGAACAGAAAAAAGTGCTTGTGTGAATGAGTGAAAGAGGCATGTTGTCTGAAGCGCTTTGAGTGCTCTGGGAAAGTAGAAAAGAAGAATCAGTCCGCTTACCATTTCACAGATTTCTTGAAAAGTCTGTGTGGGTCATCCAATAAATAACTCCATATCTTTTTCAAATGATTGATTGATTGATTTTTTAAATCTGCTAATATCTAACATACAGATTTTCTGTATGAAATGTTCTTTTGGGGAGTGATTGGTCTTTATATGTAACTTTGCATGCATCAGTGAAGACGCAGTCAACTTCTCCTTTAATTATTACAAGCACCTAAAAACCACTTCCTGCCTGACTTTCATGCAGATAAATTACTGCAGCTCTCAAGAACACACCATCTTTCCTCTTTGAAGAGATCAGCAGATCTCATCACGATGGCTGACTGTAAGCTTCTGGGTTTGGTCTTGGCTATCATCGGCTTTTTGGGGAGCATCATCACTTGTGTGCTCCCCATGTGGAGAGTGACAGCCTTCATTGGTACCAACATCGTCACAGCTCAAGTAATCCATGAGGGCTTGTGGATGAGCTGTGTGGTCCAGAGTACGAGCCAGAAGCAGTGTAAGGTCTATGATTCGGAGTTGGCCTTATCTCAAGATTTGCAGGCTGCCCAAGCGCTCATCATCATCGCCATCCTGTTAGGGTTCTTTGGGATCCTGTTTGCTGTAGTTGGGTACAGGTGCAGTAACTGTATAATGCATCAAAGACAAAATAGCAATGTGACTATAGCTTCTGGGGTTATCGTCATCATTGCAGGTGTCTTGCTCCTAATCCCTGTAACTTGGACAGCCCACGCTATGATTAAGGATTTCTACAACCCACTCTGGTCCGCTTCTCAGAAGAGGGAGCTGGGATCATCGCTTTACATCGGCTGGGGCTCTGCAGGACTGCTGTTCCTGGGAGGAGGCCTCCTCTGCAGCTCCCGTCCTCGTATGAATGACACTGACTGTGAGGTTAGGTACTCCAACCATCGTGCTGTTTAAGTCCTACATTTAAATACAAAACTAATGAGAACAAGAAAAGTTTCATCTCCTGTTTTTCTCCTGAGTAAAACAACAAATTAGATATTTTATTTGTACGCTTTAGGAAAACTGTATTGCAGCAGAAATCACATTGTACTTCCGTCAATTAGGAAAGTAACATGATTCAAATAAGCAGCAATGTTTGCAGTACAAGTGTTTAACTTTACTGAAGTTTTTACTTCTTACTTTTTACTTGCATCCAGAATATATTGAGGGAACACAGTTCAGTGTTTTGAATCTCTTTGTGTGCTTAAAGAGATTCAAATACAGCAAATTGCAATACATTTTCTAAGATATTTTACACCATGATAGAGATTTAGTTCACATTTCTTTGTTGTTCATGCTGTGTAATATATATTATATAGGTTATTCTCACTGAGTTTTTTTTCTGGGCTCTTTAGGAAATTCAAAGGATGTGCATTAGAAACTGCCATGAAATCTGACTGTGTAGTCAGTGATTAAAGTCTAGAAGTCTAGGCCTCATCTTTGACTGGTCTTTCTTTTTTTGTTGAATAGTTTTCTTCTGTTTTTTGTGGCTTTCTTATAATGTATATGTAATATGAAATTAAGGTAAACATTAGAAGCATGTAAGATCATGTGTTTGCTTTTTTAATCTTAGCATAGCCACTCTTTTTTTTTCAAGAGTATAATAAACAGAGTAAAAAGTAATTCGTGTTTTCAGCTTATGGAGTATTTCTTATATTTATGGGACTAGATGCGAATTAAATTGAAATCAGTTTAAAAATATATTCTGTGTTTTTATTGGTTTGTTTGTAGTACATGAATTTTAGTCTTTCTGTAATTAACTGGTTCAATATTAATGATCATGTCACAGATTTGCATTTTCTAGCTGAATAGTTTTCAGATTGTATTTGTTTTGTGTTTGTTGTATTGCATATGCAGCAAAAATTATCAAGCATTTTTACAAGCAGGTGATTTCATGTGTTGTTGTTGTTTTTTATCATGGTGGGGGGTTTTGTCAAAAGGTGAAATAAAATGAGCGAACAAGTCTGTGTTTATAGACTTCTCCCTTTTTGAAAGACTAATGAGTTTTGTAGACTTTTTTTTATTCAAGAATGAGATGAAAGATGAAAGACAACGCTACCACACTTAGCTCTTATTTCCAAGTTTTATTAGAACATACTTGTTAAAAAGACTCAATGGTCATTTTGTTTCGTGTTCAGCATCTATCGAACTTAATACAGTTTATGAAATTTCTTTTTTTTTTAATTCTGTCACAAAGTTGAAGAGACTCAGCATTAAAAAATTCTACCAATTATGTCATGGTTCAGGTTTTATAGGGTTAGAATAATGGTTCAAATCTTTGGTCAAAACTACTCAATTTAAAATGGGTCCAAATGTCCAACACTTTTTACAGTTCTGGTAAATTTTATCACCCTGAATAAAGTCAAACACACAGTCATTTTTATTTCTTTTGATGTGTGATACAAAGGAGATGGAACCAAAAACCAGTGGTGATTAAACGAAGGAAACGAAAGCAATTATCGGAACATATAAACTTAATCAGATGGCAGTGATGACTGGAAAAGAACAAATGAGGAAAGTAAAAATTTAGAAAAACACACAGCCTGCAAAGTAAGCCAGAAAGGTCCAAACTCACACAGAGGGGAACAGTGGACCCGGCCCACTTAGAGCGCAAAGGCCGGGTCCTCAGGAGGATGCAGCCTCTGAATTTGGACACCCCCGCTGTTTCCGGCCGGACAGTAATAACGGTGACATTTAACTTATTTTATCCGATAAATAAACACTCTAAAATTACATTTTCTTGTATATGTATATATATATATATATATATATATATATATATATATATATATATATATGTATTACACCCCCCACCCCCACCCCCAACAGCACTGACGCAGTCTGACCAGAAAGAGAGTACCAGTGTGTTTATTTGGTAGTTCAATGAAAGGCGTCAGTTAGTTAGGAGGGAGGAAAAGAATCAGCGTTCATGTTTGCAGTTTTGCCTTGTTATATTTAAAAAAAACACACACACAAACACCACATTTTAGGAATTATGTGTTGGTGTTTTCTTGTTTGTTTGTTTTGTTTTTGTTCTAATTGAACACTAAAGCGACAGCTCCAGCAGTGGCCAATGGCTCATTTAAGTTTGAGACCCTTGGTGTAGTGGGTGATTTCAATTCCAAAACTTTTACTTTCATTATAATGATATGGGGAGGGGCTTGATTAAACACTTAACTTGCTAAAATTAGCTTTGGGCTTTTAATCATATGTTAGTTTGTAGTTATTTTAACTAACAATATTTTTAGGAATTCACATTATGTACAAATGAAATGAAATGAAAATTTAAAAAGTAGTAATAATAATAATAAGAAGAATAATAGCAATGACACAGAATATCTGCAAGGTGAAGCCTCGCAAGTGGGGGAAAATACAGGAACCACTATGAGGCCACTTCTTTTCCAGTTTAGAATATAATTTAGTGCCAGGTCTGATTATTAGTCTATTAAAGACACACAATCATCCTTTAATGATAAATCCTCAAAACAAAAATCGAATAAAAGTAAAGCCAAAGTAAGACGTCTTATTTTCTTTGTTACTTTTTCATTACTCTTCTCTTCTAGGCATAGCTTGAAATGAAAAAGTAAAGTGAGCATCAAACCATTGCTACAAACGTTTGTGGCATTTGCTGTTTGGACTGCGGTTATCTCTAAGCTGTTCTTTATATTTCAACCTACTTTCAGTGCTTTCAGGGTTTCTACGTAACCATGAAGTGAAGACGCAGTCAACTTCTCCTTTAATTATTACAAGCACTTCCTGCCTGACTCCTTTCATGCAGATAAATTACTGCAGCTCTCAAGAACACACATCGGCTGGGGCTCTGCAGGACTGCTGTTCCTGGGAGGAGGCCTCCTCTGCAGCTCCCGTCCTCGTATGAATGACAATGACTGTGAGGTTAGGTACTCCAACAGCTGCCCTGTGCAAGTCCTACTTTAAATGCACAACCCGCTATTGAGAACAAGAAAAAAGATTTTCACCTCCTTTGTGTGCCCCGGGTAAAACAACAAATTAGATATTTTATTTGTACGCTTAGGAAAATTGTATTGCAGCAGAAATCACATCATTTTCTGTCAATCAGGAAAGTAACATGATTCAAATAAGCAGCCATGTTTGCAGTACAAATGTTTAATCTAAGTTTTTACTTTTGCATATATATATCTATATATATCTATATATAGATCTATGTGTGTGTGTGTGTGTGTGTGTGTGTGTGTGTGTGTGTGTGTAAGAGAAACAAAAGGTAGTTTCAGACTCGGTCCAGCAGATGGCAGATATCTCTCTTAACTCAAATTGGTTGAATAAACGTTAGGTGATTACAGACATGGAAAATGAAGATAAAAAAAGAGGCGGGCATTCAGAGGTTTTTTTTACAGTTAGGAGGAGGGTTTCCAAACACCTGTGTTGTACCTCAAAGTGCTTTACAGTCAGAACGGTGCCTTAACGTCAGTGTGGCGCATCGCATACTTTTTTATTAAGAGGTGTATTTTATTTACTAGCTGTCAGCGATAAAGCCAATATCGACAATGTTCTTCTGTTGCCTACGAGGGCATTTTAGCAGACTTTTCGCGTTGGTTTTCTTCGTGCTTGCAGTTTTGGAAGCAACAGAGTTTGAGGGTCGACCCCAGAAGATGCGGGAGATTCGGGCAACCGTGGCTGATTTGGCCTGGCAGGGAAGGACCTACCTGGGCAGGCTAGTAGGGGAGCAGACTTTGCTGTCGGTGGAGAAGGTAGCTGCTATCTTTCTATATCTATCTATCTTAAAGAAAAACTATCTCTATATATTCATTGATTTATTTATTTATTCATTCATTCATTAATTTAGTATAGTTTTTCTTCAGGCTATGATTCTGTATTATTTTTTTCTCATTGTAGTTGGAATTATTTTTGTTTTTAATTCTTTATTCTGAGAATCAAGTTTTGATTTGTCTCTGTGTTTGTTTATCTTTCCCTCTTCGTGTCTGTTCCAGCGTGTTGCTTCTTCCTGTTTTATTTTGGCCGTCTTTTGTCTCTGGTGCTTTGTGCTAATAAGCAACTTCAGCAGAGTGTTCACTTGCACTTTGACATGTACTGTGTCCCTCGTGTGCTTTTCTAAGAAGAGTTATAGTTTAAAATTTTGTTGTTTTGACCTGCATTGTTACTTTACTGAGCAATACAGCTGCCTTCTAGTTTACCTTTTGCTTCTGAATGTTGCTGTTTGGGTCCAAGAATGGAAACAAAAAGGCCTTGGATTGTTTTTCAATTGATTGAGTCATTCATCCAGTTTATTTTGGATTAGTAAGGATAATAAAATTGAGAAAAAAAAAAGTAAGGATAATAAAAGTTTATCAATGTCGACATTAAGCCCACACACTTTTTTAAACAAACAAAGGGCCATCATTCAGGTAGGATTTCTCACTTTGCTCTGACTCCTACTCCCTGCTCTGGCATGTTTAGCTTACCTGGAGTCATGTGACTCAGTGGCACTGAGCAGGGCCATGTTGGCTGAAGGGAGTTGTAAATGGAACACTGCAAACATAATGTGTGCTGGAGAGAAAAAATTATACTTTGCCAAAATCACCAGTTTATATAAAGATGTGAAAAGACAACATGGTTTTTAAGAAATTTCCATTCCTGTTTTATCAGTGTCTCAGTGAAAAAAAGCAGAGGCAAACTGTGACCCCACTGCTAATGCATGGTGTGCATATATAGATTTAATGACTATGGACATTCCTAAATGGAATATCAGTAACCCCTCTTCATAGATAACTGTGTGTTTGTTTTGGCCCACAGTTACTGTATATGTCTAACAAGATCAAACTGACAATTCACATGAGTAGATGCTGTTTGATACACTGAGTAAATGCAAGCAATATGAGGTATAAATGAGGTAAATCTAGGCTGTAACTTACCATGTCTCCATCTGTCCACCCCCTTCTTTTTTTCTTTTTACTTCTATTAACCCCTGTTTCCCCACCTTCCAGGATTTCCTTCAGGTTATAGGTGTGGTTGCTGAAAGTGTGGCTAATCATCTAAATGCAGTACTACAGTACATCTTACAATTCCTGAAGGCTAATGAAATTCAAGGTAAGGATGTTTTTTTCTGATGGGCCAGTGACTAGAAAACTACAATGAAGTTTTAATTTTAGACATGCTCAAAAAGTGGCATTGCCCTTCACCTACCATTTACACTCACCAGGCTCTGGGGAGCAGATGCTTAGATAGCACCAACAAAGCATAGGCTGTATGTAAAGATGGAAGACTTGTTCCTTCTGCACAAAAGGGTAATTTAGACATTTCAGAAATAGCACTGCTATTGTGACTGGCAGAGGAAGGACTGTGTCCCCACAGCCTTTAACATTCACTTAGGCCTGTTGCTGCAGTATTGAATTTTCTTTGCTGTTTTGGAGCCTTACTTTTTTATAAAAAGAAAAGATTCAAGATTCAAACCCAGTATCCCAATGCACAGCAAATTGACTGAGCCCAGATTGTTGGGTTAGGCTCAAATCTACAAACAACATTCTCACTTGGATGTTTTTTCTGGTCTAGTTTTGTAAGAGCTGATGGAGAGCTGTGATGACTGCATCCTCTGTATGCTCGATATTCAAACTGGTGCGGGTGAACGTCAGCAGGGGGTGAGGATGTAAGAATGAGTCTCAAAACAAATCATAAGCAAACAACAAAAAAAGTAATATTAAATGTAGAAACTGATCTATAGTAAGATGTTCTGTTCAATGTAAAACTAAAGAAAAATCTTGGTGTTTCACTCCACCTGCTGATCGGACCTACCAGACTCGCATTCAGATGATTATTCCCAATAAATAATTGATTCAATTCAAATCATAGAGTGATGTGCTTTATAGGAAAGCTATTAATAAACACACAATAAAGGATTATTATATTAAATGTCATTGCTTGTGTTTGTTGTCCACAGTTAATCTCCCCATCAGCAAAGTCACCCCAGAAGGACTGATCTTTATTGCACAGTGGCTTCTCAAGGTTATTTTTTGGTACTGCTTAATTTCTCATGCCTTCCAGTTGATTGGTTGGTTGCTCGTACGGCTGCTGAGACTCATGCTAAAGCTGCTGAGAGTCATGGTGACTTGCTTGCTTCCAGGCTGGTCGGGAAAATTGTTGGCCTGGAGGAGCAAGTTGAAATCCTGGCCAAAGTTGAAGGGGGAAATAAAATTGAAAAAAAAAGAAGAGCAGCCAAAAAAATTGATTGAAAGATTGAAATCCCCCAGCTTATCTTTACCCAAAAAGTGAATAGAAGGACGCAACATTCGGCCTTTGTAACGGAAAAGTGTTAAAACTGAGTTTATTTACTTGTGTTTTTGCTAATAGTTAATCATGCTTAATTCTAATCATAGTATAATCAAGAATAAATCTAATCAATATGAGGAGTAAGATTATGTTGTTTGAGTAATGAAATAATTTTGATGCCTTGCTTTTTCACCTAGATTGTGGGAGCATTGTTATGACTATAGTGCATCCTTGGCTCTTTCTTTGTGAGTGAGTAAGATTGTCAAATACACAGTCATAACACAGTCATAAAGAGAAAAAGTATGTTTATATGTGATTGAGCTATTGAGAAATCATGTTGAAGTAAAACAGCATATAAACTGAATGAGACATGATGAAGAACATATTCATTCATGTCATATAAATGTACAACGAAATACAGTATATGTATGAGAAAATGTAACCATTTTAATGAATGATTGAACTTTTCTTTAGTTAATCTGTCTGAAAGGTTATAGAGAGAACAAAAGGGTGTGGCTTATCTTTGGGACAATGTGAATGTCATGTGGGCTGATGGTGGGGTTAAAGAGGGGAAACGGAGATGAGAACAACATGTATAAAAATCCCATGCAGATGGAAGAAGTTGTTTTTTGTTGCAGAGTGTTGTTGAGTGGAGAATTAGAAGACCTTGGAATTCACAGTTAGGATTTTTTGCAAGAAACCCAGAAGATTTCACCTTCTTTTTCCAAACCACCATGGATTATAAATTGGATTGACTATTTTGGGGATTTACTCTGCTCACTGCCACCATGTTGGATTGGAACTTCGAGGAAGTTTTGGGAATTTTGTACAGAGTTCTTTGAATGTGCGTCATTCTGCATGGTAAGGAAGAGACTCCATCTGTTGCTAAGGTGTTCTCTCTCTTCTCTTCTACAACAACATCAAGACCAGTAGTAGATATTTAGCAACATTTTAAACTTGATTATTTTTAGATTTCATAATCTTTTATACATTTTAAGATGATTAAGATGTTTTCATTGTTATTATCTTTTTGAGCTGTTTGTTTTACTCCAGCTACTGTTGCTTAATTAAACAAGCTTATCTGCAATTAAAGTTAATTTTATGAATGTTCCTTCTTTTGGGTTCTTTTCTTAAAAGTAAAGGTAAAACTTGTGAATGAGTACTAACATCATTTCAGGGTTCTGGGGCCTATTTTCCAGGCCACAAAAGTAAAACCTGGCAAACCATAGATCATTCGGGGGGAGCGAATGTTAATGGATGTGGCTGCTGATTAAATCGTACTGACAGTTGCTAGTGTTGTTGCATCATCTAGCAGACAGGGGGGTATTTAGGCAATCTAACATTTACAGTTTCACGGTTTGCCAGGGCAAGCCATGTGGGGTGTGAAAATCAGGACCCAAGATGCAGGCACTGACATTGATGGGATGAGTGAGCTTTTAATTATGAGTGAAGAAACTACTGACAAAAGTGGAGATGGCGAGGAAAGGAACTAAGAAATAACCTAAACTGGAAAAACCTAACAAATGAAACTGAAGCCAAAACTCACGGAATGACATGCAGAGGAACACAGGAAGGAACGCAGAGGAAACAGGGAGACTCGCGGAGACAATACAGACGAACCAACAACAAGCAGAAAGAAACAACACACACTAACATAAGACACAGACCTTCACAATAAAACAGGAAACTGAACACACATGCAAAGAGACAGACTCAGAGACATGGACTTTGTACAGAGACCTGACTACACTGGAACAGAAGGAACACACAGGCAGGGTAGACTAGGCACAGAACAGAGGGAGCACAGAGCAACATGAGGGGGCAAAGGGAAGAAAAACTTAGGACCTAGAAATTCAAAACCAAAACACCGACAGCAATAATGTGGCAAATAAATAATAAACAATTCAACTCACTGGATCACAGACCCCGGACCATGACACAGAGAAAGTAAAATTAAAATGAATGGGATGGGATTAACATTTGCTGGGGAGCATGAGGAATCAGATATTCATATTTTTTCCCTGGTAATTTACTACATTATTCCACAAATATATATATATATCTATATATATCTATATATATATATATATATATATATATATATATATATATATATATATATATATATATATATATATATATATAAACTCAAATCACTAGTCAAAAGAAAAACAGCAGTTCACAACTTACCCATGAGGGTTTTCTGTGGGCAACCGATAGAGGGCTTGCTCACAGAAAACCCTCATAGGGCCCTCTGTGGGTTAGAAGATGATATTTCTACCACTTGGGTCTCCATGAGGGTTTTCTATGTGCAACCCATAGAGGGCTTGCTCACAGAAAACCCTCATAGGGCCCTGAAAGGGGAAAAACTGCTATTGGCCAAATGAAGTTGACTAGAGAAATTGAAAACACACCAAACCCCATCACTATATTTCCTGGAATATGAAGCTGAGCAAAGGGAGCTGATTCAAAACATTAGTAAAAGGAAGTTAACCTGGATACTTATGATATACTGTAAAAGAACTTAAGATAAAGTTATCAGACTGCATTCCACTTACTAAGACAAACTCGTTTGATAAGATATGACGGCTGTTTTTTAAAATTTGTTGTTTGTTTTTAATAGTGAGCTCATGGCGCAGTGGTATAGAACCTTGCATAATATGTGAAAGAACCCTTTGAAGTCTCTTTCCCTGGAAGCAGACATAAAACCCTTGGGGGGTTGTGCAAGAAATAGTATACTTCAAAGAAAATGTGCAGGCAGCTGGGTTACCTAATGGCTTACCTGTTGTAACCCCTTGTGAATGAGGGAATAGCTGAAAGTAGCTCTTCTTGTTTTTTAGTTGGTTTGTTTTTATTTTTTAACAACATTCTGGGCCTTGGTACCGATGTGAAATGTAGGGCACATCCATGCCCTGCACTGTTGGACCCACTGTGGGGCTAGATCTGCTTAGTGTGGGCAGTCAACAGACAGCCTATACTATGGCCTCGCAACATTTCACTTTGATACTGTGATTTTGTGGACTATGTTTACTTGGATTTTCACTAATTGATTCTAGTAAAGCCACTGGTAAACATTCCTTCCACAACTGTGTGTACATACAAAAGCAGAAATATTACTCAATGCAATTTCTGGAGAAACTGCAATGGGTTTGTTACTGTGCTAAAAGGTTGAAAGTAAATAGGTTAGCTAAAAAAGCTGAGGAGAATTGGCACTTAAAAAGTAGCAAGGCCTGTACCTGATAAATTGTCCATGGGTGTACCTAATAATTTGGCTGGGTACACAGGTTAGCAGCTGTAGTGGCTAGGCACAATGGGATACTTAATAAAATGGGCGGCCACTTTATTAGCCACATAAGTGTGCCTTATAAATTTAACCAAAGGTGTATGCCAGTTTGCTGAAACACAGATAATTGGCTCAAAAATATTGGCATGTTTGTATATCCCATACTGTATATCCATTGTCAAAATCCCAGAGAGTAGGCTGTTAACTATCAGTTCTTCCCAGCTGTTTCAATTGCGTAGCTGTGAATCACCATGGTAATGGCATTTTGTGGAACTGGAAGGATGCAACTGTTAGAATTTCTCTGAAACATGCTTGGCACTCTGGCATAACGACTTATAATACTTTATAACAACTTATAATACTTGAGTAATTTAAATCTATGAGTATAATAAGAAGTTACTCTATAGATACAATGGGGCAAAAAAGTATTTAGTCAGCCACCAATTGTGCAAGTTCTCCCACTTAAAAAGATGTGAGAGAGATGACTTTGTCAAAGGGCCATATTTCCTACCTTTACAAACTAGTTTCTCCACCTAGCGAATCTCTTTTCCATAGGACCAAGATGAAATGGGAGTCACAACTCCACGTGCGTCTTTCTGAGAGGAAGCTGTAGGGGCCATTAATTCGTCTTTTAGTTGTGCCAGACTTTCATTAATACAATTTAAAGTTTTCCACCTACTACACTACAGTAAAGAAAAAATGTTAAAATTATATCCAGATAAATGTGATGATAAATGTAATAGATGCTCACAGACACCTTGCAACCTTACTCACATGTTTTGAGCGTTCCCCAGGCTGTCTGAATTTTGGCATCAATTCTTCAAAACAATTTCAGATATATAGGTGTAAATCTAACTCCGACTCAACATATTGCTATTTTTGGCAAACCACCAAATAACCTTCGTATCACAGCTATCCAAAATAACCTTATTGCCTTTGCTTCTCTTATTGCCCGAAAAAGAATTTTGTTGTTGTGGAAATCATCTCAGCCACCGTTAAACAAAGTCTGGACTTCTAAAATTGGAGAAGATACAAACAATTCTCCCTCAGACGCTCGTCGGATAGATTTTTTACTTACTGGAAACCATTACTTAAATACTTAGAAAAGTTACCAGCACCAGAAATCTTTTTGTAGTCCAACACATGACCGTGCACAAATTTTCCTGCTATTGCTGGCAGTACCACCTCATAAGAGTACTTCATTTAAGATATACCAGCATTATTAATTTGCTTTGACCGAGGAGCATGCAGTCACCAATATTAATATTAACTAATGTTGATTAATGGTAATATTAATCTATAAGGATAAGTACTAGCACTTTATTAGCACTTTATTGTTGATTTTTGTTGTTGTTTGTTTTGTTTTTGTTTGTTTGTTTGTTTGTTTGTTTGTTTTTTGAATGGGTTAATCCATCTTTCTGTAACATATTCATCTTTAAATTATTATGAGGGAGTGGGGGGTATTCATGTTATTTATGTTTCTGAATGTTATAAAAAAAAAAGAGAGAGAAAGAAGAGACTATCTTTTCTATGTGTACCTATGTGCTTTATGACTGTCTGGCATTTGAAAAATAAAAATTGGAAAAAAAAAAAAAAAAGATGAGAGAGGCCTGTAAATCACAATCAAGAAAATCACATTGTCTGATTTTTAAAGAATTTATTTGCAAATTATGGTGTAAAATAAGTATTTGGCCACTTACAAACAAGCAAGATTTCTGGCTCTCACAGACCTGTAACTTCTTCTGTTAGAGGATCCTCTGTCCTCCACGCCTTACCTTCTTCTTCTTCTGTATAGGGTTTACTGGCGGTTGGCAAACAGCAAAATGGTGCATTACCGCCACCAACTGGTATGGAGTGCGGACCGAAATGACAAAAAAAAAAAAAAGGGTCTGCCTTAAAAACCAAAAAACAGCCCGATAACTTCCACTTACAGAGGTCGTGCGAAACAAATCAATCAAGTCCAACTTCACTTCCATATCGTCCAGCTCACTCGTTACCTGTATTAATGGCACCTGTTTGAACTCGTTATCAGTATAAAAGACACCTGTCCACAAGCTTAGTCACACTCCAAACTCCACTATGGCCAAGACCAAAGAGCTGTCGAAGGACACAAGAAACTAAATTGTAGAGGCTGGGAAGACTGAATCTGCAATAGGTAAACTCTGGGAGCAATTATTAAAAAGTGGAAGACGTACAAGACAACTGATAATTTCCTCAATCTGGGGCTCCACACAAGATCTCACCCCAGAGGGTCAAAAAGATCACAAGAATGGTGAGCAAAAATCCCAGAACCACACAGTGAATGACCTACAGAGAGCTGGGACCAAAGTAACCAAGGTTACCAATAACACAATACACCGCCAGGGACTCAAATCCTGCAGTGCCAGACGTGTCCCCCTGCTTAAGCCAGTACATGTTCAAGCCCGTCTGCTAAAGAGCATTTGGATGATTCAGAAGAGGCTTGGGAGAATGTCATATGGTCAGATGAAATCAAAATAGAACGCTTTGGCCAAAACTCTACTTGCCGTGGTAGGAGGAGAAAGAATGCTGAGTTGCATCCAAAGAACACCATATCTACTTTGTAGCATGGGGGTGGAAACATCATGCTTTGGGGCTGTTTTTCTGCAATGGGACCAGGATGACTGATGTGTAAAGGAAAGAATGACTGGGGCCATGCATCATGAGAGTTTAAGTGAAAACTTCCATCAGCAAGGGCACTGAAAATAAAACATGGCTGGGTCTTTCAGCATGACAATGATCCCAAACACACCGCCTGGGTAACGTAGGAGTGGCTTCATAAGAAGCATTTTAGGGTGGAGTGGAGTGGCCTAACCAATCTCCAGATCTCAACCCCTTAGAAAATCTTTGGAGGGAGTTGAAAGTCCATGTTGTCCAGCAACAGCCCCAAAACATCACTGCTCTAGAGGAGATCTGGAGGAGTGAGCCAAAATACCAGCAACAGTGTGTGAAAACTAAATAGAAAAGACCAAGGGAACTAAAAACAAACAGACATGAAGATCCTAATCTAAATAGGAAAAAACATCAATAAAAAAAACTAAATTCAAAACATTAGTAAAGTAATCCAGGCATGTGCAAAAACACCATCAAAAGTCAAATACAGCCTATTGAATAACACACTTCACACAGGTTTACTGAGATAAAAACCTCTTTAAACATTCTTCAGTTCTATGGAAACTAAAGGACGTGTTAGATAAGACACATCCTCAAATTTCCTTAGAACCCACTGTGATGTAAAAGAGAAACTTGGCAGAAAGAACAGCTTGGCTTGAAACCCAAAGTTGAGTTATCATTGCTGTATCATTGCTGTGACTGACATATGAAGTCTTTCATTTTCTGCAGGCATTTGTGATCTTTGAGATTTAAAATATATGCCAAAACTCTGTCTACAGAAGCATATGTCACAAAACTAAGTTAATCATTTTAGTATTTGAATGATGTCCCTATGACTAATAGTATGGGAGGAGATAGGTGCCAAAGCTGCAACTGATGTATCTAATATAGTGGCTGGGCACACCGGCATACATAATTATTAAAAACTTCAATGCTGAAAGCTTGAAGGTTGTTGCCTGCCATTGCTATAAACATTTGAAATGTCTGAAGCTTTATTTTATTGACCCAGCTCAACTGCATTGTATTATGAAAACATGTACCATGCATTAATGTAAAAGCAGAATAGGATGCACCGAATGAATCAGAAACTGGAGCTGCATTTGTTGAATTTGCTTTAAAAAATGTAAATAACACATAAATGGGATCAGAAGTGCCTGAAAAGCTGAAAGGCCTTGGAGTTAAATAATCATTCCTGGACAATGGAGCTGACTTAATGGCCTGCTTTATTAAGGATACTGATTAGTTTGTCAAAGCTGAACCTAATATAGTGGTTATCTGATAAACTTTTCCTGATACAGGAAACAGACTTGCCTAATAAAGTAAACAGGTATAGAAAACCTACACATTAACTTTCATTTGACCATTGTCTATCCAGACTTGAAAGCTGAGTTGGACAACTTCCACAAACCAAACAACCTCTTTAACACTAATGGCAAAAGAAAATTACAACTGTTTAGCCTCCCAGAATGTTAAGTAGGAGCATGCAATCACTATTTTATACCAGCTGCAAAACTAATTGACAACTTCTAACAGAAAAATGGGATGTGGCTCCAGAATTCTGCACAGCACTCTATTACGCCCTTATAACTACATATTAAATGTAGAGTGGAGTACGCTCCCTTGGACTTGTTCGTGCTGGTATAGTTGCCATTATCGTGTTGGAGTTTTCTGAAGGAGGAGTTGGTATACTGGCATCAGGAAGTTCAAGGCATCCAGCAAGTGCAGCTTTCAGGAGGTGAGTGATTATCACCTCCTGAAAGCTGAAGTGATTCACTTCCAAAGAATGGAAATGAATCACTTCAGCTCCTGTTCTGCTTTCTTTTTCTGTGCTAGTTTATTAATATGGGTCCTGTTCTTTCCTCTGAAAAAAGGAGCACTGCAACAAATTTCTGTAAAAACTGCAGCACAGTTTTACTGTATTTTAAAAATCCAGTAGTATTCTGTAATCAGCAAAGCATGGGAGCTCTTGGAAGTTAATTCGATTGTTATGTCAAATATACAGTCTATTGAGGTTTTGCAGAAACTTGACCGCCTGTGACATTAACTTGTCAGCCATTGTGGACGTGTAAAAATAATACTGAAACAGTGAGAAAGCAGCTAACTCCATTGCAATATATTTCACACCTCAAATATTTAGTAAACAATTAAACAAATAAAAGTAAACTGCAACAAATTACAGGTAAACTACTAACTCTTTTACACTACATCCACACCTACATGGGTATTTTTGAAAACGCAGCTTTCTCTATGCGTTTGGGCCTTTTGTCCACAAAAAACTGCATTTTGATTTACCGAAAACAGAGACTTTAAAAAAAACCCCACTCCAGTCAGGTTGGAGATATTCGAAAACTCAGTTTTTGCGTTTACATGTGGACAAGGAATACGGTGTACGTCATGCAACGTCAAAGGTATGCCTTTTTTGGGGCAGGGGCGTTTGTGTGGGAGCCCCATTTATAAAAAAACCCCCAAAAAAACAAACACAGTCCATTATGTTAGCAGTGTCCAAGCTAGCATAATTTATTTATACACCCCGTCCCCCAGGGCATGAAGCAGCAGATGGAGGCCCCAGAGTGCAAGAGCCCAAGGAGGACCATCAGAGGGGCAACCGTGTCACCCTCGGTTGAGGAGCTGAGTGGAGCCCCAGACGAGGGGTCACACAGCAGCCAGGGAGCAGAAGCCACAGGGGTCTGCAGTGATGTGCCCGTGGAGCTAGATTTTTATCAAATTTTAAAGAATTAGTAGAGGTATGGTAAATACAAACCAAGCCAATTAAATCATGGTGGCTCAAGAGTTAAGGAAATACTATGAAATAACTAAGTTTTACATGTCATATCCTAATTTTCATAAACACAATCTCACCCATAATCAAGGCAGCAATAAAGCAGCCAAAGTGATTCATTTGCTGATTTATTTGATTGCTTAATGTATGTGTGTGTTATGATTCCTATATTATCAAATGAATAAAACCTTTCCTCCCAAAAAACATGCTGCCTTTCCGCTCCAAGCTCAAAGTACTGCTGAAATAATGTGTGCAACCAGGCGTGCAGCGTGCATCCAGAAAGGAAGAACAAAGTAGGAAAAACAATATTTCCTTCAAGGGCAGAGAGAAGAAATGACCAAAGTATAGCAATCTTTCTCCTTAGATACATCTAACCTTTACATTATTGCCATCTTGTGGCCACAGTCTGCTATTGTTGATGAAAACTGATTACCTCAATCTCTGGCAGACTCTCACTTTAATGTGGGCGTGTCCATCTCCCGATTACACTGACTGAGCTGGGCAAGCTGAGACACCAGCAGCTTTTTTCCCCCCATAGTTTTCACATGCGCATTGTGGATGAAACTCTGGTATTTACCGGTATAAGCTGCCTTTCACTGCTCTGAGGCCATTGAGAGGAATGAGATTTATCTATCTAGCAGTATAATTGTAGTGCAGTATAATTAAAAAAACAAAACTAAATGTGTGTTTGTTTTTACATGTGTTGTAAAAACAAAAGTAATTAGTTACAGTTTCTAGTTCTTCAAAAAAGTAACTGAGTTACAGTATTATAAAAGTAATTAATTACTAGGAAAAGTAACTTTATTACTTTAAACTGCATTTCATTTCCTACATACAAATCCTCTTTCCCATTAATATAACACTACACTCATGGGTGAAAAAGGAACAGGAAGAAGAACAAATTCTTATTAGCACCTGCCCCCTATCTGAAATCTAATTATCCCTACAAGAGGGCGCCAACAACCCCAAAAACACTCTTGCATTGTTACATATCAAGACATGTTAAACTAAACAATAAATCAGTATAATCAACAATATACAACACTACTAGATGGCAAAGAAATATTGTTCCTTCCATATTTAGCCCAAATTACTTTTGTGTTCTTCATACTGATTTATCATTTTAAGTATTTAACACATTTTAAAACTGTGCATATTTGAGATTGAGATTATCTCGAAGAGAATTCCATATTCTTATACCTTTAACTGTCGGACACATTTGCCTTTGTGTGGTCCAGACATCCAGAGGCCCCAGAGTATGAGGACCCAAGGAGGAGAGGGGTTGCAGTGGCGTGCCCGCGGCTCTGCCGGCAGCCAGCTATGCCAGAGAGGACCAGGCCTCAGGCCCAGAGCCCAGAGGGCACCCCACACCCCGGAAGGGGCCCAGCCGGGCCACAGGCGCCAGGCCCCGCCAATCGGCCACCAGGAGTGAGTCGGTACATATGAGCGCCCAGCCCCAGGCACCAAGAACCACCAACACACCAACGTCTGAGGGCATCAACCACCGGCAGGGAGTGTGGTGAGGGGAGATAGGCCTCCATTCCTCGGAGAGCCTGAGATGTACCCAGAAAGGTGGAGTCTAAGACCCAACCTGACATATAGACACAGACGAACAGGCGCACGCAGACACAAACGTGCATTCCCACCCCCATATACACAAATAAATACTCGGCACTCACCTGACGTGGAGACAGACACAAATAGACACTGTACACAAAGTCACACTCCCCAAACATACTCCATATCCCAAGTCCAGGTACCCCTGCCCCCAGAGGGGTAAACTGCACCCGGACCCAGGAGATTCAACCCTTCTCTCTGGGGTGGAGGAAAGCAGACCACCTCCTTATCTGCAGTAGCAGGGAGGCTCCGCATCCCAGACCCCAATCCAACGGCCAGCACCTCCTCCCAGCCCCCCAGCCCCCCAGCCCCGACGGTTAACGGAACGGGGGTGTGTAAAGACCCCAAACCTCCCTCCACCTGCTCATATGTAGTGTTGCTGCCTGCTGTTCCAAAGTGCATTTAAAACACAGGAGGGCATGGTGCTTCCTGCCAGAGAGCAGCCCAGCTCCTCCTGAAAACTCTCAGTGTCTATATGCATTTAAAAATTAAGGTAGGGCACCAGCGCCAGAGGTGGGTTTGAATACACAGACCATCTTCTGGACGCTGTATAACGGCACGTTATTTTAATTTGGTCTGAAAAAAGGTCTGAAATACAATTTTTGACTCTTTGACACTATGCAATATATTCATATTTATATTTATATTCACTATTGACTGTAACTACGCTCAAACTGTTAATGCTATCTTATTTTAATAAACAACACTGTCATATGCAAAACTGGGGTGGCACTTGGGGTGGTAAGGGATCATTTTAGGGTGCCACTTGCCACCCCATGCCACCCTTCTTGATCCGCCCCTGGTGCTAACACTTAATGTGATTTATCAAAAGCAATGGATAAATAAAATGGGTCTAGTGGTTTGATTTTATGGCAAATAATCAATTTTAATAACATTTAGGTTATGTTAGCAGTAGCACCATAAAGTGACAAATAAACCATTTGGTTGACCACTTTAAAAAAAAATTATTTAACACTTAATTTCACTTTTTTAATGCTGTCCAGTGACATACATCTGTTAAGCAAGTCCTCTAACACTATCATATATCAAAAAAGTATATCTTCCTACCTTAGTTTAATCAAAAACACTCAAAATATGTTGGATGTTTTTTTAGTTTCTGACTTCCTGGTTGGGAGAGGGATAAGAAGAGCCAACCTTTTACATTCACAGTGCCTTCTGGTGGATTTTTTGGGCATTACAGATGTAAACCAATTGGTAGAAAAGACTCATTAAGGTAGGCAAATTGCAGTGAAAGCCTCAGTTAGATATAGGACCTGAAAATGTGCTCTACCAATTAGTTGAGCAGAACGCTAAAGAATTAAATAGAAAGAAAATTAAAAGAGAAATTTCTTCCCTTTAATTATCTTTTTTTTTTAATCTTTTGCAGCTTCAAGTCAAGCTTGCTGAGGTCACAAAAACAAAAGGAGAAACTCGACTTTGCAGCAGTGTTTGGAGCTTTGTCATTATCAGCAAAGCAATAAGTTCTGTACAATATTTAGTTCCTTCAGAGCTACATTTTGTAAAATAAAAAACCCCCATATAGTTAAACCCAATATTTTTTGATAAATTACTTTGACACATTAATTGAAAATGATGTCATACTGTATTCGTTCGCAATCAGGAGATGCTGCACTGTGCATTGGCAATAACTGTGAAATGCTGGATGTAATTAGAAGACACCAATATGTCTTCTAATCTCCTGTCTGTTTGTAATGTTTAACCCTTTTATGCATGAATTATGACAACCTCAATCAAGTATTTTTATTCATCTTTAGGCATAAAAAAATATTTTTTTGAACTTAATTTTTTAAAACATGTGCTTTTAAAAGAGCCACTTACACATGTCCACTGGTTGACCAGTAGGTGTCAGGGTATGGAGTGACACATCAGTGTCCAATGTAGTGGTTTATGTGCAAGTCAACACTGACACAAATACAAGAAAACAGCCTTTGAATAGCTGTCCACTGTAGTGACCACTGTCCGTGAAAGGGATAATGTACTGCTGCATGGGCTGGGCTGTAGTTACATCCTAAGGTTTTAAAAACTGAGCTTTCAAATGAATAGTGGTAATAAAAATCAAGAGAGGCCGATAGTGATCACTGCCTTTTTTAGGGCCTTGTTCAGATTAAATAGATCAAGCATTAAAATATGTTGAAAGCACAACAGCCTTAATAAACACAGAGTTGTTTGAGCCTGGAAGCAGAGTTCATAGATCATCTCTTAAAGACCAATTGACCAAATTGGTTTTCGTACGCTAATAGATAGAAGTTGACATAAGAGGGAAAGATGAGACACCGCCCACCCACACTCATTGGATTAACATGTAACAGAGTTCCTATACTTAAAAAACTGAAATCAACTTTGAAGGAAAAAAGCAGCAACGTTTTTATAGGGTTTGGCAGCCATTTAACTTGTATGTAAGTATGTCAACAAATGAGCTCGCAGATGAGGGCAATAATTATGCATTTATTTGTATAATTTTTTGCCCTAAGTTTTGTCATCTCGGTTGGGGAGGTTTGTTTGTTGTTGCCATGAACTGGCTGTGTACCAGCCAGACTGAGGACATCAAGTGCAGGACTCAGGAGACAAAACATGAATTTTACACAGCTTTTCTGCAGGGGCTTATGAACTTGAGAATAAAATACGATCTAAGAAGTACTATAGCTAGGATAAGGATCAGGATGCACACAGCATTAAGAGTATGTAAGACAACAATATGACAAAGAACAGGGGGGAACTGAGGACTTACATGAGGTAATCAGGGAGATGGAGCACACCAGGGACCACAGGTGAACTACATTTGATTAACGAGACAGGGAGAGCAAAACTGAGGCTGTATCCCAATTCAGGGTCTGCAGCCTGAATTGGCCCACCTGGCAAATGCTCGGTGGGCCGAAGATGGTCACTCACAGTGGACATAAATGGTTTCTTTCACTCCTCTTTCAAAACTCAAAGGTCACTCTTTCGAGGATGCCAATCTTCACGTTTTGGACAGAGAGGACAGATGGTCCTCTTTGAACAGAGGCGGTGGTTTACGACACCAACTGTCTGCTATCTATAATCCAGTTTTGAGATTCCTTCCCAGACGCTTTAACGCCCACTGACACCCTGGGCCATATGACCTCAGGAAATCACATGATAGGGTGGGGCCAGGTTTCACAATGAGCTCACCCGAAACCTTGGCTGATTGTGACCCACACCCGCTTTCACACCTTGGCTCATGTGATTAGGTAGAGGATCATCAGGGGGTCCTTTGTCCCTCTTTGGGGGGATACTCCCACTAGGTTTAATGCTTTGTATCTTGTTCTATTTAATCTGAACAAGGCCCTAAGAAAGCCAGTGATCACTATTGGCCTTTCTCAATTTTTATTACCACCACTCAATATACCAATATACTAAGTATATTGGGTTTCACTGTATAGGGTTTTGTTTTTTTATTTTACAAAATGCAACTCTGAATGAACTAAATATTGAACAGAAAATATATTGTAACATTCTGCAATCTCAAATACAAATTTCAAAAAGTAAATTCTTGAAGAACAGAAAAGATATTCATTGTCAAAGATATTATTATATATTATAAAAATATTAATATATTGTGGAACTATGAGCAACTATGAGCAAAGTTGTGTACAGTATTGTGTACTTACTGCTTTGCTAATAGGGACAAACTTCAGGGGAGTTCATAATGACAAAAAGCTCCAAACACTGCTGTAAGTCAGGTTTCTTCTTTTGTTTTTGTGACCTCAGCATGCTGTACGGAAGAGGATTAGGGCCACTGGAAAAAAAAAAAAAAGAATTCTGACTTTAATCTCAGAATTCTGACTTTATTCTCAGAATTCTGACTTTTTTCTCAGAATTCTGACTTTAATCTCAGAATTCTGACTTTTTTCTCAGAATTCTGACTTTTTTCTCAGAATTCTGACTTTAATCTCAGAATTCTGACTTTTTTCTCAGAATTCTGACTTTATTCTCAGAATTCTGACTTTATTCTCAGAATTCTGAGATTAAAGTCAGAATTCTGACTTTATTCTCAGAATTCTGACTTTTTTCTCAGAATTCTGACTTTAATCTCAGAATTCTGAGATTAAAGTCAGAATTCTGACTTTTTTCTCAGAATTCTGACTTTAATCTCAGAATTCTGACTTTTTTCTCAGAATTCTGACTTTATTCTCAGAATTCTGAGATTAAAGTCAGAATTCTGACTTTATTCTCAGAATTCTGAGATTAAAGTCAGAATTCTGAGATTAAAGTCAGAATTCTGACTTTAATCTCAGAATTTTGAGGTGGGCACCTGCAGGCTTCCAGCTTCGGTGACAGCGATGTGTCCAGTTTGGCAGGTGGAGAACTAATTCACTAAATATGGTGGATATAAGTGACTTTTTGCGTGGCCGAGGGGTCCCCGAAGATGCTATTTTATTAATGGAAGAGCAGAAGGTGAGTAACTAAAAAGAGAAATAGTTTGGTGTCTCCTATTTTTACAGGAAAACAGTTACGGTACAGTTACGGTTAGCTGTTAGCATGCTTGTTAGCTTATAATGTTATATAGGAATGAACGTGTTTCACGATGTTACAGTATACTAGGTGAATTGACGTTTTAACTGTTGTTGATCGCAGGATCATCCCAGATGGGTTCGTTGCATTTTATTTTATTGTTCTACTATTTCAGAGTTTTTCAAGGCAGTTAAGCGGAGCTGTGTTACAGATGCTAGCCGCCTGCCAATATCACTGATATATTTGATGTGTACAAGTAAGTTACACTTAGTACAGCGGAGGAGAGAAGCTGTAATGAATGTTTATGCGGATATTTCACTCAGAAAAATGGGTGGCGTTCATACACAGCCACCGACACAGCCCCGGTTGTTGTTCTGACGGTGGCCGACTGACGATCCCCTCACAACATGTTAGCTAACACAAACTAATGTAGTGCATGTAACTGTGTATACGTTAGTGGTACAGTGTCGGAAGAAATGAGCAAACTGTTTATAATGTCAGAATGACATCATCTTTCTCCTATATATAAAAGTGCTGGCTGAGGAGCGCTGCCGGGTTGAACTTTGACCTCGGAGTGACGTGACGTTTGTTCGCACAACCAATAGAAGTGCAGAAAGTCGCAAATCAGGCATATTGTTCGCATAAACACAAAAATAAATAACGAAATAATCCCGATATTGTGCCAAAGACTGATTTACAATGTTACTTTGTGTTCTATGTGTAATACCTTTGCTTAAATGACTAAATGGACTGTGTATTTATGACTCTGCGTTATAGTCTTACATACATAAGTAACATTCATATGTACAGATAAAAATGTACAGAGCTATGTACACAAGCGTGTACACAAAAGTCTACTGCTGATCGAGCTGCTCAGTGGTCGTACAGTCTCATGCAGAGAGCGTGGAGGTGTTGTCCATGGTGGATGTTAGCTTAGACAACATCCTCTCCTCCCCAGTCTGCTCAGTGGACTTTAGCAGACCGCTAAAGCTGGCCCTCCCGACCAGTTTGTTAAGTTTCCCCCTGTCCCTCTCTGCCATTCCACCACTCCAGCAGACCACAACATAAAAGACAGCAGACGCCACCACAGTGTCGTAGAACATCCTTAGAAGACGTACTACCTACATCATAACCAATCAAGTCCCGCTTTTTTTTTAAATACAGAAGAGGATTTATTATTTACTGAAAGGCTATGCCTTAGTTTGCTTCTTTCATTATTGTGTTTCGCCCTGCATAAAATAGATAGCTTTTCTGATAACTACAGTCAATACTCTCCTACTGGCATTAGCGGTGACCTAAGAGGCTTAACTTTAATATTGCTTTGCAGTGTAAATGTTGCAGAAAATGACTGTCTTTTCTTTCTTCCTGTGTGCAGATTGACTGTGACGTCATAGCGCTGATGGATGACGCAACTTTGGCAAACTACATTCCCTCGTACGGAGACCGAATTGCCGTCTTCAATTTCTGCAAAAGCAAGCAACCACTGTCAAAAAGAAAACTAGGACTTCTGCAAAAAGTTCACCTCTCAAAGTGAGAGAAACAGTGGCTGACATGTCAGATTTGGATGACTTAATAAGACTGTATTTCAGACTTTCTTTCAGTAACAAAGAAATACTTTCAATTTTAGCACATAGTCATCAGACAATTATAAGTGTTCGAACTCTAAAGAGAATTTGTAAAAGACTTGGGCTTTTTAGAAGGAAGAATCAATCAAACTTGGAGGAAGTGCTAGCCTTTGTCCAACAAGAGATCATGACAAATGGACAGATGCAAGGTTATCGTTGGCTACATCTACGTGCAATTCAACATGGATTTGTGGTGTCACAAGATACTGTAAGATGCATAATCAAATTGCTTGACCCTCAAGGTGTGGAACTGAGACGAGCTCGACGGTTGAGAAGACGACAGTACAGCTGCAGAGGGCCAAATGCTCTCTGGCACATGGATGGCTATGACAAGTTGAAACCATATGGTATTGCTATCAGTGGCTGCATAGATGGTTTTAGCCGCTATGTTTTATGGATGGAGGCTTATACTACAAACAGTGACCCTAAATTGATTGCAAGTTATTTTCTGAAAACAGTTTCATGCATCAGCGGATGTCCAGAAAGGTTACGTGCTGACCGAGGTACCGAAAATGGTTGTGTCGAACAAATGCAGATGTTTTTACGGAGAAACCACACAGACAGTTTTGCAGGTGAGAAAAGTTTCCTTTACGGAAGAAGTACGGCCAACCAACGTATAGAAGGATGGTGGGCTACCCTACGCAAACAGAGTGCACAATTTTGGATGAACTTATTTCAAACTTTTCAGGATGATGGCCACTTCACAGGGGATTTTTTGGACAAAAGTCTTATCCAATTCTGCTTTCTCAATCTTATTCAGGTAAAAGCATGTGCTCATGCTATGTAATGTCTTAGCTGCATAAATAGAAAATATAAATATGGTTAGAACATTTTTTTTCTTTAAATTAAATATGAATTTTATTTCCATTTTAATATGTCTTGATGCATGCTCAATCAGCCAGGTAAGGAATGTTTTTTGACAGAACATTTCTCACACTGAAAACGCTACATCCAGATGAACAGAATCAACTTTTTGGGATTCCATTTTAATACTTTGATGGAATTGTATTCATGTTATCAGTGGAAGTAACTGCACCTTTCTCAGCACAGGTTCATGGAGCATTTTTTTTTTATTTATTGCCACATGGTTTAAATTACTATGGAGTCTGTTACCTAGTGGTCCTTTGGGCACGGTTTCAGAAAGCAATTCTATCATTTGGTTAATTCTCTATTGAAAATTTATTGTAGAATCATTGCACACTGAGTATAAAGTGTTGGGCTATCTATTCAACAGCAGAATCATGCAGCACCATTCTGTGTCCATGTGCTGTTTAGTGAAAGTGCTCTTTTGTTGTTGCTGCTTGGTTTTACATTAATTAGAGGTCAGTTTCTATGTCTGTTGATTAATGAGTTAATAAGCCTCAACTTTGGCTAAATCTACTGGTACATGGTCTGTTTCATATACCAGTACTTATATTGTGTTGTTTTTCATGTAGGATGAACTTGATGAAGTTGTGAACACATGGAACTCGCACAAAATCCGGCCAAGTGGTAGTGCAGCATCGGGTCGACCAGTAGTAATGTACTCATTTCCAGAGCTGCACAGTGCTGAGGATAGACTGAAGCCTATTTCTATGGAGGATATCACTTTGTGTATGGAAGAGTGTAGCCCAAAAGGTCAACACCCCTGTGATGAAACAGTCTTTGAACTGTGTTGTCTGCTTATGGTAGAAAATGAATGGGATGCCCCAGGAGATCCACTTGGTGCTGCGGATCTGTACATTAGGTTAAGAGAAGAAATACTGCAAAGTATTTAAGGAACTTCAGTGTGTAAATGTACAAATAAATACAAAATATTTCTCTTTATCTTGATAACGTGATTTGATAGTAGGTGCCATGTCTTACAGGTACCTTTTATGCAGGTATTTCTGCACTGCATTAAATGAAAAATGTTTTTCTACATTCACACTACCATTAAACAGAAATGTTTATATATTACTTGAAAAAGCTGAATATTGTGATATTATCAATCAGTTATGAAACACATGTCAATCCTTTTAAAAGGCCATACATTAAACTGCATTTACAAATGTTATATTTTTGATTGAATCATAAGTGGTGTAAACCTGCCTACCAGTAAATTGCAACATAAATTTCTGTGTTTTGTTGCCAGACATGTGCATAGTATATAAAATATAAACTGACCAGCTCCCTGCTCATTGTTTTCTGTATCAACCTTTACTCTTAATATTCATGGCTGGAAACCCAGGCACCAGCATATGATATGCTAAGTGCCCGGGTTATCTGTGGTATGTTTCAGCAAACCATAGTAGCATTAACAATTCTAGGTCTTGACAACAGCATGTTTCTATAAACGTATCATTGTTAATATTTAAAGTCGTTATGCCTTTTGGGGAGCTTTTAGTGCAATTATATTAAAGCAAAGTTATTATAATCATTTACCCATATGAAGATCCATCACTTAATTATTAATGTATTTCACTTCTGTTAGTTGTAAGATATTTTAGCTGGTTTTTCATGTAAAATGACCACGAATCATTGCTATACTGATTCAGTGTTAGCTGTTGTATACAAGGCTCCTTCATGATATGAATCCTAAAATTATAAGAAACATACCAAAAATATTTTGACTTTTATTTGTAGTATCCCAGCAACAATGCAACAAAACAGTTCCTGCAAGTGGAACCAAGTTATTGTCCCATTAAGTGCAACATGTTTTACATTTATATTTGTGTATCTTTATGAAATATTTGAAATTAAAAATAAATGGTATTCTTCCATGTTACTGAGCTCATGTGTGGCAGTCTCTTGAATTCTGGCATGTTCAAATAGATATGGAGTTTGATGAACATATTCAAAACAACAATACAAATGTACTGTGTACAGTAACATTTTATTGGAAAAAGTTTACAAGAAACCTGTTCTTTCCAATGCCAATAACATGGCTAAAACTCATAACCGTATAAGCTGCCCTGTAACAAGAATGACTCAACTTTTAAAACAAACTTATAGATCTCATATAGTCTTGTTATGCATCAGTATACATCAGTGACTTACTGTAAAGACCATGAACACTGGCTATTGTGGTATCACATATTCCTTCAGTGTCATCTATGGTATAGAAATAAAAACAAGTGTGAATGACTGAGAACATACATGCATACAAATAAAAATGCATAATTTCTGGCAGTAACAAGACATTTTTTCAGGTGTTAAGATTAATACTATATCTGAGAACATGACAATTTGGCATTACAAAAGGATGCCTGAATAATCACAGTACTTGACCACTGCACTGAAGTGTACAGTGTTTATTTATGATCTCAGTAATCAATAACCATCTTCAAAACAGACTGAATCCTTTAAGCAGCTTGAATCAATTTGATGGATGAATAACAGGTATGCTTAGAAACAATATGACATTAAGAAAATACTGGAATTTAAAAAAATATTTTCACCAACTTTATATGGAACCTTTGTAATCAACAACAAATGCCAAACTTTGATACCTTAACCTACCTTAACTAAAAATTGCATATACTGTAAAGCAAAATGTTTTCAGACATGACAAATGCTAAAGTATAAAATTGTACTTATTCCTTTTACAATACAGTGTTGCATAACAGCATTACTTTTACGTTATAACTATGTTCAGTTTTAGCCCTGACCTAATAAGAAAATACCATCTGAATGAATTAGTCTTACTACTAATTACTTACAAAAGTATTTGACTGTGCTGAGCTCTCACACCACACATGGTGCATTAAAGAACGTTTAAGAGCAGTTTAATTATAGTTTATAGATCTTAAGTAATCTTTCTTCATGCTTTTGCTGAAGGTTTCTGTCTTACAGCTGGAAAGCTTGGATTTGGTGAAGACAGCTCTGGATATGGTAGTAAACAGTGTACCCGTTCGTTTTGTTTTGTGACTGTATCATGTAAAACTCAAAATGATAAAAGAAAATGAAATATTAGCCAAAACTAGACTTCTAACAGAGATGAGAAACTTCTCTCTAATTAAAAAAAGTATACTGTATAAGTTCAAAATACATAAAAATACATATTCCTAACATCTCTTTACAGTTATGCTCTAGTGTGCATGAGCAGTTCAAATGTAGCGCATTGCTGTGAGAGTCTAAACAATGTCCATCACCCAGACATTACTTTCAAGAACTGCATTAAATTCAGAACGAAAATCTGGGAAGTTTTCATAGCTGTTAGCTAGCTGCAGAACATTCCCACACGTGCGTCCGACTGGTCTTCTTGTAAACTCTGTCATATCTTGAAATTGCACATAAATACTGTTTGTTACTATAAGGTCAGATCCGGTGCAGAAACGCATAAATTTCTGAAGTTTAATGTTATCCAGCTCTCTGATGAATCTTTTGAGATGATTTTTCACTTCTTTTTGTTGTGGAGTCAAATCCACAGCAAATTTCAGCAGCTGGCACACTTTTTTTGAAGTTGGTTGCAGTTCAGAGAATAACTTGGTCAGTCCCTCCGGACTGAGGGAGATATGGGGGTCGATGATCTCCCGCCAGCAGTCAATAACAAACATTGGTTTTTGGACAAGCTCTTTGTGTGCTATTTCATCAAGGATTGTAGGAAGAGTCTCAGCAGTGATTCTTTTTCTACAGCCATAACTGTCAAGAATTTCCACAAGATCATCCAAGTCAACTGCAGAGAAATCTTTTACTGCTTCCATCAAAACATCACATTCTTGGCTGCTGACAAACTGTAGAAAGTGTGCTTTAAGATCACTGTAAACACCACTGAAAAGCACTTGTTCCATAAAAGGGATTGCAAGTTTATTTGGAAAATACTGACATTCTTGGTAACCTTTCAGGAGTATTCGCCCAACTGCCTTCCATTTTTCAGCAGGAAAATCATGGCGAATGAATGGCACTTTAATGGTTGCACCTAGGGTGCATCGCTCATAAAATTCATGCCAGAAGCATGTGAGTACATCTCTTAGTATTCCTGATCCAGTGCCTGGTTCTTCTGTGTTGTCTGGAAGTATGCGCTTCACATTCAGTGTTTTGGTCAAAATCTCCTCATCAGAGAAAGCAGTAATCATGTCATGTAAAGTGTCAGTATGACGTATGGTGATTGTTATTATGTTCTCTGAATTAGGTGGACTGAGGGGTACAAGAAAACCCTCATAGACTAATGTGTCTTCTGTATCTTCTTCAGCATCAAAAATTGGACCAAAAGTAATTTCTGGATCATCTAAAATTTCTGAACCAGCGATGACTTCATCAAAATTACCCCTGACTTCCCCCACTTGCAATGGATTAATATCACTGCCACTGCTTTCTGAGACAAACACCACTTCAGATGTCTCGCTGGCATCTTCTTCAGGATCTTTTGGTTTTGTTGCAATGTAGAAGCGTAACATTGTCAGTCTCGCTGCCTCATACATATTGCCAATAGACTGGCAGGTATCATCAGTAAGGTGGTTCTGTTTAAAGTCCCAAACCTCAAACTCAAAATCTGTTTCACATCCCTTAGGAGATATGCCATTAGGAAAAAAAAGTTTCTTTCCTTCCTGAAGAATATCTTTTAATCCAGCATCAGTGGCCATTTGAATTTTTCTAGTGCCACCTCCCTGCTTCGCTCTCACCTGTTTGGCTATTTTTCCATCACAATGTATCCATCCTATCTCAACATTGCGTGTTGCTTTTTGCTTCTTTGTCTGTCTTATTCCTGCATCTGTATGTGAAGTGTTCTCCTTTGGACTTTCTTTTCTGGTTTTCATTTTCTCACGAAGTTTTTGCAGAAGTCCTAGTTTTCTTTTTGACAGTGGTTGCTTGCTTTTGCAGAAATTGAAGACGGCAATTCGGTCTCCGTACGAGGGAATGTAGTTTGCCAAAGTTGCGTCATCCATCAGCGCTATGACGTCACAGTCAATCTGCACACAGGAAGAAAGAAAAGACAGTCATTTTCTGCAACATTTACACTGCAAAGCAATATTAAAGTTAAGCCTCTTAGGTCACCGCTAATGCCAGTAGGAGAGTATTGACTGTAGTTATCAGAAAAGCTATCTATTTTATGCAGGGCGAAACACAATAATGAAAGAAGCAAACTAAGGCATAGCCTTTCAGTAAATAATAAATCCTCTTCTGTATTTAAAAAAAAAGCGGGACTTGATTGGTTATGATGTAGGTAGTACGTCTTCTAAGGATGTTCTACGACACTGTGGTGGCGTCTGCTGTCTTTTATGTTGTGGTCTGCTGGAGTGGTGGAATGGCAGAGAGGGACAGGGGGAAACTTAACAAACTGGTCGGGAGGGCCAGCTTTAGCGGTCTGCTAAAGTCCACTGAGCAGACTGGGGAGGAGAGGATGTTGTCTAAGCTAACATCCACCATGGACAACACCTCCACGCTCTCTGCATGAGACTGTACGACCACTGAGCAGCTCGATCAGCAGTAGACTTTTGTGTACACGCTTGTGTACATAGCTCTGTACATTTTTATCTGTACATATGAATGTTACTTATGTATGTAAGACTATAACGCAGAGTCATAAATACACAGTCCATTTAGTCATTTAAGCAAAGGTATTACACATAGAACACAAAGTAACATTGTAAATCAGTCTTTGGCACAATATCGGGATTATTTCGTTATTTATTTTTGTGTTTATGCGAACAATATGCCTGATTTGCGACTTTCTGCACTTCTATTGGTTGTGCGAACAAACGTCACGTCACTCCGAGGTCAAAGTTCAACCCGGCAGCGCTCCTCAGCCAGCACTTTTATATATAGGAGAAAGATGATGTCATTCTGACATTATAAACAGTTTGCTCATTTCTTCCGACACTGTACCACTAACGTATACACAGTTACATGCACTACATTAGTTTGTGTTAGCTAACATGTTGTGAGGGGATCGTCAGTCGGCCACCGTCAGAACAACAACCGGGGCTGTGTCGGTGGCTGTGTATGAACGCCACCCATTTTTCTGAGTGAAATATCCGCATAAACATTCATTACAGCTTCTCTCCTCCGCTGTACTAAGTGTAACTTACTTGTACACATCAAATATATCAGTGATATTGGCAGGCGGCTAGCATCTGTAACACAGCTCCGCTTAACTGCCTTGAAAAACTCTGAAATAGTAGAACAATAAAATAAAATGCAACGAACCCATCTGGGATGATCCTGCGATCAACAACAGTTAAAACGTCAATTCACCTAGTATACTGTAACATCGTGAAACACGTTCATTCCTATATAACATTATAAGCTAACAAGCATGCTAACAGCTAACCGTAACTGTACCGTAACTGTTTTCCTGTAAAAATAGGAGACACCAAACTATTTCTCTTTTTAGTTACTCACCTTCTGCTCTTCCATTAATAAAATAGCATCTTCGGGGACCCCTCGGCCACGCAAAAAGTCACTTATATCCACCATATTTAGTGAATTAGTTCTCCACCTGCCAAACTGGACACATCGCTGTCACCGAAGCTGGAAGCCTGCAGGTGCCCACCTCAAAATTCTGAGATTAAAGTCAGAATTCTGACTTTAATCTCAGAATTCTGACTTTAATCTCAGAATTCTGAGAATAAAGTCAGAATTCTGAGAAAAAAGTCAGAATTCTGAGATTAAAGTCAGAATTCTGAGAAAAAAGTCAGAATTCTGAGATTAAAGTCAGAATTCTTTTTTTTTTTTTTTCAGTGGCCCTAATCCTCTTCCGTAATGCTGAGAGACTTAAAGCTGAAAAAGATTTTTAAAAATGATAATTTTAGGGAAGAAATTTCTCTTTCTATCTATTTAATCAAACATTTTATACCTCAGCTATCTCATTCTTTCTATAGCGTTCTGCAAACTGTGACTAACGTGAGGAGGCTTATTTTTGGCTGCAGGTATCCCTGTATCCTTCTCAGCAGCACACATGTGGGGACCATATAACAGTTTAATAATACTTCTCCCTGAGCTTTGCTTCCTCACAAGACCAAAGCTGTCATCCTTTGTTACACAGTCTTATCGTCGTCCACCTGGATGAAAAAGAATTTACACTAAACGTTGTTTTTGTTTTCTGATTCTGCAAAAAGACTGAGATCAGCAAAGGCCAGAGAACACAAGATACACAAGATCCAACAAAAAAAAAATAATACCAGCAGGGAAATGGAAAATGCTGTCTTGGTCTTACTAGATGTTGCTGGTCAGAGTCCACACTTTAGCAGAATGCTTCTTGTTCCCACTGGCCCATGCGGACAGATAACTATGCAGAGTTGCCCTGGTAATCTGAAAAAAGGGAAACAAAATAAAACGGGATTTCCCTAAAAAACATCTTGGAATCCGTAATCATAAATGGATCACAAATTTATAGAAAATAATTTATTTTTATTGATTCAAATCAATTCAAATCAATCAAATTAACGGATTTGTTTTTTTATACTCGGAGATTGTGTATTTAATTGTGGCTTCCTCGGTGTGTAATGATTTTAATGCAATTGTTTAACCAAAGGACATAAATAGAAGCACCAGTAACGAACACAGGTCATCCCACTAAGACAAGGCATTACACAAGGAAAATAATACCTTTACAAAAAATGTAATCATTTAACAAGAGCAATACATTAACCTAACAACAATTCTTAACAAAAAGAATACAAAAGTTAAATAATACTCGACCAAATGCACAACACAAAAGTAAATCCATCTCATATACACTATCAAGAGGTTACTGTAAAATCTACAGCAATTAGTTGGCAGGTAGATACCAGTAACTTACTGTAAAATCACAGTAATATTACGAGTACTGTAATTTCCTTTACAGTACTAGTCCTGTACTTTTGATTGACAGCATTACTGTGATATCTTTTATAGTACTTCCAAATGTGATGATGATGATGAGATAGCCTTTATTTGTCAGTTGCAGTTGCCCACAACCGAGATGACAGACCTTGCCGACCATACATACAATACACAAACATCACATTGGGGAGACAGGTCAGGCTAGGTAGCAAGGGAAAAAAACATCAAAATGTGTAACACAAAAGGATAGTCCAGGAATGTACAGATATCAACACACCATAGCACAATTGTTGGGTCTGCGCTTCCACAGGCCCCGTTGGTTTAGAAACGTATTCCCGTTAACGACAAGGAAGCAAGACAATCAGCGATCGATCAGTTTTACTTGCGCAAGGGAGGCCCCGGTCAGTGTCTCAGGAAAGCACTGTGAATCCAACCACAGATGACCTCGACCCCGGCCTCTGCTTGCCGCCTTTTATTGAAAACAGTTACAGTACACACAAGCACCACCCACAGTAAAACACCCCTATAGTTCTAAAAGATAAGGTACTATGTGTGTATGTGTGTGCACGTGTAAGCACGTGTGTGTATGTGTGTGTGAGTATGCATGTACGGGAATGTGTGTGTGTGTGTGTATGCATGTATGTGCTAGCATCTGTATGTGTGTGTGTGTAAGTGCACGTGAATGTGTGCGTTTGTGTGACCTCCTGCTCACCAAAAGGGTCATAAAGGCAAGAAGTTTACTAAACAAGAAAACAGAACCCTCACACAGGATGTGTCCTTATAATAAAAGACTATAGCCTCCCCCACCATTCAACAGGCTGGGGGTCAGATACAAAGGAATGTCTTTGATCATACAGTTTGAACTGAGACTTACACATTTAAGTACAATAATGGCAACATTTAACAATTTGACTCCAACAACAATAAAACACAGACAAGCAACATGGGAGAATATCCCAGTGTGCACAGCTGGATCTGGGACCGCTACAATCTTCAATCACGCCTCCAGCTGATTCGCTGTCCCCATCGGATGGGAGGTAAGCATGGGAGGAGGCGTTGGATTCAGGGGAGGGACGGTGATAGTGTTTATCAGTATCAATGTACATGTTCCGTGTGTGTGTGTGTGTGTGTGTGTTTCCCGTGTTCAGCTGAGAGAAAGTGTCACCACGCCCGATTAAGCAAAGGTCAACAGTCTCCAGTGGACCCAGGTGGCCTTGAAGGAGGGACAAAGAGTTCTCACAACAGTCCTGTTTAATAAATGTAATTTCATTTACAGTGGAATTTGTAGTGGAATTTCTTGTACAGCACACTTTTTTCTGTATTATCCATTTACAGTAGTAGTGCAATTTATGGTACTTTTATTGTTACTTTTACTATTTACAGTGTTACTGTAATATATTCTGCAGCACTTCTACTGTGACCTCTGTAATTTTCTGTATGGTAGGGGAGACCGGGGATAGTTGTACCATTTCTGACATTTCTGTCTGTAGCTTGGAGCTCTTTTAAGGTTGTGGATCCAAAATGTAATGCAAAGGATTTACATGTCTCTGTTATTAAATAGTACAGCTATTTTCTGTGCAACACAATTACTAATTGTATGGTATGGTCTCAAACACAAAAAGTGAAATGTTACAATTAACCCCATGGTCTGGGTTAGGAATTACACCTGTGTTAACCTGGTGTAATTCGACATATTGTGGCTGTCAATTTTGTTCGGTTTATTAGTTTTATTTTTCTGTATCAGTAGCCAGTGCAGATATTGTCTTTCACCCTTTTTTTTAATATGTATGTTGTTGCAGACAGTGATAGTCTCTAAACTGAGCACTTCCTAACTACATTCATACACTTGATATACAAACTGGAGGAGCCAGGGATCAAACCACTAACCTTCCAATCAGTAGGTGACCTGCTCTACCTTCTGAGCTACAGCCACCCGGTAGTAAACATGAGTGAACCCTCACTAGGTTGTGGATAAAATGTACACTCACAAACCTGTCAAACCTGCATTTGAAACGTTGGCTACCATAGCAGTATAGTATTGCAACATGGCATTCGGGTCTTCTAACTAAAATAGGAACATAAATAGTGCCATCATTGGCGGTCCTGACCCACATCTGGTTGACATACACCCTGCCATGACACCAGTCAGTTAGAAGTGCCGGCTTGATGCCGGATCGGGGCCAGACCCGTTTTCTATGAGCCTGGGCCACATAAACCAAACCATAATCGGGCCAGATGTGGCATGCCATCACATAGTGCTATCATTGCCAGGCCTGGCCCATATGTGGATGACACACACTTACTAGGGGTGCAACGATACTCGTATCGATATTGAACCGTTCGATACAGTGCTTTCGGTTCGGTACGCATATGTATCGAACAATACAAAATTTTTAATTTATTTTATCAACTTTTCTTCTGACGATGCTGTCTGTGTTGAGCGCTCAGTGGATCTGCGCTCGACAGTGCAGCCTAGGTGGAGTAGTCGAACGCAGATTCACTGAGCGCAGGGCAAGCTAGCAGACAGAAGTTAAGCTCTCCTTGCAACATGGCAAATTGAACCTCCCCCGCCCTAATTCAGATGTGGCGTTTGGAACTATTTTGGTTTTCATGTGACGTATGACCCTGAAGGTAAGCGCGTCATGGACTAAAGTAAAACAGTATGTTGGATGTGCCACGCAATGCTCAATTACATTGGTGGGAACTAGTGTGTTAGCACAGTTAGCTCGTTAACGTGTTGGCCGTCCAGCCCCATGCACGGGGCGATCCGCGGTAGCTCGTTAACGGAGATTTGCCGTGTTGTGGCGTTAACGTCATTTCAACGAGATTAGCGCTGACAGCACTAGTGGAAACACAACGAATATGACTGCACATTTACTCCAACATCATCCTAGTGCAAAGACAAGTGGAAGCAGACAAAAACAACAAGCACGCATGCTACAAACTTTACCCGAGTCATTTAGACAGCCGTTAGCACATGATTCTCCTTATGGGGACCTGATATGTTTAATATGCTGCTGAGAATATAGCCCAGAAGAAGCGTATAGTATAGCTTTTATTTTGGAAAGAGCCATTTCTCTGTAATAAACTCTCTTTTCCAAAGATGAGTGATTCCTCAATCAGATATATATATATATTTTATTACTTTGTTGTTTCAGCAACATTAAATTTAAACACTGTACTTTTGAGTTAAAATATATATTTATAATTTTAATAAATGACAAATTAAAAAGGCATGAACATTTTTTTTGTATCGAAAAAATATCGAACCGTGACACCAAAGTATCGAACCGAACCGTGAATTTTGTGTATCGTTGCACCCCTAGCACTTACCATACCAGAAGTCAGCCAGCACTGCTGGCTTGACACCAGATCTGAGCCAGACCTGTCTGCTATGTGGGTAGGCACTCTCCACCTGCTAGTAAAGTAAGACCTAGAAAACCAGTCTGTCACATCTTCATACCCAGTATCCCTCCTAACCTCTGTCTCCCTCTGTTTCAGAGACCCATGTTTGAGTTCCGCACCCCACACACATTTCCCTCGTGTACTGTCTTTCTCTTGTGTACTTCAAATCCTAGTAAAGATTGATTCCAGCTGTCTGCATCCAAATCTGCGTTTTAGGTTCACATGTACTTACTCTTCCACAGGTCCGCCTTGACAACAATACCAATGAACCAAAAAACTAAAACAGTACAAATGTACATGAAACAGCAGGGCATCCCACGGAGCGGCAGCTGCTTTAGTATCTAAAAAGTAACAAATTGCATTTATTAGATTGCCAATTAAATTCAAAGCCAAATGCAAAGGAAAGGGCGGCTGATACATACGAGGCCCAATGAAATACTCCACTTAGACAGGAGAGGAGGCTTCCCAACCCAGCAACAACAGGTGACACATCATGCCAGCAATTTCTACCGTGCAAATGGCTCAAGTCAAAGATTAGGTCCAAAACGAATAACACATCAAACAGTTAAATACATACTTCTTCTGTTGTATTATGCTTGCCCGGGGAGGAGTAGTAAACCTTGCACCCCAGCACAAACAGGAGATGCCACAAGCAAGAATCCTCTAAGTGCACAAACAAGTTGGATTAAGCAGACAGGTCATAGGTCAGCAGATTCAAAATGGCCATGATCACTCATTGACAGCAGGTTTAAATCATCCGGCTACATTAATAAAACCTTTCCCCCATGAAAGAGAGAATGCTCTTCCTGTGCAAACGGGGTGAGTGAAATGCACAACGCTGAACTGTTGCTGCATTTTCTGTAGTTAAATTTCATGTATAGTCCACCTGGTTAGTACAACCACATGTGTCAGTTCAGTTAAGTAGCAGTTTTAATGTCCACAGAAAACTAGCACAGTGGGTATATAAGTATTATATGTTAGTAGTTGTGTAGTTGTCTACATCCTCTGAGTGCTCGATGTTTCTGGTGATAATGGTGGGTATTGGAAATTTGATCTATTTTCAAACAATAAGAAAGCATGTACATTTACAGTATTTTTTGGCTACCAAGCAAGTAAAGCAGACTTGTAACCAGTGTCTAATACATGTAGGCTACAAGAAATCAACAATGTGAAGTTAAAATATAATTTAAAAAAAAAACGTGCAGAATTTAAGTTTTTTTTAATAATTAATAGAGAGACTATGCTGTGTGTGCAGTAAACATGAGCATTGGTCAGTTATAAAGGTATGTGCAATGTGTGTGTAAAATGTAATACATTGGTTTAGCACTATTGTCCCACTTGGTTTCCTTAGAAATTTCCCGACAGGTCTTGAGTCTTGGGTTGTTGTCATTATGTTTTCTTGTGCTGACCTTTATGCTTTGATTTATTCTATTTGCTCAAATTTTTGTTGTCATTGTGCAGACTCTTCTTCTTCTTATCATTGTTATTGTTGATTTAAAAATCAACAATAACAATGATTTTTAAGAAAGATTTTTAAGATTTTTAAGTTGCCTTTCTGACTGTCTGCAAGTGCAACTGGATTTTCTCTCTGTGTTTGAGTTGAACAGTCTAGTTTAGAAAATATTATATATTTATAAGTGTAAATTGTAGATTTATCTGTCAGTGTTAATTACATTTAACTCATTCACTGCCATTGACGTCTATAGCCGTCAATGGCAGTGAATGAGTCAATGGGTTTAACTCATTCACTGCCAATGGCTGGCAGTGAATGAGTTAATTACTTATTTAATTAAACAATATTTTTGTTTGAAGGAAATCTCGGTCCCCGGTTTCTCCGTGGATCGGGTTTCCTCCGAGGCGTGGGCACCTATAAGCAGAGTTTTGTATAAGATTCAAAATTATTCAAAGTAACACTCAGGTATGCCGTTCAGCTGGGTTAGTTACGACGTCGGGAGCAGTTAGGAGAACAAAATGATACAGAGACTGTTCAGGTTGCTTTCCCAAAATCAACTCAAAGGTTTATTCATCAGACAACAGTTTATATAGAGGAAAAAGGTTCGTGTGTCAGCAGATTCTCAGTTCAAACCGGTACAGACCAAATAAGGAAACGTCTTCCTGCCTTGTGAGCAGAGAAGTATCCTTTGTATAGTTTATCAGTTCAGCTACAATTTATGATCATCCCAGCAAAATACACTCCTAGACATAGAATACAGAGTTCTTTCATTAGTGAATTCTGAAACAAACCACCTGGCCTTTAACAAGCTCTTTTCTAGGAGATAAAGAAGGGAGGATGGGAGTAAGGGAGTGATCTCTGTGGTGTTTTCAACCTTGAGGTACCATCCTGTGATTCTTACACATTAATTCTTGGGTCACAGAGAAAGAGAAAAACAACTAGTAAATGGGCCTTATTGAGTAACAGTTTTCCTGTATAATATCACTATAAAACAATATCCTGTAAATGCTACCATGGTATCAAAATATCACAACGTTGTTCAAGTGGAAATCTAAAATGGATGTTATAAATACATATTAACAAATGTACTTAAAAATAAAAAACAAATCTGTGCTGTATTTGTTAATATTTGTTTTCTTCAGGTCTTCTTCTGTCTTTTTTAAAACAGAAAATATGTCCCAAACTAAAATATTTTTTCAGAGTCTTTATTTAGGCTTTTGACATTAAAACAGAGACAGTGATGTAAAAGATTAGCAACACATGATCTCTCATGATTAGAAATATAAATTTTAATTTGACCAAAATTGTATTGATATGCAATAAAGCAATAAAAGTAAAAAAACAACAACAACAACAACAACTCAAAAGAAAAGTATTCAAAGAGTAAAAGAAAATCACATTATCATCAATATGGAAGCAGTTTATAAGAAATATATTGAAATAGTTATCAGGCTTAGACTTAAACCACTGCATACACATTCTATAGGAATATTACACACACAGCGTAATAATTTCACACGGGAGGGGGGGGGATAAAGAAAGAACTTAAGTTACACATTCATATTGATAACATTTCTTCTTACTTTCATTAAATTTCAGGCTCTATTATTGTCATCACTGAAGGGAAAAACAGAAGTTCATAAAAGAAATGTTTTATGAAAACACTGGAAACAAACATTACTCTTGTTTTCAATGGGCTGGGGGGAAAAAAGCAAGCCTTACATAGCTGTGATAATGAATGCCTTTCTTTCAGTATGACAGTATCATTCCTGTCGGTACAGGAGCAGGCCTCCTGCCAGGACCAGAAGCCCAGTGGTGAACCAGCCAATGTAGAGTGAGGCTCCCAGCTGTATGCTGACACCACTGTCATAGGACTCACGAATGGTGATGTTGGCCATCCAGCAGACAGGTATGAGCACCAAGAAACCTGCAATGATGAAGACAACTCCAGAAGCAAAGCCCACTTTGCGTTTTTGCCCATCATCCAACATTAAGTTAATGCGCTTGTTCCCGGCCACACCAAGCAGGATTCCAAAGATCCCACTGAGGATTGCGATAATGACGAGTGCTCTGGTAGCTTTCATGGCGTCTTCTACCAGTGGTGGAAAAACCTCATATCCAACGCATTCCATCTTGCCTGTGGTGTATATTTTACAGACTTTCCATAAACCATACCAAGTCCCATAAATGTCATCACGGTACACAGAAGTTCTAATGACTTTCCAGGCAGGGAGACCACAGATCATGATGGTCCCCAATACACCGATGATGGCTAAAGCCAAACCCAAAATCTGTCTTCTACCAGCATCCATAATGAAGCTCTTTTGATCTCTTCAAAACAGGAAGTTGGTGTGTGCTTCAGAGCTGCAGTAATGTATCTGTTCAGTAAGTGCTCAGCAGGCATCTTAAATACTCAGCGCAAATGGGTTGTGGCTTTCTCACTCACTTGGGGGTGTGTCCATATGAAGCCTGTGTTGATGCCCCTTATCATTATTATTAAGAGCAGCAAAAATTAAGAAAAAAGCTAAAATAGAAGATAAAATAGAATAGTATACTATACAAAATACAGGGTGGGCTATTTATATGGATACACCGTAATAAAATGGGAATGGTTGGTGATATTAAAGTCCTGTTTGTGGCACATTAGTATATGTGAGGGGGCAAACTCCTCAAGATGGGTGATGACCATGGTGGCCATTTAGAAGTCGGCCATCTTGGATACAACTTTTGTTTTTTCAATAGGAAGAAGGTCGTTGTGACACATCAAACTTATTGGTAATGTCACAAGAAAAACAAAAACAAACAAACTCACACTCTTTGTATGTATTTCTACTGTCATATTGCAAAATAGGAAGTTAGAACAAGTTATTTTTCCATTTTATTAGTTCCTCATATTTACTTACACTAACAATGTGAACATTGTTTCTCAATCACCATCATCCCTAACTTATTCCAGTGCTGAAATACCGCAGGTGTGGTGACACATTCCATTATGGGAATGGCCACCACTTAAGCTCTCTTCAAGAGCGATTCCAGCTGTGCAGCTTCCAGCTGGACTTTTTCCATCAATTTAGCACTTTTGCAAGTTTACACGGTTGACTATGATGTCATCATTTAACAGTTCTCCAGGTCACAAAATAGGCTTGAATGATCCCTTCCACGATTGTGTGTGTGTGTGTGTGTGTGTGTGTGTGTGTGTGTGTGTGTGTGTGTGTGT
The DNA here is from genome assembly GCF_057382275.1 of Copadichromis virginalis. Lineage (NCBI taxonomy): Eukaryota > Metazoa > Chordata > Actinopteri > Cichliformes > Cichlidae > Copadichromis > Copadichromis virginalis. The sequence continues at coordinate 20,016,344 of NC_140627.1, read as the reverse complement.
GTGTGTGTGTGTTTCTTCTGTTCAGTTTTATTGCTTTTTCAGCTATAGCCTTCATGGACGATACAGTCAGAGGTCTGTTTCTTCACTTTGTCAGTGAAGCCTTTATTGTTTTATGTGTATCTTGAGATTTGTAGCCTTGGTACACATCTCTCCTGACTTTATTTGCTAAACTGTTTTGTTTATTTTCAAGCACCATTAGTGTAACAGTGGTGGCTTGTCGACCAAGCATGAAATGGAACAGATGGTTACAGAGGTAACACTAGTTCTATGAATGAAGATCAATGACCCTGTTGGTGTGGTCACTCAACAGGCTGGTGTGGTCAAGGTGAAAAAAAACTGAAAATGATCCCATGGTGGCACAGCTGTATATATGCTATATTAACAGGAGAGTGGTTAATTTGGTATTTTATTTCTCCTAAACAGCTCACACTAGGACAGGCTGACTCATACTGTGTCATTTCGTGCTTCATTTAAAAGAAAACCCCCACAGTAACCTCTGGAGTCATTGCTCTCTTCCTGATTTCCTTTTTGTGTATGTTTGGAACGATTAACATTTCAGATCATCTAAAATATTAAAATATTAGAGAAACATAACAAAAATAAACACAAAATGCAGTTTCTAATTTAAGATGTTCATTATTTTGGCCCACATCTTTGCAGTATTCTTGTATTTCAGCCACACTGGAGAGAGAACCAGCTAATTGTAACTGACGTCCAAATACTTTTTGAAACATATGACACATACTTTTTTTTTCAAATGCAGCTTTTCATATATATATATATTTTTTTTAAAGAAAGAAAAGTAAAGAAAAGAAAAGATCTGCCTATTGCTATGTGGGTAACTAATATCACAGGTCTGTCTGTGTTGGATCTTTTTCTCCATATGTTTATCTTCGGCTTCTGTCACCTATATTTTCTCCCCATTAGGTTACAGCTGAACAATTAGTTTTAAAAATCAAATGTTCAATTAGGATTCCAGCTTCATGTAACAAAGGTTCAAGTTGAGCAAAAGAAAAGATGTCTGTGAAGGTTCTCAGTCATCTAGGTCATCGTACTCTAAGGAGCTTGGAAAGAAAAGCGTCTGGACTTCTTGTCATGATCCTGGGTTGGTGACAAAGTGTTGAGTTTCTTGTGTCTCAGAGTTTTTTTATTATGATCTTAGTTCTCTTTGTTGCCCCAGTTTTCTATAGTCTAGTGTCTTAGTTTGGCTTTCTTGTATTCAGTTTAGTTTTCCGAGTTTTCAGTAGCTGCCCTCTGTGTCTCTTTGTTGTTGTTGTTCTCTGTGTTTCTTAGTTGCTCTGTCTCCCCTAGTCAAGTCTGCGTCTGTGCTACTTCCTGTTTTACTTTGAAGGTCTGTGTCTCATGTGAGTGCATCCTACTTTGCTTCCTTGTCTCATCAGTTCTGATTTCCCTCATGCTGTGTGTGATTCTCCGTGTGTCTCCTGGTGTACATTATAATTCGTTTTTCCCAGTGTAGTTTTGTATTGTTTGTGATCTGTTTTCCAGCAATAAAGCTGTGTTTTTGTTTTTGTCCCCGTGAGTTTGCATTTGGGTCCAATTCCTGCCTGCACATAGCCGGATCATGACACTTCTTTAAATTGCTTGAAGACGTTTCACCTCTCATGCGAGAAGCTTCTTCAGTTCTAAGGTCAAATGGTGGGGAGTCCCAGATTTAAAGGGTTAAAACATGTTGAAAACACAACAGCCTTAATAAACACAGGGTAGTTTAAACCTGGAAGCAGAGTTCATAGATCATCACTTAAAGACGAGATTGGTTTTCCTACACTAATAGATAGAAGTTGTCATAAGATGGAAAGATGAGACACCGCCCACCCACACTCATTGGATTATCATGTAACAGAGTTTCTATATTTAAAATAACTGAAATCAACTTTGAAGGAAAAAAAGCGGCAACGTTTATTCCCTGTTTTGTTTTCCTTAAGTTTTGTATTCTCATAGGTTTGGGTTCTTGTTTGTTTGTTGTTGTCATGAGCTGGCTTTGTACCAGCCAGACTGATACAGGACTCTGGAGACAAAACGTGAATTTTACACAGCTTTATTGCAGGGACTTATGAACTTGAGAATAAAATACAAACTAAGAAGTACTATAGCTAGGATAGGGATCAGGATGCACACAGCATTAAAGGTAAGACAACAATGTGACAAAGAACAGAGGGAAACTGAGGACTTACATACACATGAGGTAATCAGGGAGATGGAGCACACCAAATTTGATTAACGAGACAGGGGAGCAAAACTGAACATACATGCGTGAAACAGGGGGCTAACAAAATAAAAGAGGAAGTAACACACACACTCTAAAACTTGACACTGGGATTGGGGACAAACAGACATGGAGACATGGCAGACTGATGAGACAAAAGGATGAAACGCAACAAAAAGAATATGGGAACAGGAAATGAAAAAACACAGGGACCAGGAGTACAGGTGTATTAACCTGACAAGGAATGAGAAGACAAGACAGGGAATGCAGAAAGCCATGGAGAGAGAAAAAAAACAGATGACGACAAACGGGGACAATCAACCAGGAAACGGACCCAGAAAGATGGATAACAACAGAAGTAGAATGTAAAAAATACTGGCTCAAGGAACCATGACAGTTGTTCTGGGTACAGGACTCTGGTAGACAACATTTGTGTCTATGGCAAGGAAAACAACCTCATCCTCAATACAGATATGACCAAGGAATTAATATTGGACATCAGGAAGAACCCCCCTCCCCTGCAGCCTCTTATCATCAAAGGGACGGTGTAGAGGGCCAATAGCCACAGATTCCTGGGACTGCAGGTTACATCAGACCTGAGCTGAACTTTCAACCAGAGATGGGCAGTAACACGTTACTGTAATCCAATTACTTTTTTCAAGTAACAAGTAATGTAAGGGATAACTATTGCAAAAGATGTAATTAGATTACTATTACTTTCCCATAAGCGCGCTGCATTACTGCGTTACTAAACTGTCGTGATTTTGTTTGTTGCTGTGCTCTCAACACCACAGCAACAGTGAAAAAAAAGCCCAGGAAAGACTTCTAATTAAATCTGCTCCTTACTATGTAAAATAAAACAGGACAGTGGGGTAAATTTTCGACCATCTCACACTTCTGTTTAATCAGTTTTCTGTCTGACATTTTTTCAGCTGTGTGAAAACTATAACTTTAATCTCAGCCAAACCGATTTACTCAGGAACAAATAAAACACTGAGAAAAGCCAAACAATAACATTTGTAAGTTATCTCAGTGACGTATATATCATGTTTAACTTGAGTAGCGAAAGACCACGGGGGGTTTGGAAACGATGTGCCGGGAGTTCACTGCTAGCTATGGAGCTGGTGGGTAACGGATGTCTCAGAAAACGCTGGAGCACTTTTGTAAATATGTGATATCTTGATAAACCGAGCTGATATTTGAAGTTTACACGGCATTCTCGCCTGAAAATATCTTAAAAGTTTATTTTGTGACCCAGAAAGAGTAATAAAAGTAATATTAAAACTAAGTAGATGCTGCCATTGTTGGAAACTGGAATTGGCTGAGCCTCGCTATGAATTCTGGGATATGGTGGGTCACGAAGGATACACCCGACCCATCCTTCAAATCTGGGGAAAAGAAGGACGCATTTGTCAGCTGTATTTGGAGGAGTCTTCGAATTTAGACAGCCTTTGTCGCGTCACTGTGATGTAATCAGCCTACAAATGCGGCCTCAGGAGGATGCAGCCTATGAATTTGGACACCCCCTTTGTTTCAGTCGGCTGCTTGAACCACCACCGTCTCACCCAGGGCTACAGAGGACTCATACACAGCATCCTCAGCACAGGCATTACTGTCTGGTATGGGAACACCACACAAGCAGAGAGGAAGGCTCTGCAAAAAGTCATAACGTCTGTGGAGAGGATCATAGGAACAAAACTTCCTTCCATGGGCTCTCTGTAAACACAACACTGCCGAAAAAGAGCAGAGAGAATTATTAGGGACCCACACCATCCAGCTCACCCTCTGCTCAGACACAAATATACAAACATATAATCTGAGACACAACAGAGTGGACACAACAAGGTTTTTCAACAGCTTCTTCCTCGCAACTGTCAGACCGATGGCAAAACCAAAAACCACTGAAATCTTAAAATAACACAGCACTACCTCACCTCATTTTGAATGTATGAATGTACAATGGAATTAATCACTGATTGATGTGCAATATACTCACTGAAACAGATTTGTGAAAATGTGCAATATTATGTGTGCAATACTAGGAAGTATATTGCCACCCTCTCTGTACAGTGTTTTTGTATATAGTAAATATTATGATTGCTCCATTCTTTGCTTTATTTCTATTTTGTTGTTGTTTTTTAAGTTGCTTTCTTTTTACTTTGTAAAAAATGTAACTTGACCTGGAGAGCTCTGCACAAGAATTCAAATGTGCATGGACTGTTGGTCCCATGCTCAATGTAACAGGGCGGCCCTTAGCGGCTGGAAATACAGTGAGAAAGACCAAGGCAAGTGTAGTGGAACAAAGTATTTATTTGCTATATGGCTCTCCTTAAAACAATTAACTTGTCGAGCTTCTTCACAGCACAAAAATCCCTCCTCTAATGACAACTGGCAGCCTTAAATATGTTCAGCTGTCACAGACTAAACCATTATTCCACTCTCAGGTAAATTTTTAATCCCAACCTTCCACCACAGTATACAATATATCAATAAGAATAAATAAATACATAAATACATTTTCACATTTACATATTAATAAATACTTCACACTTTAATGTTACACCAAACCCAATATTATAAAAACCCAGAAACCCAAGCACAAAAAGATTCACCACACTCTCTTTACCAATGGTCTCTCCCGGAACCTTTAAATGGTGTCTGGACCCCCGGGGAAACATTTGCCCAAACACCTTGAAGAGGACACAGGCAAGAAAGGTGAGTAATCATTAACTTACAAACACTTATTTGCACCACTTTTATCCCTAGATTTCACACACACATTTGCATTAGTTTTCCTTATTGGTAAACCTTAATCACAATCTCAATCACCATTCTTCTCTCCTGACAGACAACCACCACATTCCTTGATGAGGAGCAGCTGTGCAGGATCTGAAACAAGGCCACCAACTGATTTTAAAATTCCCAATAAATAGTCAATAAATATTTAAACTTCTTGTGTGCAAATCCATGCTTAAAGTGCAATGCTAAATAAAGTGCTTGATAAGGTGCTTTTAATAAAGTGAAAGGTGTGCTCTAAAGTGCTATACAGACAATACAATATAAATAAATGCAGTAAGGGAGTCCTCTTCCTTACACTCAAATAGCAAATGAATCTTGAAAATTCAAAATAGGACAGGAAGTGAATTGAAAGAGGAATTGGTTGGGCAGGTCACGCAGAGACACAGACAGAAGTTAACACAAAAGCCACATTTCAGTGAAACTGGTTCTTACATGGGAAATTGTTTCTCCTCATTTTCCACCGGCTTCTCAGGTAGATTCTGTATGCACACATCAGTCACATGCAACACACACATAGAGAGACCACTCAACTCACACATGTATAAAGATATGAGACAAATCAGATTCCTCTTTAATCAAATACAGCATTTATTCAGAACAATCAGATTAACAATATAACAACAAAACAGACCCTTGGTAGTAGCAATGTATAATATCAATATGGTTTAAATCCAGAGCAATAATCTTCTACATTCTGCCTTGTTTTTCTGCTATACCAACCAAGAGCACTCAGTATGGAATATAACCATCTGGAAAATGCACATCTATTCTGTAGAATAGATCAACAGTTTCATTATGACTGCTGGTGTAAGACAGCCTTGGTCATTGTCAGCTTTCTGGGGAGCATCATCATCTGTGCTACACTATCCATTAAAAAAAGAAGCCAAAAGTACACAGACAAAAACTTACATCAGTAAATGCGGCTTTTCAACATGACTAATTTCTTCTTTGAAATGTTTTTTTTAATAGTGGGTACAACTATGACAACCTGACAACGACTCAGGGTATGGACACACATAGAATCATCTTCAAAACAACCCAATCGACAAGAAAAGGCCAAAACAGATTAAAGATTGTTCTAAGCCTGTTTAAAAGGCTTGATCTCGTGGTGCACTTGCGATGGTTGGTTTGTGTGGATATTTTAAACAAGTGTTTCTGTAAAGTATGTGTGCTGCCACAATGAAACTGGAGCAATAAGAACCATAAGATACTGTGGCTCATATCACTCCACTTCCACCCTAAATACGTTCTGCATGCACATGTTATTTTCATGCATTGCATACAGAAGCAATCAGGTTAGTTTTTTTTCAATTTCTATTTAAAAAAAGCGCCCTCTGCTGCATGTGTACAAAAACAAAGTCTGAAATTTGGTTAAAATAGGCAGAAGTGTTTATCTTTTTGGTTTAAAACACAGACTACTGTAAGAGCACGGGTGAATTTTTGGTTCCACAGGAGCAGACCAGAGAAAGTTCAATCAATCTGCCTATGTTTAAGCCAGAGCCTTTGGATAAGTCAGAGTTGTGTCAGTGGCAATTTTTTTTACCTTCTTACCATTTAAAAATGCATCTCAAACTTATGTGTGGCTATATCTCTATAGCGAGGCTAGTGTATATTGATAACTTTTAGAACTATTGCGAGAAAAAAAAGTGAACGGAAATGACATGACTCTTTCATTCAACAGCTCTGGTTTAAGCAAGTGCATGTGTAGAGAAATCAGGATTACCGTGGCAACAGGTCAATAAAGAGCAGACTCTTTTTAAATCCGGAGGACTGAGGACTAAATGAAAACGTGTCAGTCCTGACCATCAAATTTATATTATAAGAAAACAGAGAATTGTCATATTAATTTTTAATTTCATTTGAAAGCCTGATGCTTAACATTGTCCACCCCAGCTGTGAAACTCAGAAACCAGTCTTACTTGTTATCATCTATCGTCCACCTGGGCCTTACACAGAGTTTCTGTCTGATTTCTCAGACTTTATATCTAATTTAGTTCTGAGCTCAGATAAAATAATTATTGTGGGTGATTTTAACATCCATGTAGATGCTAAAAATGACAGCCTCAACATGGCATTTAATCTGTTATTAGACTCAATTGGTTTCTCTCAAAATGTAAAAGAACCCACCCACCACTTTAATCACACTCTAGATCTTGTTTTAACATATGGCATAGAAACTGAACATTTAACAGTGTTTCCTGAAAACCCTCTCCTGTCTGATCATTTCCTGATAACATTTACATTTACAATAATTGATTACACAGCGGTGGAGAGTAGACTTTATCAAAGTAGATGTCTTTCTGAAAGCGCTGTAACTAAGTTTAAGAATATAATCCTCCCACTGTTATCATCTTCAATGCCCTGTACCAACATAGAGCAGAGCAGCTATCTGAACGCTACCCCAACAGAAGTCGATTATCTTGTTAATAATTTCACCTCCTCGCTGCGTACGACTCTGGATACTGTAGCTCCTGTGAAAACTAAGGTCTCTAATCAGAAGTACCTGACTCCGTGGTATAATTCTCAAACACGTACCCTAAAGCAGATGACTCGTAAGCTGGAGAGGAAATGGCGTGTCACAAATTTAGAGGATCATCATTTAGTCTGGAGAAATAGTTTGCTGCTTTATAAGAAAGCCCTCCGCAAAGCCAGAACATCTTACTATTCATCACTGATTGAAGAAAATAAGAACAACCCCAGGTTTCTGTTCAGCACTGTAGCCAGGCTGACAAAAAGTCAGAGCTCTTTTGAGCCAACCATCCCTTTAACGTTAACTAGTAATGACTTCATGAACTTCTTCACAAATAAAATTTTTATCATTAGAGAAAAAATTACCAGTAATCATCCCACAGATGTAATATTATCTACAGCTACTCTTAGTACCATTGATGTTAAGTTAGACTCTTTTTCTCTAATTGATCTTTCTGAGTTAACTTCAATAATTACTTCCTCCAAGCCATCAACGTGTCTTTTAGACCCCATTCCTACAAAACTGCTCAAAGAAGTCCTGCCATTAATTAATTCTTCGATCTTAAATATGATCAACCTATCTCTAATGATCGGCTATGTACCACAGGCCTTCAAGCTAGCTGTAGTTAAACCTTTACTCAAAAAGCCATCTCTAGACCCAGCAGTCTTAGCTAATTATAGGCCAATCTCCAACCTTCCTTTCATATCAAAAATCCTTGAAAGAGTAGTTGTCAAACAGCTAACAGATCATCTGCAGAGGAATGGCTTATTTGAAGAGTTTCAGTCAGGTTTCAGAGCTCATCACAGCACAGAAACAGCTTTAGTGAAGGTTACAAATGATCTTCTTATGGCCTCTGACAGTGGACTCATCTCTGTGCTTGTCCTGCAAGACCTTAGTGCAGCATTCGATACTGTCGACCATAATATCCTATTAGAGCGATTAGAACATGCTGTAGGTATTACAGGTACTGCACTGCAGTGGTTTGTATCATATCTATCTAATAGACTCCAATTTGTGCATGTAAATGGAGAGTCCTCTTCACACACTGAGGTTAATTATGGAGTTCCACAGGGTTCAGTGCTAGGACCAATTCTGTTTACATTATACATGCTTCCCTTAGGCAGCATCATTAGAAGACATAGCATACATTTTCACTGCTATGCAGATGACACCCAGCTCTATCTGTCCATGAAGCCAGATAACACACACCAATTAGTTAAACTGCAGGAATGTCTTAAAGACATAAAGACCTGGATGGCCGCTAACTTTCTGCTTCTTAATTCAGATAAAACTGAGGTTATTGTACTCGGCCCTGAAAAGCCTAGAAATATGGTATCTAACCAGATTCTTACTCTGGATGGCATTACCTTGGCCTCCAGTAACACTGTGAGGAACCTTGGAGTCATTTTTGACCAGGACATGTCCTTCAATGCACATATTAAACAAATATGTAAGACTGCGTTCTTCCATTTGCGCAAAATCTCTAAAATTAGAAATATCCTGTCTCAGAGTGACGCTGAAAAACTAGTTCATGTATTTATTACTTCCAGACTGGACTACTGTAATTCATTATTATCAGGATGTCCAAAAAACTCACTGAAAAGCCTTCAGCTAATCCAAAATGCTGCAGCAAGAGTACTGACAGGGACTAGAAAGAGAGAGCATATTTCTCCTGTTTTGGCTTCCCTTCATTGGCTTCCTGTTAAATCCAGAATTGAATTCAAAATCCTGCTCCTCACATACAAGGTCTTAAATAATCAGGCCCCATCTTATCTCAATGACCTTGTAGTACTATATCACCCTATTAGAGCACTTCGCTCTTGCTCTGCAGGCCTACTTGTTGTTCCTAGAGTATTTAAAAGTAGAATGGGAGGGAGAGCCTTCAGTTTTCAGGCCCCTCTTCTGTGGAACCAGCTTCCAGTTTGGATTCGGGAGACAGACACTATCTCTACTTTTAAGATTAGGCTTAAAACTTTCCTTTTTGCTAAAGCATATAGTTAGGGCTGGACCAGGTGACCCTGAATCCTCCCTTAGTTATGCTGCAATAGACATAGGCTGCCGGGGGATTCCCATGATGTATTGAGTTTTTCCTTTCCAGTCACCTTTCTCACTCACTATGTATTAACAGACCTCTCTGCATTGAATCATATCTGTTATTAACCTCTGTCTCTCTTCCACAGCATGCCTTTTATCCTGTCTTCCTTCTCTCACCCCAACCGGTCGCAGCAGATGGCCGCCCCTCCCTGAGCCTGGTTCTGCCGGAGGTTTCTTCCTGTTAAAAGGGAGTTTTTCCTTCCCACTGTTGCCAAAGTGCTTGCTCATAGGGGGTCATATGATTGTTGGGTTTTTCTCTGTATCTATGAAGCGCCTTGAGGTGACTTTTGTTGTGATTTGGTGCTATATAAATAAAATTGAATTGAATTGAATTAAATTGAATTGAATTAATGAGCTCAGACTGTTCTTGCATTATCACAGACAAAATATATCAAATTAATAATTTTTTTATAATGTCTATAGTTGTCTTTTGCTCAACTTGGACTTTTGTTACATGATGCTGGAATCCTAATTGAACATTTGTTTTTTTAAAACTAATTGTTCAGCTGTAACCTAATGGGGAGAAAATGTAGGTGACAGAAGCTGAAGATAAACATATGGAGAAAAAGATCAGACACTGACAGACCTGTGATATTAGTTACCCACATAGCAATAGGCAGATCTTTTCTTTTTTTAAATAAAAAGCTTCGTTTGAAAGTTTTTTTTATGTGTCACATGTTTAAAAACATATTTGGATGTCAGTTACAATTAGCTGGTACTCTCTCCAGTGTGGCTGAAACACAATAACTCTGCAAAGATGTGGGTCAAAATTCTTCCACAGTACTGTAAAAGACTCATTGCCTGTTATCACAAACACTTGCAGATTGCAGCTGTTGCTGCTAAGGGAGGCCCAACCAGTTATTAAGTTTGAGGGCCAAATAACTTTTGCACACAGATTTGGATTTAAAAAAAAAAAAAAAAAAAAAAAATATATATATATATATATATATATATATATATATATATATATATATTTTTATTTTTATTTTTTTTTTTTTTAGATGATCTGAAATATTAAGCATGCCAAACATATACAAAAAGGAAATCAGGAAGGGAGCAAACACTTTTTCACCCCACTGTATTTTGAAGCTGTTTGCTATGCTTTTTTTTCTGTGTGGAAATAACAGATGACTTCAGAGGTTACTGTGGTTTGTCAAATGAAGCACGAAAGGCCACTGTGTCAGCCTGTCCTAGCAGGGCTCTAGAGTGCGACCAATTTGGTCGCAAATGCGACCAAATTTTTCAGTGGTGCGACTAAAAAAAAAATTTGGTTGCACCTGTGCGACCAACTGTTCGGGTAGCAAAAAAAAAAAAAAAAATCTGCAACCTTCCCTGTGGTCAACAACAGACACACATTATGCCCCTATCGTGGACTAAACCAATCAGAGATAGTCAGGGGCGGGACCTCTCTGATTGGCGTGGTCCAGTGCAGTGCAAGTGCAGATGGAAGTGGGAGGTGAGTAGCTTGAATAAAGCGATATCAATTCATTAAATCCTGAATCGACTTTTAAATATAACTGTGTTTTGCCAGAAACGCCAGTTTCTCAGATTAAAGCTCACAAAACCATTTCTTTTTTTTTTTTTGCCTGTCCCGTTTGGCTCTTTTGCCATCAGAATTGTTGTCTAAAGGCAAAGAAAGATGCCCAACGGATTTACTTTACCAAACTGACCATCCCAGCCTTGCCGTAATGGTCCATTTGATTCACCTTTTATTGTTTATTTTATTTTCACTTACTGAATACGGGACAGACTTGACTGGGGGAAAGAAGGGGAGAAAGAAAGAGGGAAAGAGAAACAGCTGAGAAGAGGGACGGGGGAGAAGGGCAAAAGACAAAAACCAACAGAACGGGCAGAGAAAAAAAAATGCATATATCAATCACCTGGATCACCTGCTGAGAAAGAAAAAAGAAAGCAAGCAGAAGAGAACAAGAGTAATAGAATAAACAACATCACAATGATATATGGGAATATGACAGTAAATACTAAATGTTAAACATTATTGTGCAGCACATAAGATCAACAGAACACAGTGTGCTTTGAGGTAGGAGCCAAAAAGGGTGTAGTTTGTGGGTGTGATCACCCGTGTGTACACCTGTGAGCATGGACGCGCTTGTTTTTTGTTTTTTAAAAGGTTCCTTCATGTAATAATCTGCTAGAGGGTGTGGGGGGGCCACAGCCCCGTCCCCCAGGGCGTGAAGCAGGTGTGGAGGAGATCAAAACTCCAGACATCCAGAGGCCCCCAGAACACAAGAGACCAAGGAAGACCAACAGAGGGGCAGCTGCGCCACTGTCCCGGAAAGAGCTGAGGAGAGTCCCAGATGAGGGCTCACTCAGCAGCCGCGGAGCAGAAGCCAGGGGGGGGGGTTGCAGTGACGCGCCCGTGAGCTCCGCCGGCAGCCAGCTGCGCCTGAGTGACCGAGCCCCAGGCCGAGAGGCCGGGGGCACCCCACCTCCGAAGTGGCCCGAGCGAGCCCCAGGCTCCAGGCCCCGATAAGCGGCCACCAAGGAGTGAGCCGGTGTGTACCTGGACGCCCATCCCCGGACACAAAGAACCACCAACGCACCGATGTCTGAGGGGGTCCGCCACTGGCAGGGGAAGTGGTGGTAGGGGGAGATAGGCCTCCAAACCTTGGAGGGCCTGAGATGTCCCCAGAGAGGTGGCGCCTGACACCCAACCTGACATATAGACACAGACATACAGGCACACACAGATACAAACATCCATTCCCACCCTCATGCTCTCATATGCACTTACTCCACACTCAACCAACGTGGAGACAGACATAAAGAGACGTTGTACACACGATCACACTCCCCAAGCGTACTCTACAAACCGGGTCTAGGTGCCCCCGCCCCTGGAGGGGGGAACTGCACCCAGACCCAGGTGGTGTTTCCCTTTTCCCTGCGGTGGGGGGAGGCAGACCGCCCCGACTCCGCAGCAGCAGGAAGGCTCCACACTCCAGACCGCAGTCGGACGGCCAACTCCTCCTCCTAGTCCTAGCCCCCCTGCTCCAGCAGGTCGCAGAGAATGGGGGTGAGAGAAGACTCCAAACCTCCCTCCACCCGCTCATTGTAATGTTGATGCATGTGTGTTCTAAGGTGCATTTAAAACCCAGGAGGGCTTGGAGCTACCTGCCAGAGAGCAGCAGGTAAGCGCATGGTCCCTCCTGCTAGCCCTCAATGTCTACGTGTATTTAAAATTGAGAGGTGGGCAACGATGCCAGGGGTGGGGTGTACACCCTGATGGTACTTTGGACTCTGTGTATCGTGCCCACCCCCAAGATCCTATATGTATGTGTAATGAGAGTGTGAGTAATGTGAATGTCTAAGTTGTGGGATAAAATTGAGGCAGAGGCAGCCAGAAGGGGACAGAGGGGGGGGGGGGGGGGGGGTAGCCTCCTCTGCACCCTGGTGACATACCCCTACTCCAAGGCCCTGCATGTGTGGGTGGTTGTGGTGGAGCGGGAAGAGGGAGGCAGCTGGAGATGGGGAGGGAAGGAAGGGAGGGGCAAGTGACCCCTCCCTGGGGCCAGCTCCCCCGCTGACCCCAGTAGGCACCCCCATACTCCGCGACCCGCCAGGGAAAGGGGGCCCAGGCCCATCCAGACCGGGCCCAGTGCAGCAGCGCCGCCCGGCCCCACAGAGCCCGGGACAGTCCACCCAACCCCACCACAGAGAAAACTGCACCCACCCCACCATCCACTCATCTTCCAGACTACATAAGACAATAAACACCCAGGCTGAGATCTTCCTCCACCTCTCCTGTATCTCCCCCTCCTGCAGAGGGAGCTCCTGAGGAGAGGAAAGCTCCTGCAAGATGTGACAATCTCCCCCACCAGTTGAAGAGCCCCCCAGGTGGCTCGACGCACCGGCGGCACCCTGCTCCAGGGCTGGGCCCCCATGCACCCACCCGCCCACAACCCCGGCAACACACCAACCAGGACCCAAGCCCCCGAGGCCCGGTCCGGGTCCCAGCCCAGAGATGGAGCGCCCCCAGAACCTCACGCCCATCCCGGACCCACCCAGGGGCAGCCAGGCTACCAGGTCAGTAACCCACGTCCGTCAGCACAGACCCTCCCCTAGCCCCGCTGCACGCAGCCGCGAGGAAACAGTCACCTGAGAGCCAACAGAGCCCCTAACCGGACATGATCGCTACCCCGGGTTGAGCCCCCCAAGGAAGATGCCTCCGGGGAACCCCCCGACGCCCTAAGCCTGTCCCTACCCCCACACCAATCACAACAGTGAAGGCGGGACCAAACTATGACCCCCCACCCCCACTAGGTGATGGAGCTGATCAAAGGAGCCCAGAGCAATTGATCTGATGTGGTGGCAGAGGCTGTATCAAGACTAATGTAATCTAATAGATAATTTCTATATTGGTTAGAATTAAGATTATTTTTATTTTTCCAGTTCATGAGGACTGTTTTCTTGGCTATGCATAGGGCAGTGAAAACCATATGGGCGATATTCTTTTCTGAAGTGACATTATCTAAGCTGCCCAACAAACACACTAAGGGGGAAGTTGGAATGTTACATTTCAGACACTTCGATAAGTCTTCACATATCTCGCGCCAAAACTTCTGAACTGGTGGACAGAACCAAAGAGCGTGGATATAATTGTCCGGTGAATTGGTTTGGCAGTGTGAGCAGTTGTTGGTAGATGAAAAGCCCATCTTGAACATCCGATGACCTGTATAGTGCACTCTATGTAATATTTTGTATTGAATTAATTGAAGACTGGGATTTCTAATTAGATGAAAGGTTTTTAAGCAAATCTGAGACCAGAAGTTTAGGTCTAAGTTAACTGATAAATCCGCTTCCCATTTTGCAATAGGAAGTGATATTGATTCATCTGTTTTAGAAAGCATTCTGTATATTTTGGATAGTAATTTGGGGGGTTTAAGAGTAAGAAATTGAACCACACTTGGTGGTGTTTGTAGTTCAACTTGACCCGGTTTAAATTTCTTTTTTACTATGGATTTAATTTGTTGATATTCTAAAAATCTTTTCTTGTTGATCCCATATTGTGTAACTAGTCCGTCAAATGAAATAAATTCTGTTCCTTCTAGTATATGTTCTAAATATTTGATTCCTTTATCACTCCAATCTGAAAAGTTTATCATATTATTGTTTTGTAATATGTCAGGGTTGTTCCAGATAGGTGTACGTTTGCATGGGATTAATGAAGACGCCGTCAATTTTAGAAACTCCCACCATGCTGTCAGAGAAGAGCTGATGTTGATGCTTTTAAAGCATTCATGTCGTTGGATGTTTGAGCTGATAAATGGTAGGTCTGAGATCTCTAGATTATTGCAGAGTGCTTGTTCTACATCTAGCCAAGGTTCATCTAAGAGGGTGTGTTTTAGCCATCCTGAGATAAACTGAAGCCTGTTGGCTAAGAAGTAGTGCTGAAAGTTAGGCAGTTCTAGTCCTCCTTTATCCTTGGTCTTTTGTAGTGTTTTTAAGCTTATACGTGGGGGTTTATTTTTCCAAAGGAATTTGGACATACATGAATCTAGAGATCTGAACCAATCTTGTGGCGGTTTAGTTGGGATCATTGAGAATAAATAATTTATTTTTGGTAAGACCATCATTTTTATAGCGGCAACCCTTCCCATGAGTGATATGGGTAGACATTTCCATCTAGCCAGATCATCTTCTACCTTCTTTAAAAGTGGGATATGGTTTAATTTAGTTAGATCTGCAAGCTTGGGAGAAACATTAATACCTAAATATTTTATATTTCCCGATTGCAGTGGTGTAGAAGAGGAATTATGGAAGGAGCAATTAATCGGTAGGACTGTAGATTTTGACCAGTTAATTGAGTAATCTGATATTCTTGCAAAAGAGTTTATCAATTCAATCACCCCAGAGATATTGGTTTGTGAATTTTGGAGAAAGAGTAACACATCATCCGCATAAAGGCTGATTTTATGTTCCACGTTCTTGCATTTTATGCCCTTAATTACTGAATTCTGTCTAATTGCTGCTGCTAGTGGTTCAATAAAAATTGCAAATAGTGAAGGGGAGAGTGGGCATCCCTGCCTGGTGCCCCTCAAGAGACAGAAGCTGGAGGATGTCTGGTCATTTGTTCTAACACAAGCTGTTGGGGAATTATATAATATTTTTAACCAGTTTATGAAAGAGGATCCAAAACCAAATTTGTGTAAAGTTGCAAATAGAAATTTCCAGTTAACTCTGTCAAATGCTTTTTCTGCGTCTAAAGAGAATATTGTAGTTTCTAGGTTTTTACTGTATGAGTGTCATGGTCCTGGGCCATGTTGGCCCAGTATTCTTGGTTTCTTGTATTTTCGCTCCTTATTTAGGCCATGTTTTCTGAGGTGTCCTGTTGTGGTGTTCCCTAAGTGTTTTCCCTTTGTGACTCTTACCCCCTTTGTGCCCCTCTGTGTATTTATGAGCTCTCGTCTCTCTTTGTGTTTATTCCATGTTTCCCCCAGCCTGTTATGTCTGTATTCTCCCCGTGCTCTCTCTCCTCCTGTCTGAACCTCTGTGTACTTCCTGTTTTACTTTGACAGTCTCTCGTCAGTATGCGTCATGTTGTGTTCACTCCTGCCCTGTCTCGTTATGTTTATCAGTGTCACCTGTGTTCCCCACCTGTGTGTAATCTCCCTGTGTTCTCTGAGTGTATTTAAGTTGTGTCTTCTGTCATGGTAATTGCTGGTTCGTCTGTGTTGTTTCCCCTCGGTCTCCCTGCGTCTCCCTGTATGTATTTCTCCGGACCTCCCTGCATCCTCATTCTGGTTTGTCTTATTAGTTTACCCAGTTTAGGTTTCCGGTTTCATGTTTTGTCGCCACCGCTGTTTGTACTTACACCCCTGTCAATAAACACTCACCTGCACCAGAGCTGCCGCCTTTTGGGTCCTTTTCTACATTCCACACAGCTTGCCTCGGCAATCCGTGACAATGAGTAGTCTATCAAATTAAGTAATCTACGTGTATTTGTTGATGAGTGCCTACCTTTTATGAAACCAGTTTGGTCAGGATGAATTAAGAGGGGGGTTATTTTCTCCAGTCTCTTTGAGAGAGCTTTGCAGATTATTTTAAGGTCTACATTTATAAGGGATATTGGACGATAGCTTGAGGGATATACAGGGTCTTTGCCTGGTTTTAGCAGGAGATTGTTTGCAGAATTCATATTTGATGGAAGTCTGCCCTTTTCTTTAATTTCCAACAACGTTCTGTAGAAAACTGGTGCTAGAATCGACCAGAATTCTTTGTAGAATTCTGCAGGAAAGCCATCTGGACCTGGAGCCTTATTATTGTGCATACTTATCAGGGCTTCCTGGAGTTCACCTGGTGTCAGTGGTGAATCCAGTGCCATTGCTTGAGTGTCCAATAATTTTGGAAGAGTTATGTTGTCCAAAAACTGATCAATTTCTTTTTTAGATGGGTTTATTTGTGGTGAATACAACGTTTTATAGAAATCCCTGAAAATGTTGTTTATTTGTATCGGTTCATATAATGTGTTCCCAGATGAATCTTGAACAGCACATATAGTTGTTTTTTCTTTATTTATTTTTAGCTGGTTTGCTAGAAATTGACCGGATTTATTACCATGTTCATAATTTTGTAGGCGTAGTCTTTGTACTAAGAATTTTGTTTTTTTATCAATTATCTCATTTAATTCTAGTTTTGTTTTGCGTATTTTGTTCAATGTTTCCTGATCTTGGTGGGACGCGTAGGCTTCTTCTAGTGATTTGATGTTTTTTTCTAATTCCTGAATATTTTTGTTTTCTTTTTTCTTTTTATGTGATGAGAAAGAAATTATTTTACCTCTCATCACAGCTTTCCCTGCTTCCCATAGAACAGAAGCTGATGTTTCGGGAGTGTCATTATAGTCCAAATATGAAGTCCACTCTTTTTTAAAGTATTTAATAAAGTCTTCATCTTTAAGTAGTGATATATTAAATCTCCAGTTTTTTCTTGGCGTAGTATTATTCTTGTGCATTAGTGTTAAAGATACAGGACCATGATCGCTGACAGCTATAGGGTGAATCTCAGTGTCTGAAATGTCGTTCAGCAGTGAGCTGCTGACCAAAAAATAATCCAGACGAGAGTAGGAGTGATGGACATGTGAGAAAAAAGTATATTCCTTACTGGTGGGGTGAAGGGAGCGCCATGCATCGCAAAGACCAAAGTCACTCATATACTGTTTGATTATATTTGTGGACTGCCAATTACGCTGAGTTCCCGCTGTATTGAGCCTATCCATGTCTTCATTTAGTCCAAGGTTGAGGTCACCTCCAAGAACAAGTGTGCCATCTAAGTGTTCAGAGAGTGCACTGAAAAAACCGTGAAAGAATGAGGGATCATCAACATTTGGACCATATACACTTGCAATACATAGCTTTTTATCACGTATAGATAGTTTAATGATTAAGAATCTGCCCTCTGGATCTATAACTGTATCGAGTACTGTGAAATTAATATTTTTATGTATTAAAATTGCTGCTCCCCTTTGTCTAGAATTATAACAAGCTGAGAACACATTGGGAAACTCAGGTGTTTTAAGTTCATTCGAACCTCTAAGAGGTCTGTGGGTCTCTTGTAATAGGACAACATCCGCCTGTAGTTTTTTGAGTTGGTTAAATATTTTTAACCTCTTTTCTCTGGAGCCAGCTCCATTTATATTCCATGTAATGAACCTCAGTGTACCCATAGATGTTTGTGTATAACTAGGGATGTATGCTGTGTGCGTCGCTTAGACAGGTGGAGAGAATACGTCACTTGTTCATAAATAAAGAGAAGGAGAGAGAGAAAAAATGTGTGGCGAGATGCTCCCTGAGTCTGACTTTGTGTATGCATAGTTACTAATATGAGTAGGCTTGGCTTAAGTGTGTGTGTATCTTATATGACTGTGTGCGCTGTCTGACTGATGTAAATGTGCTGCCGTTGAGCGCATGGTGCGTATGTGTCGAAATAAAGGATGTTTGTGGATGAGTGTCGAAGCAGGTGATCGAGGCAGTGAAAGGAATAAAGAAAGAAACCAAGGACAGGGGTGAGCAGCATAAAACCAAGAGGGGGAAAAGAGAGGAGGGGAAAAAAAAAAAAAAAAAAACGAGAAGAAAAAAAAAACAGAAACAAAACGTAAACATTCCAATTAAATCACTGACGGAGAGTGACGGTGTTAATTCTGCTATGAAATCACACTTTAAGATGCAATTTGATACTGGTAAGTTAAACAGATGTTAATGCAAGTTAGTGTGAGTGGATAGGGAAATGGTGTAGCTGATTCTTATCTGGTGTGAGGTTAATACAGCCACGGAGTGATGTTGGGGTCGCGGTGGAGCTGTCCGTCCACGTACAGCCGGTCCACAGCGATGACAGCGCAGGAGCCCTTCTGGATGAAGCCGCGTCGGATTGGGAAGAGGACCCTGCGTCGTTCCAAGATCTCTTTGGGGAACTGGTCGTTCACACTGAAGTCCGTTCCTTTTAATTCCCTGCCGCGGCTTTTCACATGTTGCTTTTGTTTGAAGTGGCCGAATTTGGCCACGATAGGACGTGGTCTCCCGGCCGTAGCCCGAATGGGGCCGAGGCGATGTACCCGATCGAAGACGATGTTCTTCACAGTGACCTCCGGCAGCTTCAGGTGGGTTTTGATGAAGCTTTTTACCGTGGTCTCCGCGTCCTCTCCAGCGGCTTCTGGAATACCAGAAAATACCAGATTATCACGCATGCTACGAGCTTGTAGATCGATAACTGTTTCTTTTATTTTTTTATTTTCTCTATTGAGCTGGGTAACATTATCTGTGAGACATTTCACCGACTCCCTTAGCGTGGCATTTTCAGCAGCAAGCGTTTCCACCTGCTGCTGGCTGTACTCCAGGGATTCTCGCAAGCATTTAAATTCTCGGTGAAGAATCTCCACCAAGGACAGCCTTGCGTCGAAACTGGACAATCGCTTGTCGATTGACTCCAATATGTCGGCAATATCTTTGCCGGCTGGCGATGTTGAGCCGGGGGAATCTGCCGGGCGTTGTCTTTTCGACGACGGCGTCTCAGCTTTGGCCGGGGAAGCTGCACACGGGGTCTTCTTCATCACGAGATCCTGAAAGCACTGATCGATGTAATCTTGGAGAGTCTCTAAACTCTCCTCGTTGTTCTCCAGGGTGTTGGAGAACAGCAAATGAGAGCAGGTACACGGATTCCACACAAAGACGTAAACACAGAACGGACCGACGCATCAGAATCAACTTTGTCTTTCTCGGCTTTCTCACCCGACGGCCCGTAGACGGACACGCTGTCGGAGCTTAGCAGTTCTGATGCGTCCGGTCCGCGCTGTGTTTACGTCTTTTTGCGCTGATTCTGAGCTGCAGGTTTTGTCTCTCTCCAACCAAAATTCACCGAGCCAGCAGCAAAAGAAGCAGCAAACTGCGCTTCACATTTGATCAATGTCGTCATGAATTTTGCTGTTTTGCTTCCACGACTATTAAAATCACACTTCATGCACAGCTAGCTCTCTCTCTATCTCTCTCTGTACTTCAAGAACAGTTTTCCGTCTCCAATCTCTGTTTTCTGTATTATTCATTCGCTTATTACCCACCAGTCTACCGTTGTTTACAGCGCTGTCGGCTGCTGTCTTTTTCTTTTCTTTTTTTCACTTAAATGACGGACAAGAAAGCCTATTTTTTCTGTTGTTCAATACTGAAGAAATTTAAACTTTATATGCAGAACATTGTAGAATATTTTTAAGCTTATCTGCTATAAAAAGCCAGACCAGGAAAATCTCCTTCATGTTTTTCTGTGTTTTATTCTCAGTTACTTTCACACAAAGGCATCTGCTGTGATGTTCACAATTCTGAAGAAGTCAGTACTGATAAATGATCAGAATTATAATATTTCTGACTGACTGAGGCTAAGTTGAATCGAATCGGGACTTTGAAAACCGGAATCGAATGGATTATAGAAATCAGTGATGATACCCAGCCCTAGTGAGCAGCCTAGGCATGACAGAAGTGGATGTAGCTGTAATAGGAAAAGAACTATTGCTAACTTTTCTGTTAAGTTAAGGCCTGATCCTTCTGAAATTCATAGCCAGTGCTCTGACACGGTGTCATCAATCTTTGAATGCTGAAAAAGCACAGTGTATCCAGAAAAACACATTATATTATATAAGTTATTATAAAATTTGTGTGCGCCTAACTTGTGTGCCGGTACGCCTAACTTTTTAAAGTTAGGCGTACCGGTACGCCCATGGCAAAAAGTTAGTCTAGAGCTCTGCCTAGTGTGAGCTGTTTAGGAGAAACCTTGACCACACCAGCCTGTTGAGTGACCACACCATCAGGGTCATTGACCTTCATTCATAGAACTAGTGTTACCTCTGTAACCATCTGTTCCATTTCATCCTTGGTAAACAAGCCACCACTGTTACACTAATGGTGCTTGAAAATAAGCAAAACAGTTTAGCAAATAAAGTCAGGAGAGATGTGTACCAAGGCTGCAAATCTCAAGACACACATAAAACAATAAAGGCTTCACTGACAAAGTGAAGAAACAGACCTCTGACTGTATCGTCCATGAAGGCTATAGCTGAAAAAGCAATAAAACTGAACAGAAGAAACACACACACACACACACACACAATCGTGGAAGGGATCATTCAAGCCTATTTTGTGACCTGGAGAACTGTTAAATGATGACATCATAGTCAACCGTGTAAACTTGCAAAAGTGCTAAATTGATGGAAAAAGTCCAGCTGGAAGCTGCACAGCTGGAATCGCTCTTGAAGAGAGCTTAAGTGGTGGCCATTCCCATAATGGAATGTGTCACCACACCTGCGGTATTTCAGCACTGGAATAAGTTAGGGATGATGGTGATTGAGAAACAATGTTCACATTGTTAGTGTAAGTAAATATGAGGAACTAATAAAATGGAAAAATAACTTGTTCTAACTTCCTATTTTGCAATATGACAGTAGAAATACATACAAAGAGTGCCCGTCATATCAGGTGTGGTTTTCCATAATCAGAGCTTATTTATTTCACTAAAAGAATAACTGCTGTCAAAGAAAGTGCAAAATCCTTCAAAGTAAACGTACTTTTCGCTTGGGTAGCTCTGTGCTGCTGAGTGGGTCACACAATGTGATCAGCTGGATCGTGTGGTATGCTGAGTAGATTATGACCTGGCTCCATTTGGATATCAGTGGCTTGTTTTAGTTTAGTTGAATTGTTGAATAGTTTGGCCTCAAATAATAAGGGCCTAAAAAATCTCTTCTTCTATTTTGGACTGCGCTTATTTCTAGGTCATGCTAAAAATAGTTCAACCCACTTGTAGTGTTCCTTTCACCCTGCTAAATTCATATATAAAGAAGAACTGATGGTCTTTGTATACTACAGGTGTATTTTTCATTGTCTGGAAGTAAACACTGTGTTATGTGGGTGTTTTTTTGTTTTGTTTTTTTAAATCACATTCAGAACATGTAACATCTTTAAGTATCATTTTTACTTTGGATGTACAATGGTTAGTCTGCATTTTGAAATGTCACATTCCAGGCACTATAAGTGAGATACTGATTATAGTGTGACACACCGTATTGTATAGTCACGTTATATGTTTTCGTGTGCAATTTTGTTCATCAAGGGCCTTAATTTTGTGATTTTTGTTGAAGATCCAACAAATTGTGCGACCTTAAGTTGCGCCACAAGGGGGCACTTCCGTCCTAGTGACACGGTTTAGTGTGCTACCAGCTCTGTCTTGTCGTCTATCTTATCATTTACCTGTTTTTTCCAGGACCAGATATAATCTGTTGGTTGCTGTCTCACTAGGGACGTGTTACAATAGCATGTCAGTGTGTGTGTATCAAAAATATTTTCTATTTTGATGCTTATTGGCATTTTTTCAATAAAGAAATAATTATATGAAAATTACATTGTTATTGTGCTTCCATGGCTTATTGTTTTTTTTCCAGGCAAGTTTTGATGGGTTGTTATTAGGGGTGCAACGATATTCGTATCGATATTGAACCGTTCGATACAGTGCTTTCGGTTCGGTACGCATATGTATCGAACAATACAACATTTGTAATTTATTTTATCAACTTTCCTTCTGACGATGCTGTCTGTGTTGAGCGCTCAGTGAATCTGCGTTCGACTACTCCGCCTAGGCTGCACTGTCGAGCGCAGATTCACTGAGCGCTCAACACAGACAGCATAGTCAGAAGGAAGAGTGCAGGGCAAGCTAGCAAGACAGAAGTTAAGCTCTCCTTGCAACATGGGCCTCCCCCACCCTCATTCAGATCTGACGTTTGGAATTATTTTGGTTTTCATGTGACGTATGACCCTGAAGGTAAGCGAGTCATGGACTAAAGTAAAACAGTATGTTGGATGTGCCATGCAATGCTCAATTACATGGGTGGGAACTAGTGTGTTAGCGCAGTTAGCTCGTTAACGTGTTGGCTGTCTAGCCCCATGCACGGGGCGATCGGCGGTAGCTCGTTAACGGAGATTTGCCGTGTTGTGGCGTTAAGGTCATTTCAACGAGATTAACCTGAAAGCACTAGTGGGAACACAACGAATATGACTGCACATTTACGCCGACATCATCCTAGTGCAAAGACAAAAACAACAAGCATGCTACTAACTTTAGCCGAGTCATTTAGACAGCTGTTAGCACATGATTCTCCTTATGCTGCTGAGAATATAGCCCAGAAGAAGCGGATAGTATAGCTTTTATTTTGGAAAGAGACATTTCTCTGTAATAAACTCTCTTTTCCAAAGATGAGTGATTCCTCAATCATATACAGGGCTCGCAAAATCGCTAGCCCGAAGTCCTGGGGCTAGCGATTTTTCCAGTCGGGCTACCAAAATCTAGCTCTGCCCTGCCCGTCGGGCTATTGTAGGAAGGAAAAATATATGTCAATGCTTTTGCATTCTTTCAGAAATGTAGCTGGGTAATTATGTCATTGGCATCGGTGAGCCACTGTCAATATGTGACATATTGAAATCGCGTTTGAATTTGCGCTTGTTTTTTTGCTTTCACTTTGCAATCATGCGAACTGTGTATAGAGAGCGACAGCACTGATCTGTGAGTGATGATAATTTGTGCACCAATTCCTCTGACATCGTCTTATTAATCGTTAGCTTACTATGCAAACATGACAAGTGAAATCTCCCGCAGCAAGCTTAAACATGTGAGAGGTTGATCGCGCAGAGAATCGCTGAGCTTATGTGAGTCCGTGTGTAAAAGCAGCAGGATTTATATTTTAGTTCTGCTGAGCCAAATAAGACAGGTCAGGGTGAAGAAGTGACAGCCAAAGAAAAGCTTACCACAAAACGGAGAAGTTATGACAAATCAGACTATAAGGCAAAAAGAAAGTGCAGCTTTATGGTTTCATGGACAAAAGAATTTCTGTGGCTGCAATATGACGAGCTAAATAACCAGGGCTGCACATAAGTGGTCCGCAGGTGCGCATTCGCTGTCAAAATAAAAAACACGCACAAGGGTTAGGGTTAAATTTAAAAACTGTACTTTTGAGTTAAAATATATATTTATAATTTTAATAAATGACAAATTAAAAAGGCATGAAAATTTTTTTTTGTATCGAAAAAATATCGAACCGTGACACCAAAGTATCGAACCGAACCGAACCGTGAATTTTGTGTATCGTTGCACCCCTAGTTGTTATGGGTTATGTTCTGTCTGGCATCCTGTGCCTGATCTCAGTCAGATGGTTAGCAGCTCCTCAGCTGTCATTTTGAGCTAACATTTTATATTCACATGGAATAGGTGACTGGTTAAAAAGAAAAAAGAAAGCCGTATCTTCTACTTGTAGCATAATGAGTATTTTTCCGTTTCACCATCTCAACGTTGCTGTGGTTTAACTGCTCGGCAGTTTGTAGAAACTGTGTAGGTCTGGTGTGAGTCACTACTCCCCCCACTCGTGGTGCAGAGTACACCCTCTTGTTTTTCCACACTGTGGCCAAGTGAGCCCTCACTTGTGGAGTGAGTCACAATAAAGCTAGCCGCACTGCCAGCCGCACCTAAAATGTTGTTGCACTCTTATACAGCTACTGAAAAATATATCCACCTGTGCATATTTTTCTCCCAAAAATGTAGTAAAGCAGGTAAAAGATACCTCATGCCAAAAGAAAATTATCATACGCTAAACAGACAATGAAGCAGGAAGCTTTAACAAAATGACTAACACTGAGCAGTGCTGATTTTCTAACACTGGAATATTTCTAACATTTTGAGTTATTTTCCAGTGTTAGAAAATCAGCACTGCTCAGTGTTAGCCATTGTTAATCTTCAAAACTGACTAGGTTACTTTTAAACATATAACACTGCCAAAAGTGTTAATTTAACACTCAACAGTGTTGTATTTAACACTCAGAGGTGTGGACCCATATAGACACTCTCTAGTGTTAATTTAACACTGGAGATTTTGCTGTGTGTAAATAAATACTCAGCCGTTACCTGCCTGCCTCCACTCTGCCACTCTTCATCCCTGGATTGCCTTGTTTTCCCTCTTCACCAGTAAACTAAAGCAAGAGGATCAAGAAAGCAATGAATCCACAAAATAAGAGTAATACTGTCAACTGCGGTGCAGGGAACCCCCGAGGATCGCCAGCCTGAGGTAAGTATAAAAATACGTAAGTCCTGCCTCCTCAGACCCAGACCATGATATTGACTGCATTTAGCTGGATTTGAACAGACAGTATGTCTCTGAACACCTCAGAATTCATCCGGCTGTTTCTGTCCTGTGTCACATCATCAATATACAGTAGTGTCTCAGTGACACTGGCAGCCATGCACACCCAAGCCATCACATTCCCTTTGCCATCTTTTACAAATGATGTGATACGCTTTGGATCATGAGCTGTTACATGCCTACTCCATACGTTTTTCTTGCCATCATTCTGGTAGAGGTTCATGTAGGTTTCATCTGTCCAAAGAATGTTTGGTCTCTTTATGTTTTGATCAAGAGCCATTTTTTGTGCATCTGAAGAGGAGAAGTCTATCTTATGGCCAACCTCTGGCTGTATCCAGTGTTGGGAAGGTTACTTTTAAAATGTATTCCATTACAGAATACAGAATACATGCCCCAAAATGTATTCTGTAACGTATTCCGTTACGTTACTCAATGACAGTAACGTATTCTGAATACTTTGGATTACTTAATATATTATCATGCTTTTTACAACAACGTGAATGTACTATTGCTGTGTGATTTATTACTATTACTGAAGGTCCGCGACTCCGAACTGTAGTAAAGGGACCTCTGACTAATACGGCGGGGTCCCTGTCGGCTCGTAGCCGAAAAATAGCTTTACTTTGTTGTGTGGGTCAACTTTGCTTGCGAGAGACAGAGAGAGGCGTTGAAAGGCTGCTCCAACGGAACTTATTGTTTTCGGAGGAAAACACGAACAAAGTGTACAGTCGAGTCTTAATAGCTTACTTACAACTGGGCTCGTCAGGCTCTCTTCTTGGCTGCAGTGGTTATTATTATATTTACATGCTTCCAGCTCCCGTTTTTCCTCGATGACAACTCGTACCTTTCCACTCCCCTTTTTCTCCCTCCTCGCGCTCACAAACCCATAACGTGTATGGCAGTCCATTCTCCCTGCAGCACGGACTACACTGCCCATGATGCTACATTCTTTAGAGCTATGCTTGTAGCATTCTGCCTGTTAGCTTAGCACAACAACAACAACAACAACGAAAAGGCGCTCTCTCACCCAGAAACACACAGTCGCAGAGAGAGAGAGAGCGTCGCCCTGTAACCATGGCAACCGTAACGCTGCCGCCTGGAACAACAGAACGTAGCTGTCAAACAAAACCCAAACAGTCCTGACCCGCGACAATATGAAACAGGAAAGTACCGCAGTGTAATCCATTTATTTCAACAAAGTAACTGTATTCTAAATACCACCTTTTTAAACGGTAACTGTAACGGAATACAGTTACTCATATTTTGTATTTTAAATACGTAACGGCGGTACATGTATTCCGTTACTCCCCAACACTGGCTGTATCTTCCTCTGGCTGTAACTTCCTAGATACGGGTTTGTTGGCATATTGATCAACGGGTTAAAGGACTTACGGTGAGCCTAGCTACAGTGCTGAAGAAAAATCGAGGGTTGTTCTTATTTTCTTTAGTGATTAAATTATAAGATATTTTCAATCAATCAATAGATTCAAGTACTTCCAAACAAGTTGAGTTAAAGAGAAAGAGTAGGTTGTCAGTAGTTAAATGGGTGGGCCTATTTGCAGGTAATGCATGATTTAAATTTTTACACAAACAAGCGAAGCGATCTGCAGTATTTGAGTTGATCATACGAGATCTGCATTTAGGCACATCTGATTTCATGGGCTGACCAAAGAGAGGAAGCTCAAATACTACAGGCATGTGGTCAGAAAAATTTATGTCACAGATTTCAATGTCAAGATGTGACAAGCCACAAAATGGAACCAAATCAAAAGTATGACCATGTTCATGTGTTGGGCCGTTAACTGATTGAACAAGAATAAACGAGTCTATCAGATTTAAAAAGTTATTGGCCAGCGGAGTGTTTGAGCAGCAAACGTGAATGTTAAAATCCCCCACAATTAAAACACTTTCAGAACTTGGTAAATTCTTGTCAAGAATTCAGAAAACTCTTGTATGGAGTTCTTATTATATTTCGGAGCACACATTGCACCGGAGTAGACAAACAAATTTCAAATAACTGCAGTTCAAAGCTGCTGTAGGCGTCTGCTGTTAACTGACAACAGTTGAAGCTGTTTTTATAAACAGTGGCTAATTCTCCGCCCCGGCCCGTGATTCAGGGTGAATTGAGGTAGTAGCAGTTTGGAGGAAAATGGGCTAAACTCACACAAGTGGAGGCATGTTTCAGTCACCAGGAGAAAGTCCAAATTACGAGTGGTGAAAAAGTCATTCAGGATGAAGGTTTTGTTAGCTAATGACTTGGCGTTAACCAGGGCCAGTTTAGCTAACGTATTCACCGCGGGCTCGGATGATCGACGTAGAGGGCGAAGATTCTGGTAATCCACTCCACCCCTGCGAAGACTAGGGGAAGGATACTATGGATGCTGGATATCTTGAAGTGGAGTCACCAGTACAATCCAACGAAGTGCCAATTACAGGGAACGCCAGGAGATAAACGACTTGCTGTCCGAGGCAAAGTTCTTTAGAAGAGCATGAAGATTAACCAACGAGAATACTGCCGTGTAAGTAGCAACGCAGT
The DNA here is from genome assembly GCF_057382275.1 of Copadichromis virginalis. NCBI lineage: Eukaryota > Metazoa > Chordata > Actinopteri > Cichliformes > Cichlidae > Copadichromis > Copadichromis virginalis. Next base: position 19,988,551 of record NC_140627.1, on the reverse strand, counting down.
TTCTGAGTTTTACCAGTATTCCACCCCGTTTCCCTCATCTTACGTAGGAATTCTTCCTGAGGGGAAGGCTAGGTGGATAATGGCGGAGAAACAGTGGTACGGTTAAGGTGGGACTGGGTAATTGTTACACAGTGGAAAATTGTGTTTTTATATTTTGTTTTGGATCAGACTGTGTTGGTACATAGTGTCGATTTTATTTGCATGATTTTATTGTAATAGTGATATTGCATGTTTGTTTATTGATATTCCTATTGCATGATTTTATCCCCATATTTATAGTGTGTGTTTAGTGTTGATTGAACAATATGCTTTTTTTTATTCCACTGTGGATTAAGCGGACAATTGTAGGCACCTGTGAGGTGGGGGCGTTCCCCGAGGTGGCCTATCAGCCGCCAAACTGACTTAAGGGAGATAGTGAGTGCAAAGACTGAAAGAGAGACACACGAAAAGTGAAGAGCTGGAAACAAAACGTGTGCAAGCCAGCATATGAACAAAAGGACCTCCGGCCTAACTGTGGGGCGCCACGAGACATTCGGGGATCTGCTAGCATAACCCGGCGATCCAGTCCCAACGGACAGAATAGCGACCGTGGGAGGCGACGCGTGAAATCAACAGTAGGGCAGGGGTACGCCTCTGCCTGCATCTGTGAGTATCGCTTTCCCACTGTTGGGCGCTAGGCGTAGCTTTGCCGGGGAAGGGTAACAGCGGCTGCGCCGACAACATTGCTGGCCCGTGTCTGTTGTTTCAGGGCGGAGCTACGAGGGAGGCCGTGCGCGGGTGTGGAGAGTGGCTGGACTGCATGATCGCGCACAGTCAGGTGGAGATAGGAGCCTCCTCCCTGGTCGAGTTTTTAGCATAGGGAAAAACATTCATTAAGCTTTGTATTTTTAGTGTTTAATCATTCCTGCCGGCAGGGTTTTTAGCGGGTTGTAAACACTATTTTTATTGTATACGGGGATTTTAGCTTGTATTTGGGGTTCTGACCGTGTTTTATCCTGAAAATAAATGGTGTGTTTGAAGCCAGCTAAATTTCTGTGCTCTGAGCGCTGACCCACTCACTCCTCTTTCTGCTTGTATGTATACAGACGTCGTGGTGAAGATTTAGGTCCACCAGTTTAGCGGCTACATAATTTTGGCGTTTGTCGACAGGATACAAGTTTGGGGAGCAGTGTTCCGCACCTGGAGTGCAGATATAGAGATGATGATGCCAGTGTATCCGGGTGCCCCTTGGGTACCAAAATATAAGGGTCCTGAAGCAGATGTTTCATATGGAGACTGGAAAGAACAAATACAAGGTTTATTCAATGCTCAAGAAATAGCTGAGGCCCGGAAAGTAGAAATTTTAATTGGGGCTTTAAGCGGTGAGGCAAAGCGTCAAGTAAGCGTGTTAGAAGAAAAAGATAGAGACCAGATTAGGAAAATATTCGCATATCTAGATTCTCTATATGGTGACAATACCTCCCTAGCGGTTTTGAGGTCACCGTTTTTTAGCTGTATACAAAAACAAAATGAGTCTGTAAAATCTTTTACCTTAAGGTTGAGGGAGTTGCACTGCAGGCTACAACAGCGCAATCCAAATCAAGCACCTACTGAAAAGTGTTTACAGGAACAGATGCTGTTGGGCCTGCGGGAGGGCCCGTTGTCACAAACCCTGCGAGCCTACGTGCGTCACCATCCAGAAGAGGATTTTTGCAACAGTCCATCGGGAGGCGTTGCTCCTAGAGGAGGAACAGTTGGGACACCAGGGATTGCAAACTACGTGCTTGGCAGTGGGTGAGTCCAGGTGTGTTAAGCCACCTTATGAACCAGACTGGAAAGAGACATTTAAAAAAGAAATTATGGAGGATGTCAAGGGTCAAATGCGAGATCTCGTCAAAGATGTTGTTAATGAAATTAAACCGCTCTTGCCACAGCAAAGCCCAGCCGGCTCAGCTTTTAATAAATCAAGGTTTAAGCCAAAGCGTTCTGGGTATGCTAATAACTGGACCCGAGAGGGAGCACCCATTTGCCATCGTTGTAAACAAGCTGGGCATATTGCCAGATTCTGTCCGAGCACACTAGACCAGCAACCACCTTTAAACTAATAAACCCCGCTGCCAAGGCCCAGGCGGTGGGGACAAGGGACTATTCAAACAATCAGGGGGCCAGTACAGCTTTTGTGGGAGAATGTCCACTCATTGAGGTGTGTATGGGAGGGGTTAAGATGACGGGATTATTAGACACAGGCTCTCAGGTTACACTAGTGCAACAGCAGGTAATGGATCTCCATTTCCCTGAAGTGAATAAAACTGACACACCCCTGTTGTTCGCCTTAAAGGCAGCCAATGGACTTGAGATACCATACTCAGGCTATGCGATTATGGATTTTGAGGTAGAAGGGGTGGAGATACCAGGTAAAGGGGTTGTGGTTGTGAGAAATGACTGTTCCACGCACCCTTTAATTATTGGTATGAATGTTATTAGTGCATGCTGGGATGATGTTTTTGCCGAAGGCAAGTCTGCTTTTCATCCTCAAAAGCTGAAGTCCCGCAGAGCATGGAAAGAGGCATTTGCCATCTGTCAACAGACTGCTACCACCAAGACTGATGGCTTTCTAGGCTATGTTCGACCTGCTAGCCGCAGAGGAGTCAAGGTGCCCCCAAACTGTGAAGTGATGGTCTGGGGCCGGACGTGTAAAGGTAAGGGTGGGACAGAACACTTGACACTAGTGGAAGCCTTACCTGATGCTGGACCCTGGGGGGTAACCCGAACCCTGTCAGTAGTCAAAGGAGGGAGGCTCCCTATCCGGGTCTGTAACCCTAATCCATACGAAGTGACTATAGGACGCTACCAGAAAATGGGCCAGTTGTATCAGGTGGAGGAGTCGGACGTGGAGATGGACAGTGATCTTAGCCTGACAATTGGATCCGATGGTGTGATCGAGGTGGGCGTAGTTGAAGCAGCTGGGCCCGAAGAGCCTGGGATCCCTGAAGAGGAGGTGAGTCAACTGCTTAACGGCATAGACTTGACCCCCCAGCAGAAGGCCGAGCTCCAGACCCTGCTGCAGAGGTGGCGAAAGGTGTTTGCTGTGAACGAGGAGGATTACGGAAGAACTGATTTGGTCCAACACCAGATCCACACAGGTGATACACCACCCATTAAACAAAAATATCGCCCTTTACCACCACTGATGTACAAAGAGATTAAGATACTTCTAGCAGATATGCTGAAAAAAGGTGTCATTCAGGAGAGTAGCAGTCCCTGGGCAGCCCCAATTGTGTTGGTGAGGAAAAAGGATGGCAGTTGGCGATTTTGTGTAGACTACAGAAAATTAAACGCAGTAACTCATAAAGATGCGTTCCCGCTCCCCCGAATTGAAGAGACTTTAACATGTCTGACCAGAGCTGAGTGGTTTTCCACACTGGATCTTGCCAGTGGATACTGGCAAGTGGAAATGGATCCTAAGGATCGGGAGAAAACTGCATTTACCACTCCTCTGGGTTTGTTTGAGTTTGATCGCATGCCTTTTGGACTCTGTAATGCCCCTGCCACCTTGCAGTGCCTGATGCAGCGGTGTCTAAGTAGTCACCTTTCTGAATCTGTTTTGGTATATCTGGATGATATAATAATCTACTCACCTGACTTCTCTACTCATCTACAGCAATTGGAGAATGTCCTGCAGAAGCTGTGGCAACATGGTCTGAAGCTGAGGCTGGACAAATGTAAGCTGTTCCACCGTCAGGTGAAGTTCCTGGGGCATCTTGTCGCCCAACAAGGGGTAAGACCGGACCCTGAGAAAATCCAAGCTGTCCAGAACTGGCCTGTTCCCTCTACCACCCATCAGGTCAGAGCTTTCTTTGGCCTGGCAGGTTATTACAGGTGATTTGTCCCAGGGTTTGCTAGGTTGGCTCGACCTTTAAATGCTCTGCTTGTGGGAATTTCTAGCAGGTCAAGCATGCAGGTCCAGTGGTCTGCTGAATGTCAGGAAGCCTTTGACAGCTTGAAATGTGCTCTGACCGAGCCCCCTATTCTGGCTTATGCAGATTTCCTGGAGCCCTTTGCACTTTATACTGATGCCAGCAATCAAGGCTTAGGTGCTGTGTTAGCTCAGGTGCAAGATGGCAAGGAACGGGTGATTGCATATGCCAGCAGGAGCCTACACCCCACCGAACGAAATGACAAAAACTATAGTTCCTTCAAACTGGAACTTTTAGCTCTAAAATGGGCCATTACTGAGAAGTTCAAGGATTACTTGACAAGTGCCAAGTTTGTCGTGTATACCGACAACAATCCTGTGGCCCACTTACAGAATGCTAGACTTGGGGCAACAGAGCAACGCTGGGTGGCACAGCTGGCATCCTTTGACTTCGAGGTTAAGTACAGGGCTGGAAAAGAGAATGCTAATGCTGATGCTCTCTCTAGATTTCCCACAGACTGTCAAACAGCTTACATAAACATCACGAGTGCTCCACGTCGGGATCCACAGGGGCTGGTGCCGCAGATGAATGACTGGAAGGAGGCTCAAGAAAAGGACATGGATCTGCGCATCCTGAGGGAGTATGTGGAACAGGGAATCCCCCCTGATGCACCAACGAGGAGATCCCTACCTAGCCCTGTACAGAAGTTATTACAGCAATGGAGAAGGCTGCAGGTTTGCGAGGGTACGCTGTGCAGAGAGGTAAGGGACCCTAACACTAGGGCTGGGTGATATGACCCAAAATTCATATCTCGATATTTTTTAGCTGGATGGCGATATAAGATATATATCTCGATTTTTTTTTTAAAGCCATAAGTTAAGAACAAAAAGAGAGTTCTTAGTCACACTGTGTCCCAGATGTCACACGGGCACTTTTATTTACATACAGCGTAGATGTACATGAAGAAATTACTCAAAAATAAATTATCAGCATTTAATAAATAATCATGGTCCATAAATGAAAGAAAACTGTTGTTTTTGTGCATAACAAAAAGCTCACAATTGTGCAGTCAAAATGTAAACTAATAGACGCTGAGCATAATAACAAAGAGACAGATTTCACAGCTGCACCACGTCTCTGAACAGGTGCCATTTGTGGTCCTTATACACACAGTACGTATCACTCCGCGAGGCTCCTCCTCGGTAGCCGTAATCCTCCGACAATCCATCAAGGGGTGCAGCTCCGTAGTTTAGCAAAGTCATATTAAAACATTTTTTGACAGATTGCTGAGCGCTGTGTCCCACATAAAATCGGTTCGCGGTCAGTAAGCACAACCAGAATTCATACATAAGGCGCGCTGTCGATTTTTGAGAAAATGAAAGGATTTTAGTCCGTGCAGCCCCTCCTGGCTGCATGTCGTTAGCGCGGTTAGCGTGGTTAGCTCGTTAGCGCGGTTAGCTCGCTAACACGTTGACACCATCCAGCCCCACGCACGGTAACTCGCTAACGGAGATTTTCCGCTTTCATCTTGTCATTGCCTGCAGGTGAAGCTATGGGGGAGGGGGAGTTGTGTTCAGTGAAGGAGAGGCGAGGCCGAGTAACGTTGCGTAGAGACAAAAGTGGACCAAAGAGAGGCAAACCTGCGGCTCCACAAGTATAATTATAACGTAACATAGACTATATCGATATAAACGATATTGTCACATCTTATATCTCGTATGAAAATATATCGATATTTTTAAAAAAACTCGATATATCGCCCAGCCCTACCTAACACTAACGAAATGTACCTTCAGATCCTATGTCCTGCAGAGAGACACAAGGAGGTGTGGGAGAAGTATCACGAGGCAGCGGCGCATGCGGGAGTGGAAAAGACACTGTCCAGGATACGTCGCTTCTTTTATTGGCCCAGCATGGAAGAGGAGGTGCGCGAATTCCAGCTAGGGTGCGCTGCGTGTGGCCTACGAGATAGAAATTGGCCTAGAGCCCCCTTGCATCCCGTTATTGTGTCCTATCCCCTTGAGGTTGTGGCCCTGGACTTTCTTACATTGGGGAGGCCCACAGACAGGTACCAGAATATTCTGGTTATGACTGATCTTTTCACACGGTACGCCTGGGCAGTTCCTACCAAAGACCAGACTGCTCAGACTGCGGTGCATGCTCTTTGGGCTCACGTGATTCAGACCTTCGGTTGCCCGACCAGGCTACACTCAGATAGAGGTGGTAGTTTTGAGTCTGCCCTGATGTACCAGCTGTGTAAGTGCTATGGCATTACAAAAAGCAAGACCACCCCATACCATCCGGCTGGAAATGGTGGGGTTGAGAGGATGAACCAGACATTGCTGCAGATGCTTCGGTCCCTAGACAATGACAATAAATAAATAAATACTAGAGTCAGAGAGACAACAGAGGTGGCCAGAATATCTCCCAGAGCTCTTACAAGCATACAATAATACTGTCCATAGTGCCACAGGGTATGCGCCGTCATACCTGATGTTTGGGCGGCATTTGAGGCAGCCAGTGGATTTGAACCTAGGTGTTGAGCGGGATTCCCCATGCCACAACCTGGGAGGGTGGGTTAAGGACCATCACCAGAAACTATCTTTTGCCTATGAGATGGCTAGGAAGAAGATGAGGGCAGCAGCCACCCAAAACAAGAGGGCTTATGACCGAAGTGCGCGGGCCCTGCCGTTGGTGCCAGGCGAGAGTTTGGATAAGGGACAGGAATAGGCAGGGACAAGGCAAGTTGCACCCAGGTTGGAGCTCAGAGCCGTATGTGGTAGTGGAAGAAGTTGGCAATACAGGTGTAGTATATAGGGTGCGTCCGGAGAAGGGGGGGGGGGGGAGAAGGTCCTCCATCGGAATGCACTACAGTTGTGCGTTACCCCTGCAGCAGACTACCACTCAGAGGGGCAGGAAGTCAGCCTTGAGGGAGAGGTGCTAGTTGAGCCTCCATTTTATGGTTTTGTGCCCAGCGCTCCAGCCCAGCAGCCGGGAGAGTTGTCGGAGGTGCGGCGCTCGACGAGGCCTAATTTTGGTCAGCCACCCGCCCGTTACAGGTCGCTTGACTAGGGTGACAGGGACTGTCACAGGTAAAATGTGGGGGGATGTCACACAGTGGAGAATTGTGTTTTTATATTTTGTTTTGGATCAGACTGTGTTGGTACATAGTGTCGATTTTATTTGCATGATTTTATTGTAATAGTGATATTGCATGTTTGTTTATTGATATTCCTATTGCATGATTTTATCCCCATATTTATAGTGTGTGTTTAGTGTTGATTGAACAATATGCTTTTTTTTATTCCACTGTGGATTAAGCGGACAATTGTAGGCACCTGTGAGGTGGGGGCGTTCCCCGAGGTGGCCTATCAGCCGCCAAACTGACTTAAGGGAGATAGTGAGTGCAAAGACTGAAAGAGAGACACACGAAAAGTGAAGAGCTGGAAACAAAACGTGTGCAAGCCAGCATATGAACAGAAGGACCTCCGGCCTGATTGTGGGGCGCCACGAGACATTCGGCAATCGGCCAGCATAACCCGGCGATCCAGTCCCGACGGACAGAATAGCGACCGTGGGAGGCGACGCGTGAAATCCACAGTAGGGCAGGGGTACGCCTCTGCCTGCATCTGTGAGTATCGCTTTCCCACTGTTGGGCGCTAGGCGTAGCTTTGCCGGGGAAGGGTAACAGCGGCTGCGCCGACAACATTGCTGGCCCGTGTCTGTTGTTTCAGGGCGGAGCTACGAGGAAGGCCGTGCGCGGGTGTGGAGAGTGGCTGGACTGCATGATCGCGCACAGTCAGGTGGAGATAGGAGCCTCCTCCCTGGTCTTCTGCTGGCGAGATTCCCCATCCCGGAAGAGGAGTTCCCCTCCTGTCTGTTTCAGCTCAGGCAGAATCTTTTATTAGTCTTCTCCTTCCTCTTTGCTCCCTCCTTTAGCTTTTTAGACTTTTTTTATAGAGCAACAAACTATTTTTCCAGGATAAATGATGATCTTCTGAGTTAGTGAGAAACCATTTCCTCCCCAGCTTATGAGTTATGAGCAAACAATCTCTGTAAGGGAATGGGGTTCTGGAGGGAAAACGGGAAGAGAGAAGCTGCAGATAAGTGATGAAGCATTTCTCCAACTGAAAACACTTCGTCCAGGTGAACAGAATCAAGTTACTAGCCTAAGTTAAGAGCTAGGTAAGAAGTAAGTTCGTCTTGTTCAAGACAAGCAGACCTGTGGTCTGACAATGTTTAACTGAATTATCAAATTAAATTCTTAAATAAAACAGGTAATCTGTGTCAATTGATCAGGGACACACAATATTGCATGCCGAGGGGCAAATTCCAAGCTCCAAATGAAAATTTGCCTCAGACTCTGATGAAAACATTTTGGCCTGTCTTGAGACTCTGAATTTGCCAGCATCCATACAAGGAAGTTGATACATAAATCTATTATTTCCAAGAACTTAGGGCACAATGTAATGAAGTTTGACCACAGAATGGATTCTGGAAAACGCATGCAGGCAACCACACATATTGTATAAACTACACTTCTTTTTAATATATGTAGTACAGTATTTTTAGAATACATTTTTATGGCGATATGCCAAATTCTTGAAGGGAATAAACAAATAATTTTGCAAATAGGTGACTGAATTATCACCTCAGTGATGTCTGACAGTAACATTAATATAAAACTTCCATCACAAAACGATGGCTTTTCAAAATTACTCATTTCTTTCTTAACTTTTTTCTCCACAATGTTTCACACCAGCATGAGAAAACATTGCCAACCTGACAAAGAATCAGGCCATAGAAACCCACAAGACACTAAAACACTAAAAATGAAACCCACATATGGGTCTAACATTTAAACTAAAGGAAGGAAACAGACAGAGGCACCAAAACCACACTGACGTAGAGAGACACAGAGGGGCACAGAGGGTGTAACTGCTCCTGAAGGTTTTTCATGTTCGAAGTAGAATAAAGGGCCATGCTCCAACTGATGTTCAGCCAGTATTTTAATCTTCTTTTCACCAGCAAACACCGTGAAAAACTATGGTGAAATGATCAATGAAAAACACGGATATTACATCAGCAGAACAAAAATTACAACTCAAATAAAACATACACACAAAGTAAATGCACCAACATACCGTGTGCGCCTTTCTACTGAACATTCATGAGCAATTGTAGTCCATATCTTCTATATTTCCACCCTTTACACAGGCCAGCATTCTCTTTCTGGCTCGAGCCTTCAGTCTCTGGTGACACGTGCGCTTAATTGAGCCTCACCCCAAAGCATGCGCACCACAAAGCACCACACTCAGGCCCACCAGTAGGTGGCGAGAACACAACATGAATCCAGATTAAACACCAAATTTTGAACATTGCAATCACATAATAATTACATTTCAATGCGACGGCTACAGAGGGTGTTACGGATTCAAATATTGGGGATGGATACAAGAGGGAAAACCACAATAACAACACTGGTCCGGCCGGGATGAGTCAAACGATGATTTTAATGATCACACGCGTGGGAGATGGACACCGTACGCAGACAGCATCAGATCTCAAAATGGTGGAGCATTGATCAAACTCTTATTGTCAGGGTCCTGGGTCTGAGCGACCCAGGATCCCTGGGCAGTCATGGACTGGCGATATTATATGTATTTTTGGTGTTGCTGCTGCTCTTCTCCATGCTTGTAGATGCATGTGTGTGTGTGTGTGTGTGTGTGTGTGTGTGTGTGTGTGTGTGTGTGTGTGTGTGTGTGTATGGGTGCAGGTGTGTATGTACACTGGTTTACAGGCGCCTTCAGGGGGAGCTACTTAGGAGAGTCTTGGAGCTCCCACCGACGCGGGATCATTCCATGAGACTCCACGTTAGTCATCCAGTTGAACTAAGTTAGTGTGTGTATGCCCGCGGTTATATGTGTCCTGACAGCTGCGTCTATTGTGTCCCCAGGAGAAGTGTAGAGCGCCAGACAGCAGCCAGCACGAGGGGTGCTGAGACACGGGAGCGGAGAACAGGGAGCACAGACTTTTTGGGAAGACACGACACGGGAGTCACGGGAGAGCACGGGGATTTACTGTTATTGTTTCCAATAACAATAACGCACTGTTATACACAAAGCACCACACCTGGGTCCTCCTTCCCCACACCTCCCACGGTTTGCCATGCCGAACCGTGACACTTATAGCCTCTAGTGGCCTCCACCTAATCATAAAAGCCTAAACATTCACATTCTTTCTCTCACACAGCGCCTAAGCTACGACCTTGGCTCCCTGTTTATCTGCTCCTGCTGAGATGGGGCAGAAAACCTCTCCAGTATGTTCTGTTCTCTTCTAATCAGACAAATAAGGCGATGACTTTCTGCGAACAGTATTTCTTATAACTCAGCAGTATAATGCATCATAAAACAATATCATTCATTCACAATAAATCAGCAGTCTAATGTAATGCAAATCAGTTTAACAAATGCAATAGTTATCACCTTCTTCTAATTCAGGAGAATAATGCAAACTAAAACTACATAATAATTCACAATCTTTAATTAAGGGTCTAACATGGCATAAAATAATATTATAATCCCACAAGGGGAATTCAGGGGGCAAACAAAAGAAGAAAACTCTTAGTCAAACATAAACGTAAAGGTTACAATAAAAACACAATAATTAATATATAAGTAATATACAATACAAACAAGGAAGAAGAAAGTCAAAGAAATTAAAAAGATTAACACTTGTTCTGAGCATGTGGTAAATGGTTTGATTTCATGTTGTACTTGTGGTCACTGGTTTGTACGGTTGTTTCTGCAAAGTATACATGTTGCCACAATGAAACTGGAGCAAAGAGGATCACAGGTGGTTCTTATTCACACACATTTGTGCACATTGCATGCAGAGGCCCCTGATCTCACAAATCAGATACCTTTTTATACAGTTTGAGCTTTTCTTCAGAAAGATAACCAATTCATAACTAGTCAGCACAGTCAGTGTATTAAATGTTACAAAATCAACTGGCCCACAGTTGATTGCATGACGATCATGCAGCAAAGTGAAATCTGATGAAAAACAAAGCCAGGTGCAAGTGCATACAGTGGAGGTGGGGTGGCGTGCAGAAGGGGCTTGAGCACCTGCACCCTTTTTAATGTGTATGTGTGTGGAGTCCTGGCCGTGCTCCTCAACAATAACATTTCACAAAATCATAACTTTTCTAATTAAAAGGATCTAGCTTGCATCAGTTACATGACTCTCATTAACCAATGGTCAATCTTAACGGCACAGAGAATGCTAGTCAATGACTGTAGAACAGGGGTCTCGAACTCCAGTCCTCGAGGGCCGGCATCCTGAAATGTTTCCATGTGTTCCCGTTGCAACACACTTGAACAAAATTAGTAGGTCATTAGCAAGTATAGAGTATAGAACTTGACTGCATGCTGAAGTGGCAACCCCAAACCCTACTCAAGTAAATTTAAGTAAATGTTACTGTTTGAAAAAAAAAAATGCACTTCTACAAGTACTTTTATTCCAGCATGTTCATTCACTCATGAGCTGCTGTAACATGAATCATATGGCTGAATTGCCACCTCAGGTATCAGGACATGATAGCGGGGCTGGTGGGAGGAGAAAAATACACCAAGTTAGATATGAGTCACGCATATCAACAGGTTGTACTTGATGAGGAATCTAGAAAGTATGTCACAGTGAACACACACAGGGGTTTGTTTACATACACCAGGTTGCCATTTGGTGTGAGTTCAAGTCCTGCCATTTTTCAGCGCACCATGGAGAGTGTGTTGCAAGGTCTGACCAATGTCGCAGTGTATCTGGATGACATCATACTGACGGGAAAGAATGACAAAGAACATCTTCAAACACTGGATGGAATGCTGCAGTGCTTGGAGGAGGCGGGCCTGTGCTTAAAAAGGAGCAAATGTCAATTCATGGAGAAGGAAGTGACATTTTTAGGACATCGGGTGGATAAGACCGGTTTACATCCAGTGCCAGCAAAAGTGAAAGCAGTGCAGGAGGCGCCACCCCCAAAATCAGTGACAGAGCTCAAAGCTTATTTGGGGTTGTTGAACTTCTATAATAAGTTCTTGCCAAACTTGTCCACACTGTTGGCCCCACTGGACAAGCTTCCGAGAAAGGGGGAACCATGGTGTTGGGGACCAGCACAGGAGAAGGTTTCTGCAAATCAAAAGAACTGTTGCAGTCAAGCAGTGTATTGGTACACTATGATGAGCAAAAGGATTTAATTCTTTCTTGCAATGCGTCCCCCTATGGAGTGGGAGCAGTACTAGCTCACCGCATGCCAGATGGTCAGGAAAAACCCATTGGGTTTGCATCGCGTACCCTGAATGCAGCAGAAAAGAACTACTCACAGCTGGATAAAGAAGGATTGGCTGTAATATTTGGTGTACAGTATTTTCATAAGTACCTGTATGGCAGGAAGTTCATGATTATCACGGATCATAGGCCATTGATAAGTTTGTTCCATGAGTTGAAGGCCGTCCCTCAGATGGCGTCACAGAGGATCATGCGATGGGTGGTGTTATTAAGAGCCCATGAGTATGTCATTAAATACAGAGAAGGCAAAAATAACAGTAATGCTGATGGTCTGAGTCGTCTCCCTCTTCCAGAGAACCTCCCTAAAGAGGTGGCAGCTGAGGACCAAGTGTTGATGGTAGATCAGGACCAGGAGGGCGTGATGACATCTGAGCAGCTGCAAAGATGCACAACCAAAGATCCCATACTCTCCAGAGTGCGTGAGTATGCTTTGAGAGGATGGCCCACTACGCAGCATTCTAATTTTCAGCCCTACAGACAGAGACAACAGGAGCTGAGTGTGGAGGATGGGTGTGTGCTGTGGGGGGCGAGGGTGGTGATACCAGAACGAGGTCGACGCCCCCTTTTGGAACAGCTACATCAGTCACACCCAGGAATGAGCCGCATGAAGGGTCTGGCCAGAAGCTACATGTGGTGGCCGCATATGGAGAATGACATTGAAGACAAGGTGAGGTCCTGCAGTACATGTCAAGAACATAGACACAGGCTGCAAGAGGCACCGCTACACCCCTGGGAGTGGCCAGAAAAGCCCTGGAGAAGGATACATATCGATTATGCGGGCCCGTTTTTGGGTAAAATGTCCTTAGTAATAGTGGACGCCCACTCCAAATGGTTAGATGTGTATCCAGTTCCATCCGCTACAGCAGCTGCAACCATAGACTGCCTGAGAAACTGTTTCAGCACGCACGGCCTTCCTGAGATGGTGGTCTCAGATAATGCCCAGTGTTTTGTAAGTGCACAAACTAAAGAGTTCATGGCAAAGAACGGAATCACTCACGTCACCTCCGCTCCATATCACCCAGCATCCAATGGGTTAACAGAAAGAGCAGTGCAAACGTTCAAAGAACTCATGAAAAAGAGTACTGGAGACACACTGGCAACCAAGTTAAACAGGGCTCTGTTTAGTTACAGAATCACACCACAGTCCACAACAGGGAAGTCTCCCGCTGAGTTGATGATGGGCCGGAAGTTAATTAATTCTGGATCAGTTCTGGTTCTGGCTGAAGGTTTAGTTTAGTCTGGTTTAGTCCCTGTGATACAGACCCGACTTTGTTCTGCCTCGTTGCTTAATTATAAAACTAGTTTAAGGTCTCCTGCATATGTAATATATTCTTTTTCCTATATGAAGTCATTCTTTTTTGAACAAAACTTAAAACAGAGCTGTATAAAAGGCTCTGGGATTTTATGTCTATGTTCTGCAATATTGTGTGGGGTGGAGTCGTAGGAAATGACGTAGGCAGAAGTTGGGGGTATCGCGATGCTACTCGAGAAGGGGAGTTTTTTTCAGTGTTAGTTCTGTTTACCTCGTAAGCTGTGTTCCTGGTTGCCATCCTTCACGGTGATGCTCCGAGTGTTGAGTTCATGACTGGAAGTAAGTTTCCTTAAATATGTTTATTTACCGATTCTGATGTTGGCCGCGGCTTTAGTTACATTCTACCGCATTGTAGCACCGCATTTGTTCATCTCGTGACTCGAAGCATGTGCCGCCGGCCGCCGCCATTATGTAGTAATTTTATTCGGCCACACGATGGCGCCAAAGACCTTTGTTTACAGTTAGAGTGGATGTTTCGGCTATGTATGACATTCTCACTGTGTTTAATTGTGTCCTTTCTGTGTTTGGAGCAAGAGATGTAAGATTGGCATAGTTCAAATTATATATGTCCTGTTATGTGTATATTCAGATGCATATGTTGGTTTATTTCATTTAATCCTTTATATGTATCTTAGTGAAGCTATTGCTGTATATATTTATATACTCATGGCAACTTGTTTGTTACTACAGACTGCTGGCAACACTGAGCATCTAGGTGGCAATAAAACAGCTGGCGGTGACAATCCAGCAAAGTGGAAGCCTGTTGTCCTCCTTCCTGTATCCTGACCGATACACCATCTTGTTAGCTGCTGAACCTAAAAGAACTAGCCCTCACCAAGTACTCCTCAACATTGGTCCTTCGAGCCGGAGCAGCTATCAAAATGGAGCCAGATGGAGCGACATGTCCTGATGCAAGGCCTAAACCCCATACACGTCGACCAAGCCGGTTTGAGGACTTTGATGTTAACTATACAGGCCACCTCTTTAGGGAAATGCTGCAGTGGGATACCCCACAGCCTCACACAAGAAGCGACTCATATGTTCGAATGCTGTTCATAGATTTCAGTTCAGCATTCAACACTATAATCCCCCAACAGCTCACTCAAAAACTGGTCCAGCTGGGGCTCAACACCTCACTGTGCAACTGGCTGTTGGATTTCCTCACCGGAAGACCTCAAACAGTACGGGTCGGCAGTAACACATCCAGCACCATCATTTTAAACACGGGGACCCCGCAGGGATGTGTGCTGAGCCCCCTCCTCTTCACTCTGCTGACCCATGACTGCACTCCATCATACAGCTCCAACCTCTTCATCAAGTTTGCGGACGACACAACGGTGGTGGGTCTCATTAGCAACAGGGATGAGACCGACTACAGAAGTGAGGTGAGACGCCTGGCCACGTGGTGTGCTGACAACAATCTCTCTCTGAATGTGGAGAAGACAAAGGAGATTGTTGTGGACTTCAGGAGAATGCACACCCAACATGCTCCTCTGACCATTGACGGAGCGTCTGTGGAGAGAGTGAGCAGCACCAAGTTCTTGGGTGTGCACATCACAGAGGATCTCTCCTGGACGTACAACACCACAGCACTGGCCAAGAAATCACAGCAGCGTCTCTTCTTTCTCCGCAAACTAAGAAGAGCAGGAGCACCAGCCCCCATCATGCATACTTTCTACAGAGGCACCATCGAGAGCATCCTGTCGAGCTGCATCACTGTGTGGTTTGGAGCCTGCAATGCGTCCTGTCATAGAACCCTCCAACGCATAGTGAGAGCTGCAGAGAGGATCATTGGTGTCTCTCTCCCCTCCCTCCAGGACATTTACAGCACCCGTCTCACTAAAAAAGCCCTTTGCATAGCGGCTGATCCCACGCACCCAATGCAAAGCTTCTTCAAGCTGCTGCCCAGATGGCATCAGCTCAAGGGTTGTCAGGTCCTGCAGGGACCAACTGTGTGGGGTGATGGAGCACCTCTTAAACCTGAGCCTGAGGCTGGGGATAGTTCCACAGCTCTGGAAAACCTCCTGTGTTGTACCAGTGCCAAAGACTTCTCGCCCCAAGGACCTCAACAGCTATAGGCCAGTGGCTCTGACATCCCACCTGATGAAGACCCTGGTCCTGGCTCAGCTTCGGCACCTGGTGAGCTCATCACTGGACCCACTTCAGTTTGCCTACCAGCCTGGCATTGGAGCAGATGATGTCGTCATTCACCTCCTACATCGTTCCCTCGCACACCTGGAGACCGCTGGAAGCACTGTGAGAATCATGTTCTTTGATTTCTCCAGTGCCTTCAACACTATTCTTCCCTCGGTCCTGAAGGACAAGCTGGAGAACTCTGGAGTGGACCATCACCTCACTACCTGGATTTTGGACTACCTCACCAACCGATCACAGTATGTGAGAACTCAGGGCTGTGTGTCGGACAGGGTCATCTGCAGTACGGGGGCCCCACAGGGAACGGTTCTGGCTCCGTTCCTCTTCACCATCTACACTGCAGACTTCTCCCACAACTCCACCCAGTGCTTCCTGCAGAAGTTCTCTGATGACTCTGCAATAGTCGGCCTCATCACTGATGGGGATGATAAGGAGTACAGAGGACTGATCCAAGACTTTGTGGACTGGTGCCAGCTGAACTACCTCCACATCAACACCAGTAAAACCAAGGAGCTGGTGGTAGACTTCCGCAGGCACAAACATCATCCACTGCAACCACTGAACATCCAAGGTATGGACATTGAGGCTGTGGACAGCTACAGGTACCTTGGTGTTCATCTGAACAACAAACTGGACTGGACTCATAATCCAGACGCCCTCTACAGGAAAGGGCAGAGCAGACTGTACCTGTTGCGGAGACTCAGGTCGTTTGGAGTAGAGGGCCCACTCCTGAAGACCTTCTATGACTCTGTGGTGGCCTCAGCCATCTTTTATGGTGTGGTCTGCTGGGGTGGCAACATCTCTGTCGGGGACAGGAAGAGACTGAACAGGCTGATCTGCAGGGCCAGCTCGTACCCCAGTGCAATACTCTTTTTCTGACAAAGTTGTATTTTTACTCAGTTGTATAAAGCATTTGTATTCTATTTTTATCCTATTGTATATTTTATTATATTTATTCTACTGTATATAGTATTTTATTTTATTCTATTCTGTACAGTTGTGTACAGTATTTTATTCTTATTGTATTCTAATTTTTGCTATATAACTTTTGCACTGTCCACTTCCTGCTGTGACAAAACAAATTTCCCATTTGTGGGACTAATAAAGATTATCTTATCTTATCTTATCTTATCTTATCTTATTTTATCTTATCTTAGGACACAACAAATAAACATGGTCGGTAAACCAGCGGGGACTGCCAGTCCCAAAACAGACCTGCAAAAGTACAGAAGTCCATAACGCACACATGAACCATGGGTCCCCAGACCCAGGCCCATGACAGGAGTAATACATCCTGTTGATTGGACAGGCGACCTAGTACCTGATTGTGTTTCTAAACCAGGGCTAGCTGGCTGGCGAGTGAATGACAGGGCAAACAATGTAAAGCATCTTAGAGGTCAGAGAAAAAAAGCACAAATCTTAAATCAGCACAAATATTTTTTAAATGTTTACTATGGAAAAACAAAACCCTTTGAAACATAAATATTTATACAAATTTTAAATAAACATAAACACTTCAACACAAGTCAAACTGGGGCAAGTATCTTCTACTACTATGAGTCTAGACATGATGTGATTTTTTTGTTGTGCTTTATTCTGATAATTTGATAGCCTTCTTCCAACTCTTCTGTTATGCTAAGCCTCCCAAAAAGGTGTAGCCTCATGCTATTGTCCAAATTCCACTTTTCTGTGTCTTAAGTCCTGACCACCTGTCATGGTCCTAAGTGTTTGGGTAAGAAGACTTTGAAGCAGCAGACTCAGAAAGCAAAAGAAGGAATTGCACACATCACATGTAATTAGCAAACTCCACTTTTCATACAGCGTGTTGGAGAAGGTCTGTGTATATGCTCTCCAATGATCTTTGCACTGCTGCTGAATATTTAATTCTAGACGGTTAGATCTCTTTAACTTTTTTTTTTTTTTTTGACCGACTGCCTTGAAAATTGATGTTCCTGAACAACTGAATTAAATTTTACTGTTTCAGCAGCATTGAAAGTCGCATTCTTAAGTTAAGAGTTAGCTTATGAGTGAGTTCTTCTTCAAGACAAGTAGGTAGGTCTGACAGTCTAACAGTGAAATCAGATTCTTAGACAGGTAATCTGTGTCAATTGGTTGGGGGATGCACAAAATTGCATGCGGGGTTGGTGGTGGGGGGGATTTAAAGGTCCAATTGATAATATTTCTCAGAGTCTTGTGACCGAAACATTTTGGTCTGTCTGTAGACTCTGATTTCGCCAGCGTCCATACAAGGAAGTCGATACATAAATCTATAATTTGCACCTAATGCACAATGTAATGAAATTTGACAACAAAATGGATTCTGGAAAACACATGCAGGAAACCAAACATGTTGTATTGTTGTACAAACTTTACTTATTTGTAATGTAAGTTGCACTTTTATAATTATTATTATTATTTTTATTTGTAATGTTGATATGCCAAATTCTACTGGAGCTGGAAAGTTGGTGGTTTGATCCCTGCCTGCTCTCAGTCTGCATGCATTTTGCATTTTTCCTGGGAAAGATACTAACCCAAAGTTTCTCTAATTTCATAAGATTTAGACTTATTTCTTCTTAAAGTTGACCACTTTTATGGGGTAGCTAACTTCAGCTCAGCGTGTTGATTCATGAATTGTCTTCACTGCTGCAGTCCTCCACTGATAACAATGCTCTGCATTAATAAAAGCTTTTAGTTAAAACCAGTGATGAATGAAGGGAATAAACAAGTAATTTAGCCAATACTGGACTGAATTATCACCTCAATAATGTCTGACAGTAACATTAATATAAAACTTGCATCAAAAAAGATGGCTTTTCAACAATACTCATTTTTTTCTTAACCCTTTTCCCCCCACGTTTCACATCAGCATGAGAAAACATTGACAACCTGACAAAGACTCAGGTCTTTGTAAGTTACATGTGGGTCTAACGTTTAAAAGGAAGGAAGGAATCAAACAAACAGAAAGAGGAACCAAAACCACACTCACGTAGAGAGACACAGAGGGGCACAGAGGGGAATTCCGGAGGGAAATGAAAGAAGAAAACTCTTAGTAAAACATAAACATAAAGATTACAAGTAACATACAACAATAAATAGTACAAACAAGGAGAAAAAAAATAAAAGAAATTAAAAAGATTAATGATTGTTCTGAGCATTTCATGTTGCCACAGTGAAACTGGAGCAAAGAGGATCACATGTGGTTCTTATTCACACACATTTGCACACATTGCATGCAAAAGCCCCTGATTTCACAAATCAGATTCCTTTTTATTCAGTTTTTTATTCAGACCTTTTTTCAGAAAGACCACCAAATCATAACTAGTCAGTACCGTCACAGTAAAATCTTATGTTACAAAATCCACTGGCCCACAGATGATTGCTTGTCTGATGATCATGCAGCAAAGCGAAATCCCATGAAAAATGTAGCCCAGGTTTGCCAATACACTCAGAAAGTTACATTGGTGTACTTGGTTTACATTTTCTATGGGCTTTGAGCAAGGCTAGGCTGCACTTTTTGCTTAGGAATCAAAATCAGCATCTAGCCAGGGAACTTTTGGCCACTCTCCATGAAACACACTTTATTGTTCAAAACTTTTTTTCAACAAGTTGACCCTCAACCATCAATAAAGTCACTCTGAAAGATATAAATTCTTCCTGGAAACTCTATGTTACTAACTGCTTTGAATAAATCTCACACATTTCAGTGATAATCAGTGTTGGGACTAACGCGTTATTAAGTAACGCGTTACAGTAACTATGTTATTATTGTGGTAACGAGCACGGTAACTAGTTATTATGCCAAAATCAGGAACGCGTTAGTCGTTACTGGGATTTAGATAGGGTCGTTACTCGTTACTTTGTGTGGTGGCTATCACGAAGCTTCCACAGATTCAGTAACATTATCAAGTGGTGGAGGCCAGCAGGTGGATGAAGGAAAGGGGACGCAGAAGGAAAAGAGACCCGAGGCGGCCGCCGGTCCAAGTGTGAACTGAACTTCAGGTAAGAAGTTATGACCTGCAGTCTCTCTGGGTCAGATATAAAACAAGTTTAGGTGGAGTTTATTTTCGTTATTCTGACTTTTTCCGTACTGCGTGCTAGCTAGCATGACGGAGTTTCTATACAGCTGGGTGGTGCTATGAAGTTAATGATGTTGAACTTTATTTTGTTCATAAGTTATTAGAGTTGCCAACCGTCCCGTCTGGTATTCAGAGAAAAATATTACGCGTTTCGTATTGAGGTGAAAAGGAACAGTTTGTCCCGTAATTCAGCTACAATGAAAAAGGCACAAAGCTGGAGTTATTCTGTGTCTTTACGCTGCACAGCTGCCTCTTCTTCTTTCATTCTCCCCCCTCCCTCTCCCGTTTCTACTTCAATCATGAAACTGATCAATGATCAGCTGATCGGCTCTCTTGTTTGTTTATCGCTCACTTTGCGCCGAAAGAGGAAACCGGCGGATGTCGCACTAAACAACAGCAGCACGTTTAAGCTTGATCAGCTGTTGTTAGAATTTATTTAATATTAATTTCTAGTATCAGCTGATGTTTGCTGGAGCCACAGCTGTAAAGCTGCTGGTCATGATATCGTTTGGTTATCTGGTGAGAGGGAAACATGAAGATGAAACCAGGAGATGTCCTTACTGGATCATCAGAGCTGAACAGGTGATGGAGAAACAGGTTTACCTTTTAGGTGACATGAATGAGTTGAAGGGAAGTTATGAACTGTTTCTGAGAGACAAATAACCCCAGGATCCTTTTTTAGGTAGCTGACAGCTGGTAACTGTGCAGGTTACTTCCCCTAGTAACTAGTTACTTTGAAAGTAATGAGTAACTTGAAGTAACTGAGTTACTTTTGAGACAAGTAACTAGTAATGTAACTAAGTTACTTTTTTAAAGTAACTTACCCAACACTGGTGATAATGAACACATTTTCTTTATTTGCACTGAATTAACTTACTTAGTGACTAGTTTGTCATGAAGTTCTAAATATTAAAAAGTTAACAATACAACTATAATTGTAATGACGATGTAGCATTTTTCATAATTCATATTTAGTATGATCCAATCAAATACTACTTGCATTTTCACAGTTAACCCTTGTGTGGTGTTCATATTTTTGTTACTCAGCCAGTGTTCATGGGTCTGGTGGACCCGCTAGAGTTTTGGCTTTCCAAATTAACACTATCAAACAATTTTATGTTTTATATAAAATGTTATAAATAAATCAGTTATAATCAAGTGGAGTGAGTGGAAAGACACAACACATTTACACGTGAAAAAATAATTGTTTAATTTTTCTTTTGAAAAAAACTGAACACGGGTCTCACAGACCCGAACACCATACAAGGGTTAAAGAGGAAGCCACAGTCAAATTCCGAGTAAAAAAACCAAACAATAACCACTTCCTTCTGAGCTCTTCAGATAAATGTGTGACCTCCTTTGAACACATCATCTTTGGTCCTTGGAGAGAGTCACAGAGCTTCATTATGGTGGCTTGCGAAAGACAGCTTCTAGGCCTGGCTTTGGCCTGCATCGCCTTCGTGGGAAACATCATAAGCTGTGCTCTCCCCACATGGAGAATCATGACAGCCTTCAAAGATGTCGAAATGCTCATGTGCATTGTGGAGGGTTTATGGAAGAGATGTGCGATCTCACCAACAGGTCGAACGTATTGCATGGGGTACGAGTATATACCGTTACCTGAAGACATGAAGGCTGCCAGAGGACTCATCATCACTGCCATTTTCATTGAGGTCCTTGGGATCCTGCTTGGTGTGGCTGGGAGAAATTTTATGAACTTTGTGCCAGACGAAAGGCAAAGGAGCAAAATGGCTCTGACTTCTGGAATTGCCTTCCTCATTGCAGGCTTCTTTGTTCTCATCCCAGTCAGCTGGACCACCAACACCATCAATGATCATTTTCATACCCAGTCTACTTATGGTCCTGATCATGGGGTACTTAAAAAGATGGATTTGGGAGCCGCGCTCTACATTGGCTGGTTCACCACCGTCCTTCTGTTCCTGGGAGGAGGCCTCGTCTGCAGCTCCTTTTTCCGCAGAAATGGAACTGAGTAAAACATTACTCCAACTCTGTGTAGGCAAGGCCTTACTTATCGCTTTTAAAATAAGGCCTATTTTCATACATCGAGCAGTTTTTTGGAAATAAGAAAAAGGTTTTATGAAAGTTTTCACCTTAAGTTTGTCAGTGGAATGAGTAGATTAACAAAGTATAAAATCAGATTAAAATGGATAGAAATCTTTACAATTTGATTGTGTAACTTGCTTCTGAATGTATTTTGAGGTATCCTACACCATTATAACCACCTTTCCTATTTTTTTTTTCATTTATGCTTTTTGTTATTTACTCTGTTGCGTGGAGACAGACTTTACTTTTTTTGGTAAACTGCTATGATTTCTGACTATGTATCCACTGGTTTAAGTCTATGTTACCATCTCTTTATTAAATTGACTCAAAATTGATGATCATGGAATTGTTTTTTCATTCTTAATATAAATATATTTGATTGATTGTTTACAAGTAAAATTGATCTCAAATGAAAATAATATTTCTGAGCATGTAAAATAATCTTTTGCATCTCGTTTTTGTGTCTTTTTTTTTGTTTGTTTGCTTGTTTTTGTTTTGTTTTTGTTAAAACGGCTCAATAGGGCACCGGTTAGCTTTAAGCAGGCAATCACATACCAGTGGCCAGCCAGGTTCGAGTCCCCTCGCAGCCCTTTGCCGCATGTCTTCCCCTCTCTCTGCCCCTGCTTTCCTGTCCTCTTTACACTGTGCCTATTGAATAAAAAGTTGAAAAAGGCCAAAAAGAAATATTACAGAAAACGGTCAATAACATATTATGAATGACTTTATAAAAGACTCATCATTTGAGAGTTTCCCATTTTAGAATAAAATGACAAGATGTTAACAAAGACTTGACTCGGTGTGTTTTTAAGTTTACAAATGATACATTAAAAAAGACAACTAAGTTTTTAAGTTTTTAAGTCGTGGAAGATAATTTAGAGTTGACAAAGTGTCAGTTTCTGTACTTCAACACATCTGTTGTGTCAAACAGTAACTACCAAAAGGATTTAGTTTAGACTGGAGACTGTTTTTTTTGTTGAATGTTGTCATAAAATTTTTAATTACAAATAATACTGAATTATGTTTGTGGGCAATACTTTGTCTATGGTGTAATAAATGCTATTAAGCTTATTGAAAATGAAGATTAGTGTTTGTTTGAGGTTTTTTTTTTTCATAAATTACCACTCCTGACTTAATAAAAAGAATAAATAAACTTGTTGCACGTTTCTTTTCTGGGGGGTTTTGTTGGGCTTAGTCCAGTTGGTTCGATTAGGTTTAGAGTTTAAACACAAAGTCTAAACCTAATCGAGCATCCCGTCTTTAATTTTAAGAGGTGTACTTTATTTCGAGGCTATCATCATTAAAGCCGATGTCAACAATGTTCTTTGGTTCACCGAGATTTCTTTTCCTCAGGCTTTTTTGCGTTTTTTTTCTTCGAGACAGTTGTTTACTTCCATTTTACAGAAAACTGAAAGAAAATCTAGGAATTTATGCACATTTAATACATTTTAATATATTTATCAGTACATTTGAGAATAAATGTAAATATATGCGTGAAAATGTATGGAAAAACAATCACGTGTACTTGTAATGGTGTGAAGATATATTCACATTTCTCTAATTCAGATTAAATATATTTGCATTACTCTTTATATTGTAAGATAAAAACACTACACTAGTAACTGACACAAGCACTGCAACACTACACTTTTATGCTAACAACAGCTTGTTGAAGGAATACTCCTGACTTTCACTGCGCAAACCGGGATTGTCTTAAAGATTCAGAAGCTAAAACGATGCACTTCAGACCTAAAGGGAATATAAATGCCTCCGTCTTTCGCTTCATTTGCCTTCAGGTCTCTGGTTTTACAAATAAAATAATGTTAAAAGCACAGTGACACCCCAAAGACAAAATCATACTTGGTAGTACACGCCTAGTCTGTCAGGGTTAGGTTTTCTTTTCTTTCTTTGTTTCTCTGCACTAGCTCCATTTCCCGTAAATGCCAGTTGGTGTTCCTGTTCTTGATCTTTTCTGATGGTCTGCCTACAGGAGGACTCTTCACTAGAAGAACTTAATGCTCCATTTCTGAATGGAGTGATTAGATCTGGTATAAAGTTTATTCCTGATCGGCAAATGAAGATTTCTGAAGCTACTGACTCTTGTACTAAAAACCGAATTACTCAAAGCTTTTCAACACGGTTCTCTTTACTTTACTGACATCTGGCGGCCAAAAATATTAAGAGCAGCTTGAATCTACAACTTGAAATGAACTACCTCATTATAACTCTACAGAGCTGAATCTTCTGTTTAATATCGTGTGACAGTTCTGTCTAATATCGGGCTACCGCTGTTACAATGTATTTTGTTGGGTGAAAAAACTATGTTTGATTTATTAATAATGTTACACCCCGGCCTAGGCAACCGGGGTGCAACGTATGGGGGCTCGTCCGGGATCGCTGGAGGGTCCGAAGGAGGGACAGCTTCGGCCTTCTGTCTTCGCTGGAGGGTCCGAGGACCGCTTCAGCCTCCGTCTGTCTTCGCTGGAGGGCCCGGGGACCGCTCCAGCCTTCATCCGCCTTCGCTGGAGGATCCGAGGGACCGCTCCAGCCTTCTGCAGCTGGTGGGCTGCGTGTCCGTGTGTGCAGCTGGTGGGCTGCGTGTCCGTGTGTGCAGCTAGTGAGCTGCTCATCCGCCTTCGCTGGAGCGTCCGAGGGACCGCTCCAGCCTTCATCCGCCTCTGCTGGAGGGTCCGGGGGACCGCACCAGCCTTCGTCGTCTGCTGGAGGGTCCGTGGGACCGCTCCAGCCTCCATCAGCTTCGTCTGCCTTCATCCGCCTTCGCTGGGGGGAGGGTCCGTGGGACCGCCCCAGCCTTTGTCGTCGCTGGAGGGTCCGTGGGACCGCTCCAGCCTTCATCCGCCTTCGCTGGAGGGTCCGAGGGACCGCTCCAGCCTTCGTCGTCTGCTGGAGGGTCAGTGGGACCGCTCCAGCCTCCATCAGCTTCGTCTGCCTTCGTTTCAGCCTTCGTTTGTCTGAATCAAACTTTTCACTTGGGGTTACATGTTTGATTTTTGGGTAGGGGGAAATGTTACGTTTCGGTGTGTCAGTGTTTTGTTTTTGCATGACTTATGTATTTCCTGCTTTACTTTGAAAGTCTGTGTTATCTTAGTGTGTTCAGTTTACATTTTCCCTGTCTCGTCAGTTCTAATTTGCCCCAGCTGTGTTTCCCTCCTGTGGTCCATTTCCTGATTGCTCCCTCTATGTATTTAAACCCTGTGTTTCAGTGTGTCATGGTTGCGATCTCCCCCGTGTTGTAAATAGTTTGGTGTTTTGTTGTAAATAAATAGTCTGTTGTAAATA
This sequence comes from Copadichromis virginalis, assembly GCF_057382275.1. NCBI lineage: Eukaryota > Metazoa > Chordata > Actinopteri > Cichliformes > Cichlidae > Copadichromis > Copadichromis virginalis. The sequence continues at coordinate 19,963,409 of NC_140627.1, read as the reverse complement.
GTTGTGAATGGGTTTGTTAATACTTTCGTCATGGGATATTTTCGTTTTGGGATTTTGGTGGAGAGCCTTCGTGGTTTTATTTTCCTTATCTTTGTTTTTCTACGTTGCACCCCGGTTGCCTAGGCCGGGGTGTAACAAATAACGATAAAATATAACTATATGCATAGTGTGTTTCTTTTGCATGGGGTAGAAAAACTGTTGCTCTTATATTTATTGCCAAGAAACATTTTTAGTGTATAAAATATATTAATGCAATCAAGAAAGTGTGTGTTTGCCCCCTTTTTGTGCTCACACGGGCTTAGTCCCTGCCCCCACTGCTGCCACTAAGGCAGTGTAATTCTGTACAAAATGCTGATTTTAGAAACAAATTATTAAGACAAAACTTTTGCGAAATCTCGCAAAAGTTCATATAATTTTTTTTTTCTCCCATGTCCCTTGCGGGGCTCCGTAGATAGGAAACTTCTGCATTTAACTAGAACTCTAAAAATGTTTCCTGCAATCATCAGCCACCAAATTTACTGCATAATTTACAAAATTTACATAATTTAAAATATACCAAAGTAAAGCTCACGCTAATGGGTCTTTGGAGTTGACGTCACGCCGCAATGTATAGTGGGAGCGTGGCGCAATATATCTGGGCCACAAATCAAAACAAACACAGTGTTGGAAGGACGGTTGCTAGAAAGCAGTTTAAAAGAAAAAGGACGGTAGCGTGCATTGGAAATGTGGACCCGTATGAAATACGGCCGTGGAGTAGAAACCCTGAAGACCCACCGCTATTTTTTTTTTTTTTTTTTTTGCCTGTCCTGTTTGGCTCTTTTGCCATCAGAATTATTGTCTAAAGGCAAAGAAAGATGCCCAACGGATTTACTTTACCAAATTGACCATCCCAGCCTTGCCGTAATGGTCCATTTGATTCACCTTTTATTGTTTATTTTATTTTCACTTACTGAATACGGGACAGACTTGACTGGGGGAAAGAAGGGGAGAAAGAAAGAGGGAAAGAGAAACAGCTGAGAAGAGGGACGGGGGAGAAGGGCAAAAAACAAAAACCATCAGAATGGGCAGAAAAAAAAATGCATATATCGATCACCTGGATCACCTGTTGAGAAAGAAAAAAGAGAACAAGCAGAAGAAAACAAGAGTAATATAATAAACAACATCACAATGATATATGGGAATATGACAGTAAATACTAAATATTAAACATTATTGTGCTCACAGGTGTACACACGGGTGATCACACCCACAAAGTACACCCTTTTTGGCTCCTACCTCAAAGCACACTGTGTTCTGTTGATCTTATGTGCTGCACAAAACTCCAGACATCCAGAGGCCCCCAGAACACAAGAGACCAAGGAAGACCAACGAGAGGAGCAGCCGCACCACTGTCCCAGAAAGAGCTGAGGAGAGTCCCAGATGAGGGCTCACCCAGCAGCCGCGGAGCAGAAGCCAGGGAGGGTTGCAGACGCGCCCGTGAGCTCCGCCGGCAGCCAGCTGTGCCTGAGTGACCGAGCCCCAGGCCGAGAGGTCGGGGGCACCCCACCTCCTAAGTGGCCCGAGCGAGCCCCAGGCTCCAGGCCCCGATAAGCGGCCGCCAAGGAGTGAGCCGGTGTGTACCTGGACGCCCATCCCCAGACACAAGGCCTTCAAACCTTGGAGGGCCTGAGATGTCCCCAGAGAGGTGGCGTCTGATACCCAACCTGACATATAGACACAGACATACAGGCACACACAGATACAAACATCCATTCCCACCCTCATGCTCTCATATACACTTACTCCACACTCAACCAACGTGGAGACAAACATAAAGAGACGCTGTACACATGATCACACTCCCCAAGCGTACTCTACGAACCGGGTCTAGGTACCCTTGCCCCCGGAGGGGGGAACTGCACCCAGACCCAGGTGATGTTACCCTTTTCCCTGCGGTGGGGAGAGGCAGACCGCCCCGACTCCGCAGCAGCAGGGAGGCCCCACACTCCAGACCGCAGTCGGACGGCCAACTCCTCCTCCTAGCCCCCCCGCTCCAGCAGGCCAGAGTCTTCTCTCCAGGTGAGAGAAGACTCCAAACCTCCCTCCACCCGCTCATTGTAGTGTTGATGCATGTGTGTTCTAAGGTGCATTTAAAACCCAGGAGGGCATGGAGCTACCTGCCAGAGAGCAGCAGGTAAGCGCATAGGCCCTCCTGCTAGCCCTCAATGTCTACGTGTATTTAAAATTGAGAGGTGGGCAACGACGCCAGGGGTGAGGTTGTACACCCTGATGGTCTTTTGGAGTCCGTGTATCGTGCCCACCCCCAAGATCCTATATGTATGTGTAATGAGAGTGTGAGTAATGTGAATGTCTAAGTTGTGGGATAAAATTGAGGCAGAGGCAGCCGGAAGGGGACAGGGGGGGGGGGGGGGGGTTGCCTCCTCTGCACCCTGGTGACACACCCCTACTCCAAGGCCCTGCATGTGTGGGTGGTTGTGGTGGAGCGGGAAGAGGGAGGCAGCTGGAGATGGGGAGGGAAGGAAGGGAGGGGCAACTTAGAACTTACCGGAATGAAAATGTCTGGAGCACACCAACAGATATTTGGAGATGGAAGAGAGCTGCATATCAGCTCGTCTCACAGCTGCTATCCAGACTAGATGCCTTCTTTTGGTAAAATCCGATACATGAGCTCCCTCATGTTGCTTCCAGGTGGGGAAAGAATAAAAAGATAAACCATTGTCAAGCTTATTCCCTTGCTGGTGTTGTGCCAAAAACTGATTGCCTGCCAAAAACTGATTTCTAATGTTTCCTTGTGTTTGTTATGTGTAATATCGTCACGTATGTTGCTAAATAGACTTTGGTGAACAGGTATTACATAGGGGTTATATATAAAATTAAAAAATTACCTGTTCCTCAAGTATCTTTGTAACTGTGTTATTGTTCTTACATTATAATATATCAGCTCCCTTTTGTCACTTGGAATATGTTTACAGAACTATTTTTGCATTTGTTGCAATTTCAGCTGTCCTCTTGGCCAGATTACTCTTAAAAGAGGCATTTTTAAATTCAACAAGAATTTTTTTAACTGTATAAATAAAGGATACATAAAAGTCACTGCCAAAAGCTGATTGCGGCTTCTACCTTGTTATAGGAATGTTGTTTGTTGCACAAAATTACTTGATATCACTGATGAGGGATACATTTGACATATGTTTTACATATTATAGACCAACAAGTTATTTATAGCAGTTTAAATACAAGCAATCAGTTTTTGGCACAACACCGGTCGTGCGATCTATCATTAAAACCGATCGCACAGCAAGTACAAACCATAGCTGGTGTTATCCGTGAGCTTTCGCTCCTTATTCCCTAGCGTTTTGTTTGCAGTGTTGCAAACTCCTCAGTAAGGAAAATCGCTATTGGCTGTCCTAAAAGTCGCTAGAAGTCGCCAAATGACATCATTGCCTAATTTGCATAATTGGCCATGCTAATGTAATTGTAACTTACGTTGTTGGAGAAAGAAATAACAACGTAGAATAGACATAAAGTGAGTAAAGCACGTCCATGCATTTTATTAAGAAATACAAATTTATTTTAGGAATTATTGTTTTTTTTAATATTACAATTCCAACCCTGCACCTTTATCCAGGCCTGGATCGGCAAAAGTGACCCAAAATAGGCACTCTGGTGGAGTTACTTTCTGTGTCTGTGTTTATAAGTAGTTTTAAACCTTGTGATCCACAAAACAGCATAACAGAAAAAGAAGAACTGACTGGTGTGAACATATCCTACCCTGATCGCAGCTGCGTGAGGACTATCCTCCGACTGTGAGCGCTTTGGCACTGGCGAGGTGCCCATGGTAGCACTGCTACTTGTTGATAGTAAGAGCGATATGCGCTTTCACGTCAAAAAGTCGTCATAAATAAGTCTCCAATAACACCAGAAAAAGTCGCCAGATTTGTCGCTAGTCACTTTTTAGAAACAAAATGGCTAAGGAGGTCTGAAAACTTGATAAATATAGCGACAAAGTCGCTAAGTTGGCAACACTATTTATTTGGCCCAGAAACATGGCGCCTCAACCAAAAATCCTTGCCACGCCCCCTCTCGTGACGTCACGCCGCAATGCATTGTAGGAGCGCACCGCCATCTTTGAGGGCCACAAGTCAAAACAAACACACTGTGTTGGAACTGTGTTGGAAGGACGACTGCCAGAACCACGCTTAAAATCAGCGCGAAAAGACAAAGGGCTGTATCGCGACCAGACACCAAGAGACGGTACTTGGAAAAAATAGCGTGCATTGGTAATGTGGACCCATATGAAATAAGGCAGTGGAGCGAAAACCCAGACCACCTACCGCCGTTGTCCTATCCCGATATCTTCGCGCACCGTGTCTGTGGAGTCAGCACATACACGGTGAATCAGTTTAGGAATTATAAATCCCTGGAGGCACAAATCTAATTCACAAACGGCTGTGTGCAAGATTTGTTCATTTTTAAGCCTCCACGCTGTGAATACGTAAACCATATGACCAAGATACAGCCAAAGGTTGCACATAACATTGACTTCTCCTCAGCAGCTGCCCCAAAATTTGCTCTAGATGAAAACATAAACACACCGTCCGCAAAAAAGGCAAATTCCACTTGCTACTCTGGAGGAGTTGTCACTGATAAGCTATTCCATAAACAGAACACAGTTCTGCTGCATCACACATTAGGATGTTTGTTCTAATTTTCTATGACCTCAGCGCATTGAAAACAAAACTAAAAGCCTATAAAGAGCAAGTTTTGGGGTGATTTGTGCCCCAACCCTTGTGCCTGGTTTAAGTTGTGCCAATGGCACACCAAGCACACCGTTGTTTTTCTTGTGACATTATAAGTTGGATGTGTCACATGGCCCTCTTCCTATTGAAAAAACAAAAGTTGTATCCAAGATGGCCGACTTCTAAATGGCCACCATGGTCACCACCAAGGGCGTAGATTTGGCATGGATGGAAGGGACGTGTACCCACCAATAATTTGATCTCTTCGAGTAAAGAAAAACAACCCGATAGAAAGAAAAAACCCGATCTGTCAGTGTCTCATTCACCCAGCGGTGCAGAAAGAGTTAAATTACGTCCTCTACTGGAGTCCTACGTCATGTGACAAATATGGCCAATGTGATTGGCTGAGCCTTTCGGGGAGCTCTGTTTAGTAGTGATGTGCGATACCACTGATTTCCTTTCCGATCCGATACCAAGTAATATTCAGGGTGGTATCGACGATACTGATCCGATACTGATACTTTATACAAAAACATATTTTATTTATTGTATCTCAAATTATAGCATCATAATGATTACAGGACATCAGATTACTTGTTCTTATCACTTAATAATGCAGAGTTCATCACATAGAAATAAAAAAACTGAAGTTGTGCACTATTTGAACACCTTGCCTGCCTGCAGCACTAAAGGACTCCATGAGAGACGTCTGTCTCGCCCTAGCAGCACCTGTCCCTGTCCTCCTCTTCAGTTCACCTCAACATACGCTCGTCATATTCTGTGATATGATTTACTCTGAGGTGTTTGACAAGGTTAGTGGTGTTGCCACAACCATACATGCCAACCCTCCCGATTTTTCCGGGAGAATCCCGGAGCCACCATTCTCCCGAATTTCCACCTGGACAACAAAATTGAAAAACCATATCGCAGAATTCCTAGCATGGCCCAGCCAATTCCAGTTTCCAACAATGACGGCAGCTACTTAGTTTTAATATTACTCTTATTTCTGTTTCTGGGTCGCAAAAAAAACCCCAAAAAACTTTTAACAGATTTTCAGGTGAGAATGTAGCTGTGTAAACTTCAAATATCTGAGCCGACCGACACATCGTTTTCAAACCCCCGCGGTCTTTCGCTACTCGGGTTAAACATGATATATAAGTCACTTTGATAACTTAAAAATGTTATTGTTTGGCTTTTTCAGTGTTTTGTTTGTTCGTGAGTAAATCGGTTTGGCTGAGATTAAATTTATTAGATTAGATTAAATTAAATTTAACTTTATTAATCCCTCGGGTGGGTTCCTCCGGGGTTTTCACACAGCTGAATAAACGTCAAACAGAAAACTAACTAAAGAAAGTGTGAGACGGTCGAGAGTTTAAGTCAGCGCCCGGTTATATTTTAGACAGCAAGGAGCAGACGGCAGAGTTTCACTCCACCGAGGGAGCTCATGACGTACTACCCGGCTTTCTTTAGACCGCGAAGGCCGGGTCCTCAGGTGGAAGCAGCCTCTGAATTTGGACACCACCGCTGTTTCCGGGCCGGACTAATAATAACGGTGACATTTAACGTATTTTATCCGATAAATAAACACTGTAAAATTTATTTATCCCCCCCCCCTCCCCCCCAACAGCCCTTTTGAATGTCTCCCTAATTCTGAGGTCTCAAGGTTGGGAAAGTATGGCCACAACACCTCACTTTTTGCCACATGTATCGCAAACCACGTCTCAGCTGTTTGTGGAGGTAAAATACGTCCACACAATTACGCTCAGTCATTGTTGTGAGTGCGCGCGCCAAGGGGCTGCGAGACATTTATACAGCCGTATTTCACACATAACTATGAAAGGCGGAAGAGGAAGTAGTTCCTTTGAATGTAGACAATCCGAATTTTACAGTTTCTTTCCAAGTGTTTCTGTTAATGATAAACTACAAATTTACTCTAAATTACTAAAATATCGATATTTTAATGTGAGAATCGATTCTAGAACATAAATGATTGGTATCGGAGGAATCGATATTTCAGGATCGATCCGCACATCACTACTGTTTAGTTTTAGCAGCGGCAAACCTGCGCTGAGAGGAGGAGAGGAGGACGGCAGCAAAAAGGAAGAACCTGAATATAAGAAAGTGTTTTTCAAAGAAACCTGTCAGTCACTTAACGCCAAATTCACTCATAAAATGTGTCCGTCACAATAACGTTACAGGCTATGCTAGGCTTTGGCCCACATCAGTCTAAAATTGTATGTAACCATGAATAACGTGTTTTGGAAACTAGCTTCACAACAGGCAGCACTTCCAGAGTAGCATTTCTAATTTTGATTGAAGCTGTCAGAGATAACGGCAGCCTCGAGCGAGCCAGGATATTAGTTTACAGAGGCTGTTAAAATTATATGTCTAACGTCAAAATGTTGGTGACACAATAATTTCATCCTAATGGTACTGACATATTCATAGGGTTAATTTTTGAGACAAAATATCATGAATTAGTCACGATTTTGCAAATATTCCAGCTTGTAGTGCAGTTTGCACAAATTGTTTTAAAAATGCACCTCACCCTACAAACATTACTGATGAGTCAAGATCTGCACAATTTGACAGAAACACTGAAGCAGCTCCACGTTTTATTCTTATTGTCATGTATGTCCTATTTGTCAGGTGACAGAAGAACCAACACAAAGCTCAGAGAGCAATGGTGACACAAGATCACAGGTGAAATTTGATGATGACTTGTTGGTTCATGACTGTATTTGAAGCACATGTGTGACTGCATGTATGTGGAATGTCTCACTGTTATTTATCAGGTGACAGAGGCAGCTCTGCCATGTTGTAGCTCGGACAGAGGTGAAGAGGCGAGGTCACAGGTGACTGACTGATGATTTGGTGCTATAGATTAACTAGTATTTATTATCATGACAATTGTCAGGCTGCTTTTAGTCATCCCAGTATCCTCAGTTGAGGCTGAAAGAAGCTTCAGTGCTCTCAGAAGACTAAAAACATGGCTAAAGTCAACAGTGACTCGAATGAGATTAAACAATGCTGCTGTATGTTGTTATGGATTCAAATTATTGGGGATGGAGACAAGATGAAAAACCAAAAGAACAACACTGGTCCGGTCGGGTTCAGTCAAACAATGATTTTAATGATCACACGCGTGGGAGATTGACACCGTATGCAGACAGCCTCAGATCTCAAAATGGTGGAGCATTGCTCAAACTCTTATAGCCTCTGGTGCTCCCACCTTATCATAAAAGCCTAAACATTCACATTCTCTCTCACATGGCGCCTAAGCTACGACCTTGGCTCCCGGTTTATCTGCTCTTGCTGAGATGGAGCAGGAAACTCCAGTATGTTCTGTTCTCTTCTAATCAGACAAATAAGACGATGACTTTCTGCGAACAGTATTTCTTATAACTTAGCAGTATAATGCATCATAAAACAACATCATTCATTCACAATAAATCAGCAGTCTAAGGTAATGCAAATCAGTCTAACAAATGCAATAGTTATCAGCTTCTTCTAATTCAGGAGAATAATGCAAACTAAAACTACATAATAATTCACAATCTTTAATTAGGCATAAAATAATATTATTACCCAACATTACTGTGGCGTGGGTGTGGTCCTTGGCCAGCTGCAGAGGAGGCGTGACGCAGTGAGCTCCCGGGGCGGCGCAGGGGCGGGGTGAACAGGTGTGCTGGGATCTGACAGTGATTGTGTCTCTTTATGTGTTGGCAGTGACAGACGGAGACGGAGGTGACAGCAGAGAAAGAGAGCGCGGAGTATATGTGTCCACTACAACCCCGAGCTTAATAAAAAGTTCTGCACTGTCAAAAGTCGCTCCGGCTGGTATTTCTTGGGTCCACCGTTACACTGGTGCCGAAACCCACGCGTGATGTCCGGTCCCCTGCCGGCTCCCCCTGCTCCCCCGGCGGCGCCACCGCCCGCCCCACCGCCCGCCCAGCCGCTGCAGATCTTGGGCCAGATGATGGTGGACATGGCGGCGATGGCGGCTCGTCAGGCGGCCACGCAGGACCAACAGTTGGCGTTGCTTCGCTTGCAATCGGAGCAGCAGACCGCGGCTCTGGGGCAGCTGCTGGGGAATGCGGCCGCGCCGGCTCCCGCCCCTCCGCTGTCGGTGACGTTGCACCGGATGCGGGATGGGGAGGACCCGCTGGTTTTCATCGAGGCTTTCCAGGCCACGGCGATGGCCTGTCGGTGGCCGGAGGAGGAGTGGGCCGCCCGGCTGCTGCCGCTTCTGTCGGGTGAGGCCCAGACGGCGGCGCTGAGCCTGCCCCCCGGCTCGCGGGGGGTGTTCGAGGACGTGTGCCGGGCGGTGCTGGATCGTTTGGGGCTCTCCCCGGAGGATTACCGCCGTCAGTTCCGGGCCAGCAGGATGTCGGGGGGGGAGCGGCCGTTTGCCTGGGCTCGGCAGCTGGAGGATGCGGCAGCGAGGTGGCTGCGACCGGGCCCCTCGGCTGGGGAGACGCGGATGCTGACCATGGTCGTCCTCGAGCAGTTCGTGGGAGGCCTGCCCGAGGCGACGGCTCGTTGGGTTCGCTGCCACCGCCCGGCGGATTTGACGGCGGCGGTGACGCTGGCAGAGGACCATCTGGCGGCCGACCCGGTACCGGGCCGTGAGGAGCCGCGGCGGGGCGCCCGTGTTCCGCCGCCCAGGCCACCGGCGGCGGCGTCGCAGAGGAGAGGCGGCGGCCCTGCGGGAACGGAGCAGGCAGCAGGGTGGAGCCCCAGGAACCCGTTCCGGCCGCTGCTTCCCGCCGGAACCCCGGCGGCCGCCGAGGTTGCCCCGGAGCCACGGGGAGCCGCACAGACGCCGGGGCCGGACTGTTGGAAGTGTGGGCGGCCGGGGCACCTGCGCCGAGACTGTCCGCTCATGGAGGTGGGGCAGGTGTTCCGCGTTGCCGGCGCTCCAGCGCCCGCCCCCGGTCCAGGAGTGACGTACCGCGTGCCGGTAAGGTGTCAAGGGGGTATTCGCCATGCTTTGGTGGACACGGGCTGCACGCAGACTCTGGTCCACCAAAGTTTGGTTCGCCCCGGGGCATTGTTGGAGGCTGACTGGGTGGAGGTTAAATGTGTGCACGGGGATATTCACAAGTACCCAGTAGTGTCACTGTTGCTGAAATTCAGGGGCAAAACGCATAGAGTGAAGGCGGCGGTTAGCCCGCGCCTGTCGCATCCCCTTATTTTGGGTACGAATTGGCCGGGGTTCCACAGCTTACTGGGGCAGTACGCGGGGATGCGATCGCGGTCTGTAAATTCGTGTGACGTTTGCGCGGCGCTCGGCGGTGACGCGGGGTCGACCGACGCTGACTCTGGGGGGGAGGAGGAGGCGGGGACTTCCACGGAAGCCCCGCCGCCTCCCGTTGTGTACCCCACGGAAGATTTTCCACTAGAGCAGTCTCGGGACGACACCCTACGCTCAGCCTATGACCAAGTGATGGATATTGATGGTCGCTCGGTGCGCCCCGACGCTGCGCGAACGTACCCTCATTTCCAATTGCGGAACGATCGGCTTTATAGAGTGAGCCGTGACACTCACACTAATGAAATCCGCACACAGTTGTTGGTGCCGCAAAGCCGCCGGGAAATGATTTTCCAGGCGGCTCATTCGAACCCCATGGCAGGGCACTTGGGTGGCGAGAAAACTCTGGAGCGCATAATGGCCCGATTCTATTGGCCGGGCATTTGGGCCGACGTGCGCCGTTGGTGTGCGTCATGCCCCGAATGCCAGCTGGTTAACCAGCCGGCCGTACCAAAGGCGCCGTTGCGCCCATTACCGCTGATGGAGATCCCGTTTGAGCGTATTGGCATGGATCTCATCGGGCCATTGCACCGGAGTGCACGCGGCTATCGCTTTGTGCTGGTCCTGGTGGACTACGCAACGCGGTACCCGGAAGCAGTGCCGCTACGCACCATTTCAGCGAAGAGCGTGGCGCAGGCACTGTTTCAGGTCATCTCCCGAGTCGGTATTCCGAAAGAAATACTGACTGACCAGGGCACGTCGTTCATGTCGCGCACATTGCGGGAACTGTATGAATTACTGGGTATTAAATCTATTCGGACCAGCGTCTACCACCCTCAGACTGATGGGTTGGTGGAGAGGCTGAATAAGACTTTAAAATCCATGATTCGTAAGTTCATTCGCGAGGATGAACGCAATTGGGATCGCTGGTTAGACCCTCTGTTGTTTGCAGTGCGGGAGGTGCCCCAGGCCTCCACGGGATTTTCTCCCTTCGAGCTGTTATACGGCAGGAAGCCGCGGGGGGTGCTCGACCTGATTAAGGAAAACTGGGAGGAAGGTCCGAGCCCTGCGAAAAGTGAAATTCAGTACGTGCTGGACCTGCGAGCAAAGCTGCACACACTGGGGAGGCTCTCGCGGGAGAATTTGCTCCAGGCCCAGCAGCGGCAGCGACGCCTGTATGACAGAGGGGCTAGACTCAGGCAATTTTCACCGGGAGATAAGGTGCTTGTGTTACTTCCTTCTTCCAGCTCTAAATTACTCGCCAAGTGGCAAGGACCCTTCGTGGTCACACAGCGAGTGGGGGACGTTGATTATGAAGTGGTACGGTCGGACAGGGGCGGGGCCACGCAGATTTACCACCTCAACCTCCTCAAAGCCTGGAGGGAGGCGGAGACCGCTTCTCTAGTGAGCTTGGTAAGAGGGAGAGATGAGTTGGGGCCGGAGGCGCCAAAGTCTAGCATCCCCGCCTCCCTCCATTGCAGTGACCATCTCACACAGGCCCAGAGGGCGGATGTTGCTGCATTGCAACAGTGCTTTGCCGACGTGTTCTCCCCCTTGCCCGGCCGTACTTCTCTCATAGAGCACCATTTTGAGACGCGGCCTGGCGTGACGGTGCGTTCACGGCCCTACAGGCTGCCGGAACATAGAAGGCAAATTGTTTTCCGGGAATTGAAGGAAATGCTGAGGCTGGGAGTAATAGAAGAATCACACAGTGCTTGGTGTAGCCCCATCGTCCTTGTAGCAAAGAAGGATGGGTCTATACGGTTCTGTGTCGATTATCGCAGAGTGAATGAGGTGGCACGTTTTGATGCTTATCCCATGCCCCGGGTCGACGAGCTCCTGGACCGGTTGGGCACCGCTCGCTTTTTGACGACTCTGGATTTAACCAAGGGCTACTGGCAGATTCCCTTGTCTACAGAGTCCCGGGAAAAGACGGCCTTCTCCACTCCGTATGGGTTGTACCAATTCGTGACGCTTCCGTTCGGCTTGTTCGGCGCCCCTGCCACTTTTCAGCGCCTCATGGACCGGGTGCTGCGGCCCCACGCTGCCTATGCTGCCGCCTACCTAGACGACGTCATCATTTACAGTGACACGTGGGCGGGGCATGTGCGGTGTGTGGCCGCGGTGCTGGAGTCCCTGAGGCAGGCGGGGCTCACGGCCAACCCGAAGAAGTGTGCGGTTGGACGGAGGGAGGTACAGTATTTGGGGTACCACTTGGGGAGCGGGCAGGTGCGACCTCAAGTGGAGAAGACGGCGGCGATTGCATCCTGCCCGCGTCCCAAGACGAAAAAAGAGGTGAGACGGTTTCTGGGGCTGGCCGGCTATTACCGGCGGTTCGTCCCAGGGTTCGCGGACCTGACCAGCCCCCTGACTGATCTCACCCGCAAGGGTGCCCCAGATCTGGTCCAGTGGACGGAGCGGTGCCAGGCGGCGTTTGTGCAGGTGAAACGGGCTCTCTGTGGAGAGCCGCTGCTGTTCACACCTAACTTCTCCCTCCCTTTCTGTCTGCAGACTGACGCCTCGAGCAGAGGGCTGGGGGCCGTTTTGTCCCAGCAGGTGGGGGGAGTTGACCGGCCGGTCGCTTACATCAGCCGGAAGCTCACGGACCGCGAGTCACGGTACAGCACCGTAGAGAAGGAGTGCCTGGCGATCCGGTGGGCGGTCGACTCCCTTCGCTACTACCTCCTGGGCCGCCCGTTCACCCTCTGCTCGGACCACGCCCCGCTGCAGTGGCTCCACCGCATGAAGGATGCCAACGCCCGGATCACTCGGTGGTATCTGGCCATGCAGCCCTTTAAGTTCAAGGTGATCCATAGGCCGGGCGCGCAGATGGTCGTGGCCGATTTCCTCTCTCGCTCGCGGGGGGGGGAGTAGGTTCGGCCGGATGGGCCCCGGCCTCAGTCGGGCGGTGGGGATGTGTGGCGTGGGTGTGGTCCTTGGCCAGCTGCAGAGGAGGCGTGACGCAGTGAGCTCCCGGGGCGGCGCAGGGGCGGGGTGAACAGGTGTGCTGGGATCTGACAGTGATTGTGTCTCTTTATGTGTTGGCAGTGACAGACGGAGACGGAGGTGACAGCAGAGAAAGAGAGCGCGGAGTATATGTGTCCACTACAACCCCGAGCTTAATAAAAAGTTCTGCACTGTCAAAAGTCGCTCCGGCTGGTATTTCTTGGGTCCACCGTTACAATTACAATTTTACAATTCCCTCTGTTGAGCTCTGGATTCTCCAGAGCTCACCTACACCCTGCAATCCAGTGTGGCCGGGTCCATTCCGACTCACTCCTCAGGCCCTTTGTCCCTCTGTTGGGCGAACCATTTGTGAGATGACCTCTGTGTTTGCGCGGTTCAGATACAAGAAAAACTATTATTACAACAGTAGCAGGTACAGATGACACTCCCCAGGTCTCCCACAGCTTTATTTTGGTGCTACCTTATACCCTTACGTCATGACACTTGACCCCAGTTGCTGTCTCGGCAGTCCCTACATCTGTCCCTGCTGTGAAGGGTCCTCACATCTCCGGGTCCCCGTCTGGTGTCTGTTCCTTTCTCTGCAAGAGACAGAAAACCAAAACACCTCTCTCCCTAGCCTTGATAATCTAATATTGTTATCCATTGTTGTTCTAATGATTCAAATTTGGTTTAAAATATTATGTTCAGGACCTATTCTAATCATAATCTATGTGTGTGTAAAAGAAATCAAAAATTAGTGAACCCTTTCTAAGTCTAACACATTATAAGCTTAAGTTTTACCATAGCTAAATTATTAAACACAGAAATAACGTCATAAGATGTTCATAAAACCATTGTTTGATGTTCGGACTCAACTCCCCCTTTTTGACACACTCCCATGTGTCAATTCATTGGAGCTAGACAATTAAAAGAGAAGGTTAGTGACATCATATCTCAGAAAGTATCAGAAATTCTTCTCTCGAGTACCGTTGCTCCAGCCTTGTCATCCCTGAGGATCTTCGATCCCGAAAATTTCCCTTCTCCTCATGTAATAAAGTCTGTCATCCTTCCATGCCCTGGTAACTGGTCCATCCAGAGCTGTAACATTTTGAAATGTACATACAACAAGCCAAACCACACCTTGGTCACACCAACCCTTTTCTGCCCCGAAGATGTCCAATGCCATCCTAGTATGGACTGTCAAAAGTGGCTTTAACGCTGACTATCCTGACAATCCATTTTATAACGTTTCCTGGTCAGATTTGCCAATCTCTGCACCAGGGTTGTAATAGTTTTGCAATTTTCATCAGTTTTTATTTTTATTTAGCTTCGACTTCAGATTTTCAATTTTATATCAGTTTTAATTAGTTTTTACCAATTCTTTGCTAGTTTAGTGTAGTTTTTATTTTCTGAAAATCCTTAGTTTCAATTTAGTTTTATTTGTGTTTTGCAAAAATTAAGTGTAACAAAATCCCAGTTCCATCATATCAGTCATGCTCTTCTGGTTATCCTTGGGTGTTGAGACTAATCACTATTAACTTGCCGCACCGTGTGGTCCTAATTTTGGTTGAAGTGAATTGATAACCTTTTGAAGGCGATTGTTTCACACCTTTATTTAGATGTCCCAGTCCTGTTGTCTCGGGATACATCACGCTGCCTTATCTGGGGTTAGCTGTTTTCTGGGGATGCGGGTTGAGTGGGTGAGCTCTTCAAGGAGGGGGAGTGTGCTCCCCCTGATGAGGTCTTCTAGGTAAGCTAGGTTAGCCTTCTTGTGTGAGCTTTTCAAGTGCACTTTAAGGTTAGTGGGACTTTTAGTTTTATAAATGTCCCTCATGACCCCCTGATGACCCAGTATTTCATTTTTGCACACTGTAGTACACATTTTAGTTTTTGCTTGTAGCTCGCATACTCTACTTGCCACTCCTCTAAGTCCTGATGTTTCTTAGAGAGGGCAACAGTACCTTTAAAATTATATCACACGTGTGGGGGTGTGGCCTTGCCAATTGTTTTGCCCACCTTTTCAAAATGGCTGGCGTGCCCACAAGCACATTTCATGGAAAAAGAAAGGTAAGCTTGATATTTACATTTAAAATGTTTTGTTAAACTCAGATTTTTATTCTATTCTTTTTGCAAGTACCCCTCCTCGGTGGCGAGAAACTGTTGGTGTGGTCAAGTGGGTGCTCTGGAAACAAACGCTCAGGACAGAACAGTTATCAGTCATGTACTTCCTACAAATTTTGCATATGTTTTATTCCATATTGATCCTCTGAGTGTAATGGTACATTTTAATTTGAATTTATCCAAACTAAACACTTTATTTACTTTGCTCTTGTTCTTTTGCAGTACCACATCCTATCAAATGTCCCTGTCGATTATATTCTACATTTAATAACTTACTATTTCAAGTGAGAACCTAAATCATGTGGACCAATGTTTATTATTGCATATCTCTATTCTGAATGTGGCCAGTCATTCATAGGTATTGTTCAATTTTGGCGATTTTCCTCTATAAAATTTAATTGACTTTTTTACAGTGGCCTACTGTGGTTAATAGTAACATATTCCAGTCATGAGTGGTATCAAAAGTCTTCTCCACTGTAGCATTTGGCATTCCCAATAATATAACATGATACCTTAATCAAAACACAGCTAATATAGCACAGTTTTCTTGATGCAAACATCAGTAACTCAAAATCAGCAACCACAGTGTTAAGTCTGCAGTTCATACTTATGTGAAGCTAGAGTCTCCTCCTCCAGTCTCTCTTATCCTCCTGCTCCTGAAAAAACAAAACAAAACAAAGCGAAGCATCCACCCTTCTCTTGTCGGCTGGGTGAATTGTTTATGAATTGTTTATTGGCATTTACTAATCCTAAAGTGGGTGCAGTCATTGTCTCAGTATCAAGTCAGTCAAAGCTTTTAGTCGTCAGTCCATCACAGTCCATTCGCATGCATACCTCCATACACATTCATACCAGATGTTGCTGATAATGGAGTCTCCCGCGCAACCTATTCGAGCCTCCATCACCAGCAAGATGACGTCATCATTTTAAAGGAAAACAATTCCTTGTTGTTTTTTGGGCCGGATTGACTCGGTGCAATCCTTTTAGATCAGTGTTCCCTATAAGTGAATTTCTCCCAAGCCAATTACAATCATGGAGAAGCACATTTTGCAACTGTTTACAGTAAATATATTTTTATAGCGCTTTAAATTTCAATCTTTCAGGCCTTGTTTAAAGAGCTGATTGTTAAATCATGAACTCACAAAATATCAACATATCACCACCGGTGGATCACACCTCTCAGATGTTTTTTCTCCAGTGCACTGTAACAAAAACGAAAACAGACATAACCAACAAAATACTACTAAAATAACACAAACTAGGGCCCGTTGCAGACATGTCCAAGCATAAAACTATCCCTCTCTCGCTTACGAGAAAGAACACAAGCCAAAGCTCACTGATAAAATCAAGCTAGCGCTAAACAAAACCAAACAATCAACCAGAAATTCACAGGAACATTTTGCTTCCTGCCGGGACAATATTGTGTGGGAATGAGAACCTCAGGTGCCGTAACACCTTTTGTTCCTCCTTGTATTAAAACTCAATCACAGAAAATGCCGTACTCCGACCTAAAACTTACACTATTAATTCATCATTTTCACTCTGTGCCACTGTTCCTCATCAGGGCTGTGTGAAGCACAGCAAAGAATTCAGTCAAGGCCTTGAGCCATAAACAGACATCACGCACAGACATTGTTTTCATAACCAAACCGTTTTAGACCTTATTCCTAAAATCTACATAAATGCCCTCTGGGTGACATATAACACATTCTAAGTATTTAATGGTAATCAATGGAAATCAATGGCTCCTCATAAAATTATGCATTGGGATGTTTGTGTGCAGCATTTTGCATATCAGCATAAGCAAAGCATTCTTCATTGCATCAGCGTGTATGTGTGTGTGCGTGTGGATCACTCTTTATTGCACAAGCGTGTGCATGTGTATGTGTGTGCATCACTTCTCAGTGAATCAACATTCCCGTGTGTGTGTGTGTGTGTGTGTGTGTGTGTGTGTTCATCACTTTCCTGTTCTGGTGTTCTGGGTAAACCACGGCCTGAAGCATGCCCTGGGGTCCTGCCCCCCTCCTTTTTCAGTTTGTTTGCGACCATTGCTGCTGCTGCTGCTGCTCAAAATTCAGTCCGTCCTGGTTCTGACCCCAATTGGGGCAGTCCTTTCTCCAGTGTCGATGTTCACCGCAGGTGAAACCTGCATCTTCTTCTGTGTTTTTGTCCATTCTGAGGTGCCTTCTGTCCTCAGTTACTCCTCTTGTCTCGGTCACGCCCTTTTTCGCCACCCGATCATCCGTGTTGGTCCATCACTGTCCTGCACAGTGTGAATGCAAAGTTATCAAGGTCAGCATTCTTTCGCTCGGCCTTACTTTTCATTCGGGCTTGGCGGGCGTCTCGTCACAGCTCTGTCAGCTGACGCAGTCTGGGAATTTTCCCCCGTGTAGTGAAACGGGCCTTAGGTTTAGTGCTCTCCGTCTCGGCTGCATGAGATCACATTCCTGCAGGTCTGTTGACATTCTCAGGTCGTTGTTGTGGGTCCAGCTGTTGCAGCATTTGGTCAGTGTCACGTATGGGGGAGAGCAGGAGTCCAGTCAGCCTCGGCTTTCAGGGCCGGCAAAGCAGCCTGTAATTAAATATGTATAGAAAAAACAAAAACAAAACAAAACAAAAACAAACAAAAAACAAAAACAAACGAACAGGAAAATGATGTTGTGTTGGCTGTGTTATTCAGAGGGGAGACAATGGGGCCAGGCCCTGTGTCAGCCTTCTCTCCCCCTTTTTTTTTGTTTTTTGTCTCCCGATATAATCAACTCCTAACCCACCAAGTTGACAGGACAACACAGGTACATATTAAAATTCTTAAGATCATGTTTAAAAGCCCAAAAAAGGAACTTTCTTTCATTCAGTAATCACTTTTATTAATCAATCAACAGAAAACATGTCACAATTTGAATCTTTTAACCACTAAATTTGTTGCGTCTTGCCTGGTTGGTTAGACCAGTGTTCCTTTTTTTTTTTTTTTTTTTTTAGTTAAATTGTTGTCCTGCAACCCAGAGGGTTTCTTTGTCAGTAATGTATAGACTTCATCATTTAAGTATGTTAGTTTTTCTTTAACCTTGCTGGAAAATCTTCACGTGTTCATGAGTGTAAGCTGTTTCTTCATTGCGTGTATGTGCATTTGTATAAAAGCAGGTTAATTTTATCTTTTCTCAAACTAGGCGTTACCTTAAAAGGAGCCTTTCTCTCAGATTTCTCTGCTTGTGTGTGTTTTTGTTTCACCTTTTTGTTGTGATGCTCCGGACGCCTTCCCAACCTCCACAAGTCCGTTGGCCCCAATTTTATGTGTTAAAACTTCTCTTAATTTCTCCTCTAATTCTCTCCTCGCTGCTGTCTTTTTCACAGCTGCTGATTCGTGCTGGGTGTGGTTCCCATTACCTATAATTTTGCTTCGGCCGCTGTGCTTGTGGGGGCAGTTGGTTCAGGTCCGCAGCTTCCTGTATTAACACACTAAGAGATTTATTTAATTTCATTTTCATCACTGTTAAACAGATAAGCAGGCAACACACCTACCTTGACAGCGTAAACTGTACGCCAGTCTCCCAACACATTCCTCTCTGTACTCCTCCATAATTCTCCACTGCACACCTCTTACTATCTCTCCTTTTTATTTTTATTACACCACAGAGTAATACACCCAATTATGCCCGTCTATCTCTATGTGGCTCCAAATTCCCTCTTTATTTTAATTTCACACTCGTCAGGGGACAGGCACACAACAATTTCAACCACTGAAACGAGGAATTCAACCTTTTTATATTTCTTTACTAATCTAGACTCAACGTTTGTTCGCAAAATGTGTCTTGTTCTAGTCCGGAATAAATGTGAACCCGTGATTACACGGCCGTTCCAGTGTTATTTCCGTAGCTATGCGGGGGCCCTCACCTCCCCAAGTCACCACCTCGGCACCCGGACAACGCCGGTCCTGGCCACGCGTCCACGGACAGGAGGGTCGCCACTCCTAGGGCAAAGTTCCACAGGTACACTAGGCATCAACCTTTGATCCTAAAATGTGTATTTGCTCTAATGTCCTCCTAATCAAACACATCAACCGTCACTGTCACTGTGTTCACGCTTCACACTCCACACAAAACACACTCAGAGCGCGCCTCACTCACACTCTCACTCAGTGCGCGCTTTACCCACAAGACAGCACCCAGAGCGCGCCTCACAGCTTCACACACACTCTCTCACCCAGAGCGCGCTTTGACACTCACACACAACACTTTTCCTCAGTGGGAATTTTACACAGAAACCTCTGAGCTCAACTATTAGATCTTCTTAAAGCACACTGCACCATAGACCAAAATACCCCTTTCTCTGCGATTATGACCGCCACCACGGGGCAAAGTCGCATCATAAAAGTGATGCTTGCATCCCCGAAGTTATACCTGACATCATAAACCAGGTGTTGCTATTTACTTAAATTTTTACTTTGTATTATGGCCGCAGCCCTTTATACTCGACTGACGCCACAAACCACCGTCAAAACCTCTATCAAATGTACTAAAACTAGCACCAACCACTACTGCACTTCACGGCCGCACCACCGGAACACGCCGTATCATAAACCAAACCTACGGACGTGTTTCGCTCTCGCGTTGCCAGCGTCCAACTGCACCGTGAAGCCAGCATCTGCTTGTCCTTAAATCAACTTCTATTTCATAGCCGGCAAAAGCCAGGACGTCACTGACACCATAAACAAAATAAACAAACCTCGACTTCAATGTACTGAACTAATGGCCGCGTCTTCAGAATAAATTCTAATGTATTATTGCTACAGAAGCCAGTATTAGACAAAATTAAATGTGGAAGGTAAAGTGGCTGCAACTAGTCCAACGTAGTATGTTATTAGTATCTCGGTAGAAGCAGATTACTGCAACTAGACCAACGTAGTATGTTATTAGTATCTCGGTAGAAGCAGTTTATTTAACACACTGGAATTCAGCCTCAACTTATGTTGTTAGTATCTTGCGCCAAAAACCAGACACCGACAAATTTACTGTGAAAATACATGTGACTCAGCGAACAGATTAATTTGGAAAGCCCAATATGCACATTTGGTATAATACAACAGGCTGTGCTTACCTTTTTATTTTTGGACCGGTCCTCTGTTCACCTCGCCTCACGATCTCACCAAAGGTCAAATCTGCACCTCCTCAGCACACCAAAGATCCGGGTCACACGGCACCAAGTTGTTGAAAACACGCAGTTCTTTGAATCTTTGGGCTGAAGGAAGGACAATACTCGGTGTATCAATGCTCAATCAACAATCATTTATTTCCATACAATTCAACAGTCAGAGCATTACAACGTCCGGACGGGAGAGATGCTACCAGAGGGTCAGGCACATGTCTCAAAATGGTGACGGGTTGCTCAGCTTTTTATAGTCTCTAGTGGCCCCCAGCTAGTCGTAAAAGCCAAAACATCACATTTTTTCTCTGTTACAGCGCCTAAGTATCACATTTTTTCTCTGTTACAGCGCCTAAGTTATGACCTCGGCAGTTGTTTCTCTGCTTTCTGTAAGGTGGGGGTGTGGAATGTGGTCTGTCTATCTCCCCTGTCTTTAGACACAGAGTCTCCTGCTTACAACCTTCTTTTCATGATTCAACAATTAAGCATGTCAAGAAAACAGTGTAACACATTCCCAGCAGATCAAGGGTACAGAGTGATGCACATTTATCTAATGAACTAATATGTGAATATGTTCTGTTAACTCAAAAGTATAATGAGAACTAAACTACATACAGATCACACACTCTATTTTAAAGGGTATAATATGATCTACTGCAGTATTCTAATTCAACTACTTTGATTACATATATAAGGTAACATATAATAACAGAATAATATCACAGTACTCAGACTAGAACCTTTGTCCAAGGAGCTTTTGACCTTTATTTTATTGCTGCAGCCACCAGTGTCGTCCAGTTGGGTGGTCCTTTGCTCTTCTTTCTTCAACCTCAGGGGTTAGACAACCCTTCAGTCGTTGCACAGATCAGGGGATTATTCTGCCCCGATTTCAAACAACAATCTGTGTATCCTCGGGTCCGGTGTATCCTCCAGAAAAAGGAACAGGAACGTGTCCCCCTTTTGCCCAAGAGCCTCTTGAACCTCGTTGGTCTGGTGTTCCTGGATTTCCGCCAACCCCTTCATGGTTATCGCTGTGTTTATGGGATCCATCCTTTCAGGTGACTAATCGGAGCCCAAACGCCATGACACTTGGACCCAGTTGGTATCTCGGCCATCACTGTGTCTGTCTCCGCTGCAAAGGATCCTCGTATATCTGTGACCTCGTCTGGTGTCTGTTCCTTTCTCTGTAAGAGACAGAAAACCAAAACACCTCCCTGCCTAGCCCTACTAATCTAATGTTGTTATCTATTGACCTTCCAGAGATTCAGAATTGGTGTAGAACACTGAGAATGTCCCAGGGACTTATTCTAATCATATCCTATGTGTGTGTAAGCGTGTTTGCATTCAGCCCTCTGCACTCAAGGCATTTTCCTACACTTTATCAATCCGGACCATCACGCCGAACGAAGCTTATGACCTTCAAAAGATCGAGTGCCAACTCATTATAAGCACATTTGCAAGGTGTGTAAGAAAATTATTAGAACCACTCATTTTAACAAAAGGCATCAAAAACAAATTAGCCATTTTTAACATTTGCCCCCCCCAAAAAATTCAGTTCATTTCAATGATTAACGCTTAACCCTGGAAAAAATGATTTATAAAACCTTTAGGGTCACTATTAGCTTAAATTTACCAAACCTAAGTTATTAAAACACAAATGAAGTCATAGAAATGTTCATATAACCCTTGTTTGATGTTAATACTCAACTCCCCCCCTTTTTTGACACATTCCCATGTGTCAAACCAACGGAGCTAGAAAATTAAAAGGTTAGTGACCTCATATCTTAGAAAGTATGAGACCTTCCCCTATCCAGTGTCATTGCTCCAGTGCTGTCATCCTGTGTTAGGGAATGAAATCAATTTAATTGACATGTTAGATCTGTTTAACTCCTGGCTCCACCCAGAGCCTGCGTCCTTAGAATGACCAAGAAACAAAACCTGCATTAATATGAACTTCACTTGAATATGAACTCGTTGACTACTTTTTGACACAGCAAAGGAATATTTTCTTTTTCTCGAGGACAGGCACTGACTCCCCCTTATCTCCTGGAGCCAACTGTCCCTTATGGAGACACAATATTGCAGCTACAAGGCTTTGCAGACTGTTAAGTTGATCTGTGGGTAATGTTCTAAATCAGGTATATAAAAGTAAATGTATGTCGTTTAATTAACTGCCACTACTCAAAACTTAGCAAAGGATATAAATGAAAAAAGATCACAAAGAATAACATGATAACAGTGTGATGTAAGCGCGTCCGGCCTTCTATGCTCAAAGCCTTTCCCCTCAATAGATCAGCCAGACCTCGCGCTGACTGTAGCTTTTAACCCTTTGTTAACTTGAGCATAACTCTATAATGAGCAACAAACTGCAATATGTATAAAAATGATCATGGTTACACCTGCAATGAAAGATCATATGATTATCCTGACACCTGTAAATAGAAGGTTAACCTCAGGTTATAACCATCACTGGAACACAAAAGTTAGTACAATGTCAAAAGCTTCAATAAATCATTAATGCAATGCTTGTTATATGATTCTGGTGCAATAATAATGCTGATGCTGAAATCACAGTAAAACCCCCTTTTTATCCCTTTTACCTCACATATCAACGTATATAAATGTATCTTTTACCAGCCTCTTTTAAATTTTATTTCCCCCCATTTTTCCCTGGAAGCAGGGGAAGCTTAGTTTTGCTTCAGCCATGAATGCAGCTCACCTGATTCATCACTGAGCTCCACCGGCACTGGCGTCTGACGGGGTGGCACTGCATGCTCTTCCTTTAATATCACTATTTTCAATCTGTTAATTAGAGTGCTTAAACATGAAGTAGACCGCGTCCACAACAAGTCAATACAGCTGTAAATGTGGCTAATTATCAATCTATTACCAATCAATAATGAAAAATAGCTTTTATTTTATGCATGCTTTTAGTCAACCACTCACCCAGAGGATTTCCAATCCCAGAAATTTCCTTCTCTTCATTTAATGAGTCTGTCCTCCTTCCATGCCCTGGTAACTGGTCCATCCAGAGCCATATGATCATGAAATATACTTACAACAAGCCAAACCACACCTTGGTCACTTAAATACTACATGTCGTCTTCACATTGCATGCGGTTCAACAAAGTCTACATCATAGTTACCATAAAAATTGAAAGGGTCTACAACAACTACTATCCTCCTATCTTTATCCTGGTTACAGCAGGGCTGGGAAACAACCCTGAAGTGATAGGTTATCAGATAGAGACAAATAACCATTTACACTTACCTTCATGTATAATTAAGCCATAAACAGACATCACGCACAGACATTGTTTTCATAACCAAACCGCCTTAGACCTTGTCCCCCAAATCTACACAAACGCACTCTGGGTGACATGTAATGCATTTAACCAATAAACAATCAATGGCTTCTTGTTGTTGTAACAGATTCTGTATTCGCATGTTTGTGTGCAGCATTTGTTAGTAAAGCATTCTTCATTGCATCAGCGTGTGTGTATGTATCATTTCTCACTCAATCAATGAGTGCATATGTGCTCATGTGTGTGTTTCTCTTCATTCCGAGTCAGTGCATGTAGATGTGTGTGTTTGTGTGTGTGTTTGCGTTCATCACTTTCCTGTTCTGGTGTTCTGGGTAAACCGCGGCCTGAAGCGTGCCCTGGGATCCTGCCCCCCCTCCATCTCAGTCTGTTTGCATCCATTGGTGCTGCTGCTCAAAGTTCTGTCCATACTGGTTCTGCACCCAATTAAGGCAGTCCATTTCTCCAGTGTCCTGCATCTTCTCCTCGTTCCGCTCCTCCTTAACTTGACCCTTTTGCTTCTGTAGCTCCTTCATGGCTTGCTCCTGCTGTTGGAACTTTTTCGTCAGGTTTGGTGACCTCCTGTTCCAGCGAGCTCTGGCCTGATTTCTGATTTCAAGTCCTGTGTCTGGGACTCCAAGCCTGACTGATGGGTTCGATTGTCAGCCAGCTCCTCCTGAGCCATGCTCAGTTTCTGCTCCGATGCCTTGAACTCCCACCGAGGGCAGAACCCTCAGAGTCTTTTCCGTACAAGTCAGATTGACGTCCATTGATGTTTTCCTTACTTTGCTCCACGGCCTTTTGCGGCTCTGCTGTTCGGCTCTTCTCAGAGGTCAGCTCCTGGCCGAGCCCGACACCTGTGCCTTCAGCTCATTTTCGTCTTGTGCTTTTGTCCATTCTGAGGTGCCTCCTGACCTCAGTTACTCCTCCTGTCTCTGGCACGCCCTTTTTGCTGCCCGATCATCCGTGTTGGTCCATCACTGTCCTGCACAGTTTTAATGCAGAGTTGTTAAGGTCAGCATTCCTTTGCTCGGCCTCACTTTTCATCAGGACTTAATGCGCGTCTCGTCACAGCTCTGTCAGCTGAAGCTGTCTTTTTCCAAGTGGCAGGAGTGTGAAGAGTGTGTGAGAGGGGTGTGTCCGATCAGCCACAATGCTGGTGGCTCTGCGAATGCCTCGTTTTCCAAATTCAGATTTTTATTTGTCACGTACACGGCCATACACAGTACGATATGCAGTGAGATGCTTAGACAACTGCTCGTGACCTTGTCGCCTGCGGGAAGAGGCTCCTCCTCAGTGTCTCTGTGTTGGTCTTCCGGGAGCGGAATCGCTTTCCTGACCTCAACAGAGAGAACAGTCTGTTGTTGGGATGGCTGAGGTCCTTCACGATCTTCCTGGCCTTGGTCCAGCACCTCCTGCTGTAGATTGAGTGCAGGTCAGGGTGCTCGGAGCGGATGGTGCGCTCAGCTGATTGCACAACCCTCTGTAGAGCTCGTCTGTCCGGTATGGTGCTGTTCCCGAACCAGACAGTGATGCAGCTGCTCAGGATGCCGGGCCTTTCTCAGTCTTCTCAAAAAGAAGAGACGCTGACGGAAATCTCCCCGTGTAGTGAAACGGGCCTTGAATTTAACGCTCTCTGTCTCTGCTGCATGAGATCGTTTTCCTGCAGCACTGTTGACATTTTCAAGTTGTTGTTGTGGGTCCAGCTGCTGTAGCATTTGGTCAGGGTCACATCAAAGATGGTAGAGGAGTGAGCAACGATGGTGGAGGGGAGCAGGAGTCCAGGTCAGCCTCGGCTTTCCGGGCCGACAAAGCAGCCTGTAATCAAGCATAAAGAGAAAAAACAAAACAAAAACAAAAACGGGCGAACGGGTGATGTTGTCATGAAATGTTGTATTGGCTGTGTTATTCAGAGAGGGGAGAAACAACGGGGCCAGGCCCTGTGTTAGCCTCCCCCCCCCCCCCCCTTTTTTTGTTTTTTCTCACCATATAATATAATATATATAACATATAATTAACACATAACCCACCAAGCTGACAGGACAACACAGGTTCATGTTAAAATCCTTAAGATCATGTTTAAAACCCCAAAAATTGAGTTGTCTTTCATTCAGTAATCACTTGTATTAATCAATCAGCAGGAAACATGTCACAATTTGACTCTTTTACTCACTACATTTGTCATGTCCTCACTGGTTGGTCAGACCAGTGTCTTTTTTTTGAAGTTAAGTTGTTGTCCTGCAACCCAGAGAGTTTATTCGTTAGTAGTGGATAACCTTTATCATTTAACAACAGGTGTATGCTAAGTTTCGCTGCTTTAACCTTGGTGGAAACTCTCCACGTGTTCATGAATGTAAGCTGTTTCTTCATTGCGTGTGTGTGTTTTTGTTTCACCTTTTGTTGTGATGCTCCGGGCGCTTTCCCAACCTCCACAAGTTTGTTGGCCCCAATTTTATGTGTTAGAAACTTCTCTTAATTTCTCCTCTAATTCTCTCCTAGCTGCTGTCTTTTCCACAGCTGCTGATTCTTGCTGAGTGTGGTTTCCATTACTATAATTTTGCTTCGGCCGCTGTGCTTGTGGGGGCAGTTGGTCCAGGCCCGTAGCCACCTGTATTAACACACTAAGAGATTTGTTTAATATCATTTTCATCACTGTTAAATAGACCAGCAGGCAACACGCCCACCTTTACAGCGCAGACGACATGCCAGCCTCCCCACACACCTCTCTCTACTTCAGTTTTAAAACCCAACATACTTCACACCACAAAACTGAAACAAATCACAGCTGTATTTATCACTCACTCACTCTGCCGACTGAAGTGCCGTCTTACACATGCACGATTTGCCTGTTCTATATCAAAACCCAGCCAAACATCAAACATTCACCGTAGTTATTCAAAACCTTATTTGTAATATTATAATCAGCAAAATCAGCGTTTTAATTACAGGCATGTATCATTGTTTGCAACTCATAATTATAAAGCTCTATAACACGCCAAACAGGAAGCAAAAGTCGTCTGTGCGCGTCACAGCAGCATGTGCACACACAGTGTCAATGTTGGATTTATGAAGCACATATTCACAGTCATAAATCAAAAGCCATTTATATTATCATGACAAACAAAACCAGCAACTTATTTACAGACTTTCCGCAGTAATTATAACTTATGCTCGTAAAGCTCAAACACACTCTGAGCAGGAAGTGAAAATGCTCCTTTCTCCTCCCAGCCGCCGGCTCATTTGCATGTTCACACACCGTCTAAAAATAGCTCTGCAGCACTGCAGTGCGCTGCGTCACACACAGTCTCACCAAAAGCTCTATTACTTTATATTACAAAGACGTCTTATATTTACAAACACTGACAGGCCTGACAGATTTAGCACCTAACCAATTTCGACAAATTTACCATAACAGGTCCAACCGAAGAAAGTTAACTTTTTTGCAGCCGATTACCCAGTATCTGTTTCCTCCAGAACAGTTTCTGGCCTAATTTCTAAAGTCCCTAACTCAATTTAACTGTGTCCAAAAAAGCACAAAACACCGTTTCTGACGGTGAAGTGGTGAAACCACTTAGTTGTTCTGGAGTGCCCCAGGCTCCACAGTAACCAACTGACTATCCCTCAAAGAGGACAGGCAATGAGCGTCCTCACCCCCGGCAAGCGTTACCTCTGAGCAATTGCGCTTCTTAGCAGTTTCCGACTGCCGTCCTATAATAATTTATAACACTTTGAAACAACAGCCAACACCCTAAAGCAAGAGTCTGACTAAGGCAAGTGCAACCTAGTGTTCAATGGAGCCGTTTCCCTCACTTATAATTCCACAGGTCAACACTTATAACCAATTTGGACTTTAACCAACAACATGCCTAATTCCCTACCAAACTACTTGAGACTCTAACTCAATTCCTTGGGACTCTAACCCAGCATTTCCATACTTTTTCAAATTCATTTAATACTCTTAACCGACTTTAACTGCATTAGACACACGCGGATCCTCATCAAAATCAAAACAGACCCTCTACCAGTAATTTCAGTGAGTAGACTTTAATTTTGTCATATCCAATTTGGCACACTTTGGAAATAATTCAACAGGTAGTGCCTTACCTTTGAATAAGCCGGCTTATGCCCACTCACGTCAGACCACTGGCTTGTGCCTGTCCGTTCGACAACCTTGGACCGTCCAAACCTCTAACTTCCACCCCAATACCACAGGACGAGCCCCCAAAATGTTATGGATTCAAATTATTGGGGATGGAGACAAGATGAAAAACCAAAAGAACAACACTGGTCCGGTCGGGTTCAGTCAAACAATGATTTTAATGATCACACGCGTGGGAGATTGACACCGTATGCAGACAGCCTCAGATCTCAAAATGGTGGAGCATTGCTCAAACTCTTATAGCCTCTGGTGCTCCCACCTTATCATAAAAGCCTAAACATTCACATTCTCTCTCACACGGCGCCTAAGCTACGACCTTGGCTCCCGGTTTATCTGCTCTTGCTGAGATGGAGCAGGAAACTCCAGTATGTTCTGTTCTCTTCTAATCAGACAAATAAGACGATGACTTTCTGCGAACAGTATTTCTTATAACTTAGCAGTATAATGCATCATAAAACAACATCATTCATTCACAATAAATCAGCAGTCTAAGGTAATGCAAATCAGTCTAACAAATGCAATAGTTATCAGCTTCTTCTAATTCAGGAGAATAATGCAAACTAAAACTACATAATAATTCACAATCTTTAATTAGGCATAAAATAATATTATAACCCAACATTACAATGTCCACCAGGAGAGACTGTACAGTATAGATGTAAAACCAATATGCCAGCAGTTTATCTCAGTTAACGAGAGGAGCAGGCATGTGTTAGGCTCCTTCACATAGTGGACATTGAGTTGTTGTGTGGGACACCAGTAGTAATAATGTCTGTTGCTGTAACAGTAGCTCATGCTTAGAATAAAAAATCCCAGCTCATTGATTTGATCGGGGCAATAGTGTGGCTAAAATGTTGCATAATTTGCTGAGAGATCTTTTACTTTGTGGTAATCTTAGATGGACTTAAACCACGAGGTCATTCAGTGTTCCCTTAGTGCTAATGTATCAGAGATGTTCTTGAACTCATATTCGTTTATTGTCATGACTGTATTTCAGGGCTGGACTGGCCATCGGGCATACCGGGTGGGCCGCTAGTGATTTTTCATTTTTATGGGCCAATGGGGTTTTCTTCCTTTTCTTTTTTTAACGGTATAAATGAACGGTGGTGGATTGGCTAGTTGGTCATGATCGACTCTGGGCTGGACCAATTACAGCCGAGGAAGTCAAACTTTAAAGTTAAGGTGAAAAGGAACGGGATTTGTCCCGTACTATTTCAGCTAGAAAGTTGCTAATTCAATCATGAAACTGATCAATGATCAGCTGATCAGCTTTTCTCTCTTGTTTGTTTATCGCCCACTTTGCGCTAAACAACAGCAGCACGTTTAAGCTTGATCAGCTGTTGTTAGAATTTATTTAATATTAATTTCTAGTATCAGCTGATGTTTGCTGGAGCCACAGCTGTAAAGCTGCTGGTTATGATGTCAGTTTGGATATGTGGTGAGAGGGAAACATGAAGATGATACCAGGAGATGTCCTTACTGAATCATCAGAGCTGAACAGGTGATGGAGAAACAGGTTTACCTTTTAGGTGACATGAATGAGTTGAAGGGAAGTTATGAACTGTTTCTGAGAGACAAATAACACCAGGATCCTTTTTTATGTAGCTGACAGCTGGTAACTGTGCAGGTGCGGATCTAGCAAAGTTTTGCCAGGGGGGCAGGTTGGGCATTAACAGGGAGAGGGGGGCACAAAGACATACTACTCTTTCTTATTCTCATTTAAAATGTCTCGCTTTTAACAAATAATTATCTGAATCTTTCAACCAACATTTTCATCTGATGTAAAATGTATAGAAATCCATTATTGTATTCAGTAAATATTAAGTCTAGTTAGTATATACCCTAGTAAGTTATAGTATTCTTTACTTTGTTAAGGTACCATCTGTGCAGTCTGCAATTCTGTTGAAGAAAGCTGTTGAATCTATTTAATTACTGGAGAAAAATAATAGATTTATGTGCATTTGTTTTATGCGTGCATTAAATTTAAATCATAATGCCCATAATGCCCATTCTGTTGGTTTTTGTTTTTTGCCCTTCTCCCCCGTCCCTCTTCTCAGCTGTTTCTCTTTCCCTCTTTCTTTCTCCCCTTCTTTCCCCCAGTCAAGTCTGTCCCGTATTCAGCAAGTGAAAATAAAATAAACAATAAAAGGTGAACCAAATGGACCATTACGGCAAGGCTGGGATGGTCAATTTGGTAAAGTAAATCCGTTGGGCATCTTTCTTTGCCTTTAGACAATAATTCTGATGGCAAAAGAGCCAAACAGGACAGGCAAAAAAAAAAAAAAATTTAAATCAGTTTTGTTAGTTAAGCATCTTGAGGCAGAGGGTGGGGGAGTGGTTCCCTACTTTTTTTCTTTTCTTTTTTTGCTGGGAGTTGGCAACCCTTTTAGTTATAGGTATATGTAATTATAGATTAGGTGTTACTGTTCAGAATACCAGAATAGGGAAGGTGGTGTAGGTTTAAGCTTATTATAAAGGCTTTAAAGGATTTATGACTTTTCCTATAATACCATGGTGGGCCGGTCACTAGTCAAAATGCCGATATTTTGTCCCAGTCCAGCCCTGCTGAATTTGAAGTTATTTTTATTTTTGTATGATACCTGATTTATATTGAATATGGCTGAAGTAAACTAAAGCCTAAAATACTTAGTCATTTGTTTAATTGTAATTTAGCATTATATAACCCAAAACAAAATCTACGCCCCTGGTCACCACCCATCTTGAGGAGTTTGCTCCCTCACATGTACTAATGTGCCACAAACAGGACTTTAATATCACCAACTATTCCCATTTTATTACGGTGTATCCATATAAATGGCCCACCCTGTAGAATAGAATAGAATAGAATAACCCTTTATAGTCATTTTACACATATAATGAAATTGTGTGTGCTCAACACTAGTGATGGCATTTCCGGCTCTTTTTAGAGATCCGGCTCTTTCGGTTCGGCTCACTAAAAAGATCCGGCTCTTTCGGCTCCGAACCGGCTCTTCGGGTTGTTTTGTTGCTTTAATTAATTTATTATTAACAATAATATAAAATTATGCACAAAAGGAATTACTAACGTAAAAAAAAAGTGGTTTTATTTATATATGTTTATATATAAATATATGAGGTGGCCCCTAGAGACAAAACACGTACAAACTCCAAAACACATTTCTAGCATGAACTGAACTTCCAAAGCAGAGCTACTAGATCACTTAAATTACACAATTGAAAGCATGTGTGTATTGTTTGTGTATTTATACACAGACACTCATATATATTCAAATAATTAAAAAAAAAGTTCATTTACCTGTTACTACCACACACCAAATCCGGTTGTTGGTACTTGCTGGCTTGTGTAGCCACTAGGTAACAAAAGCTCAACACTGCGCCTAGCATCCTGGAGCACTTCTGTTGTCTTTTGTACGTGCTTTGGAGTTTTTATGTGCTTCTGAGTTTTTACGTGCTTCGGAGTTTGTACGTGTTTTTAGGTGTTTTGGAGTTTGTACGTGCTTCAGGGTTTGTATGTGCTTCAGAGTTCGTACGTGATTTGAAGTTTGTATGTGCTTTGTCTGTAGGGGCCACCGTAAATATACTTTTATTTATTCACTCCACATAAAATGTAATAAATAAATCATATAATACAAAAATCAACTATTCACATTTCAACTTTTAACTATTTAAATTTTCAGCTTTTTTTCAATTTATTTATTTATATAGCGCCAAATCACAACAAAAGTCGCCTCAAGGCGCTTCATAGATACAGAGAAAAACCCAACAATCATATGACCCCCTATGAGCAAGCACTTTGGCGACAGTGGGAAGGAAAAACTCCCTTTTAACAGGAAGAAACCTCCGGCAGAACCAGGCTCAGGGAGGGGCGGCCATCTGCTGCGACCGGTTGGGGTGAGAGAAGGAAGACAGGATAAAGACATGCTGTGGAAGAGAGACAGAGGTTAATAACAGATATGATTCAATGCAGAGAGGTCTATTAATACATAGTGAGTGAGAAAGGTGACTGGAAAGGAAAAACTCAATGCATCATGGGAATCCCCCGGCAGCCTACATCTATTGCAGCATAACAAAGGGAGGATTCAGGGTCACCTGGTCCAGCCCTAACTATATGCTTTAGAAAAAAGGAAAGTTTTAAGCCTAATCTTAAAAGTAGAGATAGTGTCTGTCTCCCGAATCCAAACTGGAAGCTGGTTCCACAGAAGAGGGGCCTGAAAACTGAAGGCTCTCCCTCCCATTCTACTTTTAAATACTCTAGGAACAACAAGTAGGCCTGCAGAGCGAGAGCGGAGCGCTCTAATAGGGTGATATGGTACTACAAGGTCATTAAGATAAGATGGGGCCTGATTATTTAAGACCTTGTATGTGAGGAGCAGGATTTTGAATTCAATTCTGGATTTAACAGGAAGCCAATGAAGGGAAGCCAAAACAGGAGAAATATGCTCTCTCTTTCTAGTCCCTGTCAGGACTCTTGCTGCAGCATTTTGGATTAGCTGAAGGCTTTTCAGTGAGTTTTTTGGACATCCTGATAATAATGAATTACAGTAGTCCAGCCTGGAAGTAATAAATGCATGAACTAGTTTTTCAGCGTCACTCTGAGACAGGATATTTCTAATTTTAGAGATGTTGCGCAAATGGAAGAAAGCAGTCTTACATATTTGTTTAATATGTGCGTTGAAGGACATGTCCTGGTCAAAAATGACTCCAAGGTTCCTCACCGCGTTACTGGAGGCCAAGGTAATGCCATCCAGAGTAAGAATCTGATTAGATACCATATTTCTAAGATTTTCAGGGCCGAGTACAATAACCTCAGTTTTATCTGAATTAAGAAGCAGAAAGTTAGCGGCCATCCAGGTCTTTATGTCTTTAAGACATTCCTGCAGTTTAACTAATTGGTGTGTGTTATCTGGCTTCATGGACAGATAGAGCTGGGTGTCATCTGCATAGCAGTGAAAATGTATGCTATGTCTTCTAATGATACTGCCTAAGGGAAGCATGTATAATGTAAACAGAATTGGTCCTAGCACTGAACCCTGTGGAACTCCATAATTAACCTCAGTGTGTGAAGAGGACTCTCCATTTACATGCACGAATTGGAGTCTATTAGATAGATATGATACAAACCACTGCAGCGCAGTACTTGTAATACCTACAGCATGTTCTAATCGCTCTAATAGGATATTATGATCAACAGTATCGAACGCTGCAATGAGGTCTAGCAGGACAAGCACAGAGATGAGTCCACTGTCAGAGGCCATAAGAAGATCATTTGTAACCTTCACTAAAGCTGTTTCTGTGCTGTGCTGAGCTCTGAAACCTGACTGAAACTCTTCAAATAAACCATTCCTCTGCAGATGATCTGTTAGCTGTTTGACAACTACTCTTTCAAGGATTTTTGATATGAAAGGAAGGTTGGAGATTGGCCTATAATTAGCTAAGACTGCTGGGTCTAGAGATGGCTTTTTGAGTAAAGGTTTAACTACAGCCAGCTTGAAGGCCTGTGGTACATAGCCGATTATTAGGGATAGGTTGATCATATTTAAGATCGAAGAATTAATTAATGGCAGGACTTCTTTGAGCAGTTTTGTAGGAATGGGGTCTAAAAGACACTTTTTCCTTTTACAAATTTAAAGTGAAATAACACAAAACACTACAAACCACAGCACAATTAAATATAAATTAAAATATGAAAACAAAAAGAAGATGCATATTCTCTGTCATATGGACCTGCATGAATAAACTTTCTGAATCCTTTATCATCTGCAACTGAAAATAGTTGTGGATGATTACTATACCTTTCTAATGCGACGTTGTTGTCCCTGGCCAGAGCGTTCTCACTCCCGAGGCGTAACATGTCGACGTTTTGTCACGTCCCGCGGCGTTCCTGAGGAACGCGAAAGGAGACCTTCGGCGTTCTTATGGTACGCGGCGGGTTATGGCTGGAATCCAGTGCAATGACGCTCCCGCGGGAGTAGACGTTCCAGCCCTGTATTCCAGCCCTAAACCTAACCTTATCCCTAGCCCTGACCATAACCTTATTCCTGACCTTAACCAGGACTTTAATGATGTTAAATAGCGTGTTTCTAAGCGATTTGAAGAATAAGAGCGAACATGTGTAGGTTCAGTCCAGACGGTTCTCATATTTCCTCTTTTTCCGAGGTCGTCATTTAGGAACGTGGTGGGTAGCCGAAAACGTAATATGGTGACGATTTGTCACCTAGCGTAAAATGTTACGCTTTGGGAGTGAGAATGGGTTGCCCTGGCTCTCTTTCTCTCTTCCTCTGTTCCTGTGCTACTGAGTGTAACTACCGCCCCTCCCCCCTCTGCCCAGCTCGCGTGCAGAGTGAAGCGGAAAAAAAGTGCGAGAGAGAGGCTGAGAGAAAGAAAAAAAAAAAACCCACGTGACGGCTCGCGATAAGGAGCCGGCTCGCGTCGTTCACGTCAAAGACGTAAGAGCCATTTCGTTCGCGAACGACCCATCACTACTCAACACCAGGAATGTGTATTTTATATAAAATATAATATAAAATATAAATAGTAAGACAGCAGGAATAAACAACAAACAGGAGAAATGTACATACAGGAGGAATAATTAGAAAACAAGAGAAAGGCGCACATTAGAGAATGGGTTGCAGAGTGTTTGGAAGCAGCGCAAAGGACTGAGTAGAGTCTGTGTGTGAGTGGCCTGAGTGATAAGGGTTACTCAGATCATGGCTCAGATTGGTTGGTGCATGGGCAGGGGTAGGTTGTGGGCAGGATAGTGTTTGTTAACAGTCTGAAAGGCCCAGGGGAAGAAGCTGTTTTTGAGTCTATATCAGTGGAGAACCAATTCCAACAGTCTTAGAGAAGCCCATAAAGAGCCTCGGACGGTGGTATAATGCAGACCTCAATGATACGTGGCAGCTAGAATAACTAGGCAGAATTTGGCTGATGACCTCAAGCAGATTAACAACACTGCACTCCCAGGGAAACTGAAGCTCTGGTGCTTCCAGTTTCGGTTATTACCCAGACTACTGTGGCCACTGACAATGTACGAGGTCTCACTCAATCATGCCAATCGACTAGAGAGCCTAGTGCGCTCCGACGTTAAGAAGTGGATTGGACTTCCCAAATGCCTCAGCAGCGTTGGACTCTACAGCGACGGGATATTGTCATTGCCTATCCCTAGCCTGGTTGAGGAGTTAGGGGGTTATGTGCAAAAGTGAGGCTTGAGATGTCACTCACGGACTCCCGGGATCCCATAGTGAGAGGCACTGCTCCCACCCTAGCAACGGGGAGGAAGTAGACCCCAGCCAC
Organism: Copadichromis virginalis; assembly: GCF_057382275.1. Lineage (NCBI taxonomy): Eukaryota > Metazoa > Chordata > Actinopteri > Cichliformes > Cichlidae > Copadichromis > Copadichromis virginalis. The sequence continues at coordinate 19,928,456 of NC_140627.1, read as the reverse complement.
ATCTGTGCTACAGGCGAAATCCGCTCTTCGGCATCGTAGCGTGGTGGGTCACGTCCAACAGGGCAGAGGAGGATTTGGTCTTGGCGCAGTAACACCTCGGTGGCAAGAGGCATCTGTAATCGAACGTCGAAAAATGGTGGTGGAGGAGGTGCGTCGACAGGAAGAAACAGCCAGACATGCCAGAGCCGTGGCAGTGGTCAAGCAGGGTCGCTGGATGAATTGGGAGAGTGTGGAAAAGAGGAAACTCTCATGGAGTGAAATCTGGGGCATGGAGTTTAATAGACTAAGTTTCATCATCTACGCGACATACGATGTGCTACCTTCCCCAATAAATCTGCAGCTGTGGTTTGGAAAGGACCCATCCTGCCCCCTGTGTACAGTCCCAGCAACACTCAAGCACATCTTGGTCGGTTGTAGGACTAGCCTTCCGCAGATACACATGGAGACACAACCAGGTTCTCAAGTGTCTAGCTGAGAAAGTTGAGTGCAATAGAAAATCCATCAACGCTCAACCTTTCACGAACCAAGAGGAGCGTCAGTTTTTATCAACATTTGTGCGGGAAGGAGACAAGCCGAGGACAAGCCCCTCAACCCCAGACCTGGGCCCGGTGAAGGTTGCCAGGGATTGGCAGATGCAAGTGGACTTGGATCAGAGGCTAATTTTTCCCACAGAGATCGTAACAACAACTCTGTGACCATCCTTGTCCTTTGGTCTAACTCCCAAAAACTTGTGTACGTCATTGAGCTGACGGTACCATGGGAGGAAGCAATTGAGGAAGCGTTGAAGCTGCGGTATGCCAACTTGGCAGCTGAGGCAGAGGACAGAGGCTGGAAGATCAAGGTGCACCTGGTGGAAGTGGGGTGCAGGGGCTTTGTTGCCAGTACAACACAAAATTGCTTAGAGAGATTGGGATCAGAGGACAGGCTATAAGAGAATTATCTAACACTGCTGAGAGGACCAGTCACTGGCTATGGTTAAAAGGGGCTGACATCACTTGGGCAGCTAAAGCAGTCAGCTAGCTGCGAGAGAAAAGAAAATATTCCGGCTCTCCTCTCTGCTCTCTCCTATCTTGTCCCTTTTGTCTTACTTCTCTCTATCACCTTTTCTATGGCTTTGAAGAAGTGAGGCTCCATAAATGCTAAAGAGGTAACTATTATTTCTCAGTTGCAGTGAATAGATGGGAGAAAATAAACTGCAGAAAACTAAAGAGAAGAAAGAAGAAGAGAAACAAGAATTTAGCATAAACCAGTAAAACCCCCCGGGGCCTGATCAACCCTGGCAGGGCCTCCTTGGATGAGGGTGTCTAATGATAATGGACTAAACACCCAATGAATCCAAGGTCCGCTACTGGCGATATGTCCCAAATCTTGATATGATAATCTAGATCAGATCTCTAATCCCCCCACAAAAAATGACAGATTAGCTTGGGTAAAAGACCGAAAGTTGAGGCACACAACGATATGTGCTGCTAGCAAAGTTTCTGGGCTGCCTTTCCTCATAACAGCCAACCCTCAAGATTCTCGCCATTTAAAGCAATGCATTATCAGGGACTGTAACATCTAGTCCTTTTACTAAATGAATTAGAAGTATAGAAGTTGGTTGCTCACTTAGAGGCTTCTTGCTGTGGCATCTCCTGTTGCTGTTGGGCTGGAAAATTTACTACTCCTTCCCAGGTGCGCACACTACAAGAATAAACAATAGAAGAGGTATGTATTGCATTGTTCACAGTGTTATTAGCCTTGGGACTAAACTATCCTGATGTGGGCTATTTGTAAGGTAGAAATCACTGGGATGTTGGGTCACCTGTTGCTGCTGCGTCAGGAAGCGCTCCTCTATGGTCCAGGTACAGTAGTTTAGCGGGCCAGGTATGTATAAGCTGCCCTTTCCGGCTTTGAATTGAAAGTGGTGTTCCACTAAACGCAATTTGTCATTTTACAGATATTATAGCTGCTGCCGCTCTGCGGGATGCCCTGCTTCTGTTTTGTTTCAATTTACTTTGCTTTGGTTTGTCCTGCTGCTTGCACAGCAACTGCGTTTGAGTCCCTAATTGGGGGTTTTAATAATTTTAATGTATATGGGTGTGTGTGTCTGAGGTGGGCTTCATTTTGCAATTTTTATTTGATCAAGCCTTTTTTAACTTTTGTTTGTTTGTTTTTTTGTTTCCAAATGGTTGCTTGATTAATTGTTAAAGGATTTAACAAGTATAATTAAAGTATACACTTAAAGTATAATTTCTCCTGTGTGCGTGTGTGTATGTGTGAGACCTTGCTGAGTTCTTGTCCTTTTTGTGTCCAGGCCGAGAGCTGAAGGTGATGGAGGGTCTTCCAGGTAACTGTTCCTCTGTGCTGTGTGTGTGGTTGGTATAAGGTGCCAATAGAGAAATTATTACTGAAACGCTCTCACACACTAGCTGAACAGGGAGGTGTTTCCTGAACAGGACAGTGAAGAAGGAAATTACTTAACAATATATTAGTCTCAGCAGAGACCATCAGAACTCTGTCAAATGCGACAGCCGTAGGGCAGCAAAACGTTGCAAGTACCAGTGTAGATTGACAGGATAGTCACTTGGCATCTCTCTTTCCCTCATATCAGCGTAGCGGCTTGTCCATGCCAGCGGCATCTACGGTCAGGAGAGAATGTGCACCTGCACCGCGTTATTAACCTCAGTAATGCTTCGGCAGTTGGACATCAGGTACCAGAAGAAAAAGGTAGTTACAAATGAAGTTTAATGAGTTTGTATTCACATGTTTGAAATGGGGCAATATTTAATAGTCTGATATTTAAGACTATACCGAGGGTCAGATTTAATAAAGAGGGAAAAATAGCGTAGTAAATCGGTTTGCGGATTTGATTTATCGTATATACCCCCCCTCCATATTTTGTACATTGAGAAATTAAGTCCCAGAAATGCATGTCACAGGGTCAGTCAGAAATTTCTAAGTTCCATCTCTTGCACGCAATCTTGTCACTGCATTGTTTATTTTAAAATACCAACAATATTTTATTTTATTTTATTCTATATGTACTGGCGCAAAGCGTTAGTAAGTCTGGCTCCTATGTACTGCAATACCTTAGTGTAACATATTTCTATAATCGCAAAGTTTCCAGTCTTATTTAAAACTGCCACTGCCACTCGTTATCGCACCACCAAGATACTATATAATTCAGGCAGATGCAGGGGGGCAGAGGGGGCTTGAGCACCTGCTTCTTTCCTCTTAGGTGCCCAAGAGGCTATCAAAAAAAAGAAAAGAAATGTGTGTGTGCGTGTGGAGTCCTGCCTGTGGCCCTCAACAATAACATTTAACTATTAATCACAATTTTGCTAAATAAAAGGATCTGGCTTGCATCAGTCACATGATAGCAATCAATCAATTCTCACCCTTGACGGCAGAGCGAACTTGCAAATAACACGTGCATCTTTTGCTGCCTGCAACGCAGACTGTTGCAACAAAAAACAGTAAATAGGGTGTACAGCGTACACTATAGTCTGTTGCATACAGGAGTATTAGGTTATTATGTACACTTTGGTAAATTATCTGGTGACAACTGACGAATTGAAACAAATGGGCATGCTGTGTGTGCAACAGTGCAACAAACATTATCTGTTCTTTTAATAACTGCATGCATGTGCTGGTCATCAGCTGGTAGCTAACAGAGTAAGGGTGTCATGGGTCTGTAGCTCTTTCCACTGTTTTAGGGAATATATTTCATTGTAAAGTAAGTTACAGGGCTTTTCACTGCCTTTCTGGAGGGCTTATATTTCACTAAAAGCTATCTAATATGCATATCCACATAATTATGAATGATTAAAATGACCATATTCAAAAACCCACTATATTTTAAAGAAAATAATTAAAAAAACAGATTATATTAGATTTATATTTCACATATGACAAAATGCTGATTTTACAGCAGCAAATTTATTGTATCTCTACAGTTTAAACATTTAAAAAGCTTCTGCCTGCACAGAGTGGATATTCAAACAAATTGAATTGTCGTAAATACATTATTTTATATTTATTACTTTATTTTTTATTTTAACGACTTTATTATTATAGCACTATGAATACATATTAAGCAAAGGATTCTGGATCAGCACCATGATGCAAACTTGTGGCCGTAGTATATACAGTATTCTGCAGAAGGTATCAAATGTCACTGTATGTGTGTGTGTGTGTGTGTGTGTGTGTGTGTGTGTGTGTGTGTGTATGTGTGTGTTGTATGTGTATAGGTTTTCTTTAAATTTTTACTCATGATATAACATTATCCAGACATGCCCTGTAAGGTCATGAGGAGGAAACTGTGACAAAAGGAGCTGTGTGAGGCAGTGGATTCCTCACCAGCTGAATTAAAAAGAGTACAATAACATATGTACTGGTTGTTGCATTGCAGAGGTATTCAAGTATGAAAACGATAATAAAAACAATATTTTGGTTCTTTAGCCTTTTTCTATTATTACTTTATTATGGATTAGATGCAAAAGTTATTAAGTGTGGATGATTAAATAATAGATTGATGCAATTGCAAATTGTGCATTGTTCTCAGATGGACAGCAAGTGGAGAATGATAGATCAGATGAGGAGACAGAAGTAGCAAGATGGTAAATGGACTTGTTCTTATATAGCGCTTTTCTACTCTCACTGAGCACTCAAAGCGCTTTATAACACTCGTGCATTGACCCAATCATACCCATTCACACAAGCACTTTATCTAAGGTTTGATTTTAGTGCTTCTATTTAACATTTACCTACATTCACACTTCGATCGATGCATCAGAGGGTAACATGGGCTTAGTATCTTGCCCAAGCCTGGGATCGAACCACCAACCTTCCGGTGAGTAGGTGACCCGCTCTACCAATCTTTGCATTTTATCTCATAACACTTGTTTAATCAGATACCATCTCAACCAACTGAACAACACACTAGTTAATTTAGGGTATTTTCAAATGAAAATATCACTTGCATTTAAAGTAAAATAGCTTCAGTATAAATTAATTTACCTAAACGTGACCATAGAGATGGCACGATACCACTTTTTTATGTCCGATACCGATACCGATATCATAAATTTGGATATCTGCCGATACCGATATGAATCCGATATAGTTTCTTTTAATCAACAAAACTGTTTTTTAAAATATCTTGCTGCATTTTGCAAGTCTGCAAGTTCATACTCAAGTTTAAAACAACAACTACACTAAAGCTATTCTGTTATACCTGTATACAAAAAAAATATTTCATAGTTCAGCAATACTGATCAATCTAATAAACTTAGACCTACACCATCCTCCCTATTCTGGTATTTTAAAGAGTACTTAGCGTAAATATTAAGCAACCTAACTAATAGGGTTCCAACTCCCAGCAACAACAAAAAGAAATAAATAAAAAATAAGGAACCACCCCTCACGCTCCACCTCATGATGCTTAATCGACGTAATCAACCTTAATTTGATGCAGTGTGAAAAAAAATGCACAGAAATCAATTATTTTTCAAGAAATATTAAATAGATTCAACATCTTTCTTCAACAAAATTGCAGACTGCACAGATGGTACCTTCCCAAAGGAAAAAGTACTATAGCTTACTAGGGTATATATATTAGACTTAATAGTCACTATATACAGTAATTGACTTCTATTCATTTTACATCAAATTAAAACTTTGGGTGTCAGATAATTATTTATTAAAAGCTAGACATTTTAAATGAGAATAAGAAAGAAAAGTATGTCTTTGTGCCCCCTTTTCCAGTTAATGCCCTATCGGCCCCCCTGGCTAAACTTTGCTAGATCCGCCCCTGCACAGTTACCAGCCATCAGCTACGTAGAAAAAGATCCTGGTATAGAAAGTAATATTAAATAAATTCTAACAACAGCTTATCAAGCTTAAACATGCTGCTGTTGTTCAACCGCTGGTTTCCTCTTTCTGGCGCAAAGGGGACCAAAAACAAACAAGAGAGACGGACTCGCGACAGAAAAGCCGATCAGCTGATCATTTAAGCAGTTTCACGATTGAAGTAGCAGTCGGAGAGCGAGAGGCAGTCGCTTGTTAAGCTTAACGCAGGAATGCTTTACAAACATTCAGAGATGGACTTACACACTTGCTTTACTTCTCTCGGGGATAACTTTGTCGGAGATGAAATGCCGGGTTGCTAGCGAAGCTCCAAATGCTATCCAGACCACCGACAGGTCCCGCATGCCACAGCCGCTCTATCACGTGATGCATACTGCTCCGACGTGCTAACGTTCTGAGGTGAGTTACGGAGTGTTGCAAGTTTTGTGAGGTGCTTTCGTGATATTTAATGGATCGGATTACATTTTTTATTTTTCTCCGATATCCGATCCAGTAATTTAGGTCAGTATCGGACCGATACCGATACGTAATATCGGATCGGTCCATCTCTAGCCTTAAGTCCTGTACACCTGTGGTAGTAAGGTTTTGACTTATTTCTTCACTTTTATGGGGTAGCTAATTTCAGTGTGTTGACTCATGAATTCCTTTTGTGTGCGCTGCTACAGTCCTCCACTCATAACAGTGATCTGTGTTACGACCCCCTCTGCTAGGGGACAGGGAGGAGTAACATATATAAGCCCTCACACGGAAAACTAAGTGAAATAAAGGTTTTATTGCATAATTCAAACAGAAAACTGACAGGGCTGCATTCAGCAGACCACTGGGCATATAATCAGCACACAACTAACATGCACATGGGAGTGAAAAACTAAAGCAAACTAAGGCTAACGTGACAAGCAGTAACACCACAAAAAGGGGTGGTGTTACTGCAAGGGGGACAAACTGGATGTTCAGTCCTCGGCAGCAGCCCACAGTGTGAAGAATCTTCAGCACAATCAGCCACTAATTGCTTCTTGGAGCGTCACAGGATCCCAGGCAGCCAATTGTCTATGTGGGTTGCCGCACTGCAATCTGCATACAGGGGGCTGGCACGGGTTTCCAGATGCCATTCGTCAGCGAGTCCTGGCACGCTTGGATTTTCTTGAAGAAAAAGGCAGTCTCACTCCCTCTGAGGCTCCGGGCTGTAACACTCTGCATTAATAAAAACTTTTAGATAAAAATCAGTGATGAATGAAGGGAATAAACAAGCTATTTAGCCAATACGTGACTGAATTATCACCTCAGTGATGTCTGGCAGTAATATTAAAATACTTCCATCAAAAAAAGATGACTTTTCAAAAATACTCATTTCTTCCTTAACTTTTTTTCCACAGTGTTTTACACCAGCATGAGAAAATATTGCCAACCTGACAAAGAATCCCACCATAGAAACCTACTAGACACTAAAACACTAAATATGAAACCCACATATGGGTCTAACATTTAAAATAAATGAAGCAAACAGACAGAGGGACCAAAACCACACTGACGTAGAGAGACACAGAGGGGAATTCAGGGGGCAAACAAAAGAAGAAAACGCTCAGTCAAACATAAACATAACGATTACAATAAAATTACAAGAATTAATATTTAACAACACAAACAAGGAGGAAAAAACCAAAAGAAATTAAAAAGATTAACACTTGTTCTGAGCATGTGGTAAAAGGTTTGATTCCATGTTGTACTTGTGGTCACTGGTTTGTAGGGTTGTTTCTGCAAAGTATACATGTTTCCGCCCATAAAAAAACAAGGCCCAGGTGCAAGCGCATGTGGAGGGGGGCAGGGGTGGCATGGCATGGTGTGCAGAAGGGGCTTGAGCACCTGCACCCTTTTGAATGTATATGTGTGTGGAGTTATGCCTGTGCCCCTCAACAATAATTTTTAACTATCAATCACAATTTTGTTAATTAAAAGGATCTGGCTTGCATCAGTCACATGCAGTGTTGGGGAGTAATGGAATACATGTACCAGAGGTTGTGAGACAGATTAGAAATGGCTACGGGGAAGTGGTGACTGGAGCTGAGAAGGGCAGCCCTAGGGAACTGGATCACAGAGGGGGGTCATAGGGAGAGACAGAGAGACAGAAAGGGATCCTGTAAAAGATGGAGAGGGAGTTATTGTATGGATAAGGAGCAGTCAACTGAGAGTCTCTTGCTGGTGAGTTTATGCTCCTTGCTTTGCAGGTCAAGGCTTTGAAGGCTCTGAGGAGGGGATGTCTGTGGGAATTTTCAGTGTGTTTGAGGTGTAGTGGCACGCCGGAGGGCAGGCAAGCGGGTGAGGAAGCCACCAGGGAATGAACAGAAAATGTTTTTACTGAGGAACTGCCTAGTTACCACCATGGAGCGCATAACAAACTGGTGAGAAAAAGCAGGTTGCACAGGTTTAAGTAGGGGGATGAGGTATGGACAGGAGACCAGCAACCATGGGTGGAAAAACCCCAGACACTCCAATGGACCACAGCCATACATTCTTCCTGGAAACTCTATATTACCATTTACTGTGAATAAATCTCACAAATTTCAGTGATAATGAACAAATTTAGGATTTTTTTATTTGCACTGAAATAGCTTAGTTAGTTACTTTTTAATCATTTAGAAATTTATGACAAACTTGAAAAAAGTTAACACTAAAACTATAATTGTCACTGAGATGTGGCATTTTTCAGTTTTGATGATGCATATTTAGTACGATCCAACCAAATATTACCTGCATTTTTCAAATTATTTATTTTGGGTTAAGTTTTTCTGTGTGCTGTTTTTTGTCATTATGTGTCACCTTCTTTAGAAATCAGTTTCAACTCAGAGGCAACAATAAAATCTGTCATCTCCTTTAAAAGTGTGAACAGGTACAGAGGAAGCCACAGTCAAATTCTGAGTACTATAACCAAATGATAACCACTTCCTTCTGAGCTCTTCAGATAAATTACCGAACCTCCTTTGAACACATCATCTTTCCTCCTTGAAGAAAGTCACAGAGCTTCATTATGGTGGCTTGCGAAAGACAGCTTCTAGGCCTGGCTTTGGCCTGCATCGGCTTTCTGGGGAGCATCATTAGCTGTGCTCTCCCCACATGGAGAATCTTGACAGCCTTCAAAAATTCCAAAATTATCATATCCTTGGTGGATGGTTTATGGGAGAGATGTGTGATCTCACCAGGGGATGAAACGCATTGCATGGGGTACGAGTATATACCGTTACCTGCAGACATGAAGGCTGCTAGAGGACTCATCATCACTGCCATTTTCACTGAGCTCCTTGGGATCCTGCTTGGTGTGGCTGGGAGAAATTGTATGAACTTTGTGCCAGACGAAAGGCAAAGGAGGAAAATGGCTCTGACTTCTGGAATTGCCTTCCTCATTGCAGGCTTCTTTGTTCTCATCCCAGTTAGCTGGACAACCAACACCATCAATGATCATTTTCATCCTACCCTGTTTTTTAATGATCCTGATCGCGATGTACTTAAAAAGATGGAGTTAGGAGCCTCGGCCTACATTGGCTGGTTCACTACTGTACTTCTGTTCCTGGGAGGAGGCCTCGTCTGCAGCTCCTTTTTCCGCAGAAATGGAACTGAGTAAAACATTACTCCAACTCTTACATTGTGTAAGCAAGGCCTTATTGCTTTTTAAATAAGGCTTATTTTTATACATCGAGCATTTTTTGGAAATAAGAAAAAAGTTTTATGAAAGTTTTCCCCTTAAGTTTGTCATTTGAATGAGTAGATTAACAAAGTATAAAATCAGATTCAAATATGAAGAAATATTTGCAGTTTGACTGTGTAACTTGACTCTGAATCTATTATAATCATTATAACCACCTTTTGTATTTTTCTTTTCATTTATTGTTTTTGTTGCTCATAAGTTTGGAGACAGATTTGACTTTTTCAGGGATCTGTGTAAAGTCATAACCATGTCCATTTAAAACCGCTATGAAATCTATGCATTGTAAGTCTATGTTTTATCTTTGACTATCATCTCTTTATTAAATTGATTCAATATTGATGATCATGAAATTGTTTTTACATATGCTTTTTGAATAAAAATATTTTTTTGTGTGTGATTGTATACAAGTGAAATTTATATCAAAAGAAAATGAATATTTCAGAGCATGCAAAATAATATGTATTTTTTGTGCCTTTTTTAACATTAAAGCAGCTTAATAAACATAGTAAGAATGAGTTTGCAAAAACTGAACATTGTCGAGTTTTGCATTGAAAAATAAAACGACAAGATGATTAAAAAACTGTTAACAAAGACCACACTGCCAAAGTTTAAAAAGTTTAAAAATTATACATTAAAAACGACAATTAAGCGGTTGGGTTTTTTAAAGTTTTATATGTGTTACATCTAATCATAGATGACAAGTCAGAGTTGACAAAGTGTCAGTTTTACTTCAACACATCTGTTGTGTCAAACAGTAACTACCAAAAGGATTTAGTTTAGACTGGAGAAATTTCAAAAGTTGTTTTGTTGAATAATTTTGTCATTAAAGTTTTTAACCACAAATAATACTAAATAATGTTTGCGGGAAATACTTCTGCTGGACCACCACCGCCACCATCCAGAATAATTTCAACAGCTTTCTGCCCCATGGCACTCTGGAACTGGGAGCCTCGCTTTATATTGGCTGGATCACCACAGCACTTCTGTTCCTGGGAGGAGGCCTCCTCTGCAGCTCCTTTATCTGCCGAGATAGAAATGACTAAAACATTAAGTACGCCAACAAAGGCTGAATGAGTAGAATAAAAAAGTCTAAAATCTAATAGGCAGAAATATTGGTAATTTTAGGATGTAAATTGATTCTTGATATATTTTGTTGTATTTTATACCATTATAGACACTTTTTTTTTCATGTTTATTGTTTATGCTGTTTACTATAAACTTGTGGACACAATTTTCCCTTTTTTCTATGATCTTTGTAAAACTAAAAAGCATGTGCATTCAAAACTAATATAAAAGATGATTGTGTGGCTTAAATCCAGATCTGATCTTTGACTTTTTCTTTATTAAACTGGTTCAATGTTGATGATTAGCAGTATTTTTTCTTTATCTATTTATTTTGGTTGATTGTATTGTAACAGTAAAATTGTCAAATTAAAATGTCTGTTCATTAGAGCATGAGATCATGTTTTGGGGTTTGGGTCATTTAACGTTTTGTTTAAAGGTTAAAATATCAATGCTGCAGTATAAATATCAGGAGAGCAAATCAATATGCTTTCAGATGTGTTGCTACATGTTTGTGACCTTTTCCTGGATTCTGGCTCTGGTAAAGATGTCTTTATGTTGGCTGTTTTTCTAAAAGAAGCCAAACAAAAAAATGTTTGTTTGTTTGTTTGTTTGTTTTGTTTTTTTAATGTGTAAAAGACAATACATGTCAGGCTTGACAAACAATGTCATGAACACAAAATACAGGCTGGATGCCATTGCCTTTGGTACAGTGATAGCTAAAAGATTAATCCTTATAAGGTTAAAAGACGTGTCATTGCCTACTCTTTTTCAATGGAAAGTGTGAGTGGGTTCACAGAGATGCAACATAGTTTTTAGGGTTTGTATGTGAACAATGTCAACAGCTCAACAGGTGGCAAATGAGGTTATTTGGAAGAAATCAGAAATATACCTGATTATTTATTATAATTATTAACTATTCATGTATGTCCCTCCTGACTTCTCTCCGGGTCGGGAGCTTGGGATGTTTTTTTGTTGTCCTATGTCAAACTGTTGATATAACATTCAATAAATAAAGTGTGTTGAATAAAGCAGTAAGCCAAAAGAATACTAATACTAATAATACTAATAATAATAATAATGTGCTGCACAACAATGGTAGGAAAAAAGTGTCTTTGCATATCCTCATTTTCCTTTTGTCTGGCACAAAATTGATCAGCCTGATCCCAGTTTGTAAATGATTTACAGAAAAAAATTGATGTAAATATGAAACTTTAAACATGCCCAGGAAGTGTTTGAAATGCTTTGTGTAACAAATACAGCAGGAATGATTTACGCCTGCTTTATTCATTATGAGATAAATGATGAGAGCACACTGTGTGTGCCAGTAAACAGGCGTAAGATAAAACCAGAAAGGACATTATTTTGAGCCCGACTAAAAGGTTTGATGCTTAATGTGTTGGTGGTGTAGTGGAAATGTCTTTAGTCTATGTATTGACACCCCACCCCACCTCCCCACACCCCCACACCCGTGACATGGGCCAGCATGTAAAAGTTGTGGACTGTTTCTCCCTATTGAGATTATGCTCACCGGGTGTTTGCAGGTTATTTGCAGGTCAATTCAATGACAGCGGCTTTGTGTGTGGTTATATTTCTCACACTATATCCTTTGCAAAATCAAAAGATTCAAAACTGCTATAAAACATGACTGTATGGCCAGTGGTCTGGACCTGATCATTGACTACGTTTTCTTTATTAAACTGGTTCAATATTAATGATTTTGTTATTCATTTCCATTCTGAATATTTTACTGCAGAATTTGCTTGAATTGTAATAAAAACAAAGTTTCAATTCAGTTTTATTTACGTAGCGCTAAATCAAAGCAATCACCTTAAGATCTTTATATTTTAACAATCAGACAACCCTGGATAAGCAAGCACTTGGCAACTGTGGGAAGGAAAAACTCCCTTTTAACAGGAAGACGCTAAATAGTGTAGTGGTAAGACACACCTCTGGAGCAGGGGTCGCCAGTTTGATTCCCCCATGCTAAAAGCAAGCCCTGGAGTGGTGCAGGAGAACAGGCGTTCTGTTAAAGGACAGAGGAAAACAGACAATAAATCCACTGAAGGGTGTTTAAGGAAGTGAAAACAGACAGGGAAAAAGGTGTAGCCTTGTGCTATTGTCTTAGTGACTATTGCACTTTTCTGTGCCTTAAGTCATGTGGTCATCCTGAGCGTTTTGGTACCTTAAAACAGCAGACACAGAAAGCAAAGGAATTGCTCACCCCACATCTAGTTAGCAAACTCCACCTTTCATACAGCGTGCTGAAGGTCTGTGTACATGCTCTCCAATGATCTGTAGACTTCTGCTGAATATTTCATTCTAGATGGCTGGTTTCACAGAATTGCATGCCGGAGGGTAAATCCCAAGCTCCAATTGAAAAACATTCCTCAGACTCTTATGAGTGAAAATTTGGTCTGTCTGTACACTCCGACTTCGCCAGCATCCATACCAGGAAGCTGATACATATATCTATTATTCCCAAGAACTAAACACACAGTTAATTGAAGACCACAAAATGGATTCTGGAAAACACATGCAGGCAACCACACATGCTGTATTGTTGTATAAACTGCACTTATTTGTAATGTGTGTTGTATTTTTATAATTAATTTTGATATCAATATTCCAAATTCTACTAACTGGAAAGTTGGTGGTTTGATCCCTGGCTGCTCTCAGTCTGCATGCATTTTGCATTTTCCTTGGGAAAGATACTAACACAAAATTTCTCTAATTTAGTAAGGTTTTGACTTATTTCTTCTTAAAGGTGACCACTTTTATGGGGTAGCTAATTTCAGTCTGTTGACTCATGAATTCCTCTTGTGTGCGCTGCTACAGTCCTCCACTCATAACAGTGCTCTGTGTTACGACGCCCTCTGCTAGGGGACAGGGAGGAGTAACATACATAAGCCCTCACACGGGAAACTAAGTGAAATAAAGGTTTTATTGCAAAATTCAAACAGAAAAACGATAGGGCTGCATTCAGCAGACCACTGGGCATATAATCAGCACATAATTAACTAACACACACACGGGAGTGAAAAACTAAAGCTAACTAAAGCTAACTAAGGCTAACGTGACAAGCAGTAACACCACAAAAATCTGCTCCAGCTAAGTTCAACCATAGAGATTAACAAGCAAAGTTCAAAAAGAGAGGCAAGGGGGACAAACTGCATGTTCAGTCCTCGGCAGCAGCCCACAGTGTGAAGAATCTTCAGCACAATCAGCCACTAATTGCTTCATGGAGCGTCACAGGATCCCAGGCAGCCAATTGTCTATGTGGGTTGCCGCACTGCAATCTGCATACAGGGGGCTGGCACGGGTTTCCAGCTTGCCAGCGAGTCCTGGCATGTTTACTTTTTGTCTCTGCGAGTTTGCGTTTGGGTCCTACTCTTGCCTGCACACAGCCGTATTGGGACAACTGTATGCTAGCACACACAACACGGCCTGTCTCAAAAAGAATAAAAAAGAAGCATATTTTCCATGCATGCTTAAAGTTTGTTTCACATTTACATCATTAATTTCCTGTAGGCTGCATATGACAGACAGTGTTTTTAAAAACTCTGCTTTATTGGTTTGAAAACACAGCTAGAACTAATCTGACATAAGGAGACCGGGAGGAAGCAAAACTGAATGTAATGAGCACAGGACAAGGAAGTATCAAAACAAAACAGGAAACAGAAGACATACACAGAGACTTGACAAGGAGACATAGCTGACAGGGGGGACAGAGCTAACATGGAGCACAGAGACAACATTGTGCCTATTTTCTGTGAAAACAGCTATAGTAAAATCCACTACTTCAATGGACTGATGTATGTAGTGATACCAGCCAAGTGCACTTAATATGGAATTTAACCATAATGAAAATGCACACATATATTCATGAACAGCTTAGTCAACAATAAAACAGTCCAAGAAGTGAATGTTTTGCTCTTTTAAGAGGAAGGTTATTCTCTCTTTCATGGGGCCAAAGTTTTTACAAGCATTTTTAAGATATTCACACAAGTTTGAGAAAGTCCATTATCTGAATCTGTAGAATAGAATAGAATAACCCTTTATTGTCATTTTATATGATTAGATTAGATTAGATTAGATTAGATTAGATTAGATTAAACTTTATTAATCCCTCGGGTGGGTTCCTCCGGGAAATTCAGTTTCCAGTAGCACAGCACCGACAGAAGTTGCATGTCACAGATACCATAAGGGGAATGAGAGTAAGGATATAAGCATAAATACACCATATATACACATATATAAATATAGAATATACAATATGGATAAATAGAATTGCACATTTGAGTATGTTGCACAGTGATTATTGCACAGCTGAATATAAGAAAAAACAAATATTGCACAGTGTAAAAAAGCACTACAGCTCAGTTGTTCCCACCCTCCTTAGTCCTCCTGTTTCCCCTCCCTCTCCCCTCCAGTGAGGAGTTAAACAGTCTGATGGCGTGTGGGACAAAGAGGTTTTTAAGTCTGTTAGTTTTTGACTTTGGGAGAAGCAACCTGTCGCTGAATAGGCTCCTCTGATTGTTTACAACCATGTGCAGAGGATGCCCAGCATTGTTTCTTTAATGTCCTTTTCTCTATAATGAAGTTGTGTGTGCTCCACACCAGGAATATATATTTTATTCTGTGCAGGAATAAAATATAAATAGTAGGACAGCAGGAATAAACAACATGGTAGGGGTGGGGTGTGGGGAGGATAGTGTTTGTTAACAGTCTGAATGGCCCAGGGGAAGAAGCTGTTTTTGAGTCTGGATAGGTGTTTTGTGTTGTGTGTTTTGGGTTTTGTACTTTTACTTTTGATTTTATTACGAAGTATGACTGTTTGTTTTGGTTTCTGTCCTAGTATTTCAGTTTCCTAGTTTTGGTAGTACTTCCTGAGTTCTTGTTTTTAGGTTTTGTTATTTAGTTTCCCAATGTTTATTCTGTGCTTCCTCTTCTCTGTGTTCCTTCTGTCTGTCCATGGTGTTATTTTGTCTGCTCATGAGTCTGCGGCTGCGTCTGCGTCTGCGGCTGCAGCTGCGTCTGCGGCTGCAGCTGCGTCTGTTTAGTTCCGTGTCTCGTCTGGATCTCTCTGTCTGTCTGTCTGTGTGTGCGTTCAGCTTTGTGCTCTCCCTGTCTCGTCAGTGTAATCAGCATCAGCCGTGTCTCCCAGCTGTTTCCTCTTAGCTCCGTTCACCTCTTGTATTTAGTGTCTGCATCTTCCCCTGCTCGTTGTCACGTCGTACCCTCACTTCCACTGTGTTCTGTTTGCCAGCCTGCCAACCTGTTTAGTTAGTTTTTTTGTTCAGTGTCTTCCCAGCAATAAAGCTGAGTATTTTGACTTACTTCTGCTTTTGTGAGTCTTGCATTTTGGGTCCTCTCTTGCTGCCTGCTTGCACACAGCCATCACACTGGAGGTGTGGGACCAGATTTGCCTGAGGCACCGACAAGAGCGCAGCAGGTTAAACACATGGTGAGCAGGGTGCAAGAGGTCACCTGTGATGGCCCTGGTTTTCCTGAGACAAGAGGTCCTGGCGATGGCTGCCAGGGGTGGCATAGGGCAGTTAATGATTTAATTTGGGCAGTGTTAATTACCCACTGTGCAGCCTTCCTGTTCTCAGTCCCAGGCAGTAGGAGAGCACGCTCTCCAATGAGGAGTCGTAAAAGGCCAGCAGCAACTTCTGGTCCAGGTTATTCTTCCTCAGTTTACATACTGTAGTAGTCTATGTCTGCCATATAAACTGGTGTCGTTAAGTTATTAGGTTTTGCTTTTTAAAATATTTTTCTGCAGTTTTTGCTGGCTTTTAAGCATGTTTTCCAATATGATAATTTACTACAGAAATTACACCATTGCTGTATAAAAAATATATCACCACCAAATCTATAATGTACAAATTAGTGCAAGCACACATAAAATTATTTTTAAAAAAAGCAAAAGAAAAACAAATGTAGTACCTTTAAATTTTACAGTAAGTGTGTGTGTGTGTGTGTGTGTGTGTGTGTGTGTGTGTGTGTGTGTGAGCTTCTCCTTTAAGAACAAAAAAACGCCCACACATATATAGATCACTTCCTGCTTAGCACTTTCCTCATAATTAAATTACAGTACTCAAGAGAACAGAAGCTTTCCACTTTGAATTGATCGACAGAGTTTCATTATGACTACTGGTCTAATGCCGCTTCTAGGCTTGGCCTTGGCCACCATCAGCTTTGTGGGGAACATCCTCATCTGTGCTCTCCCACAGTGGAGAGCCACTGAATTATTGTATGAAGTGGATCCCTTTGAATCCAATGTCACTGTGTCTCAGATGTTCTTTCAGGGTATATGGAAGTTCTGTGCAACAACCTCCAGTGTACTCCTAATTCGGTGCAAAAGGTATGAGGAAATACCTTTTGTCTATAAGTCCAGTCATGTGGGGCAGAGAGAGAACCCAAATGCTGACGTCTGCAGGCAGGAAGGAGTTAATTGAAGACCAGTCGTTTATTCAGGCCGGTTGTCAAAAAAAGTGCAATAATAAGAACACAAAACTGAAATAAGCAACTAAACAGAAAACCTAAACTTGGTAAAACACTAGAAACCTGAACTATTAGGAACTTGCAGACATAAGTGCAGGAGAACAGACGTTCTGTCAAAGGACAGAGAAAAAAAGAGACAATAAATTCACTGAAGGGTGATTAGGGAAGTGGAAACACAAGGGAATACGTCAGGAATAAAAACTGTACACCATCCATATGAGACAAAGGTTATCAAAATAAAACTACAAGCAGCGTGAACACCAAGATTTAGACAAGGACACGTGGGCTTGAGACTAAGGGTGCAGACACAAACTAAACACCAAAACACCAAAACACGAGCTGATTAACCAACCTTCAAAAATCAAACAGAACCTGAACTGAAAGAGAGAGAGACTGGAGAAAAAGACATGGACGAGGAGAGGAGAAACCCGAGTCCCGTGAAAGAAAAGCACAATAAAAAGCCAAATAAAAAGAAATATTTTTTTAAAGAAGGCCAAATGATAAAAACATTGTTTTGAGCCTGACAAAAAAGTTTTGGTCTTGGTCGGTTTATGTGGTTGTATTTCTCACGCTATATACAACTGCAGTGAAACTGGTTTTCACACAGAATATTGTGTCATCACCGACTCTTGCTTTAGAAAAACAATCTGTATGTTGTCATTTTTCACATGCATTATACAAAGAGAGAAAGACCACTGAGCTCACACGTTAGATGATGTCGCTTTAGTGTGACTTGGGCTTAATTTTGCAGGAAGCCAAGTGAGACAATAGCCCTGAAATAATGGAACGCATGACAAAGACAATGTAGTCTCTTTCTCATGATGAGTAAAATGCAAGTATTCATTCCTAACACTTTCCAGGCATGTTTTTTAGTTTCATACTAACATCAGTTTTTCCTGTAGGCTACATTGCAATGACCCATAGGAACTAGGTATCTCCATTTTTGTTTTTTATGTCATGCTTTATTCTACAGGAGCTGATTTGTTGCATGAGCTATAGGCTACTTGGGCCCAGTGAGCTTGCCTATGAACACTCACTCTGCAGGTCTTTCTGAAGCAGGTCTCTCTTTTGCTCACTGTCCTGATTTGGACACCAGCTTTCGAGACTACCTCAGCTCAGCTACAACCAGTGTTTTACTCTAAAAACCTAATGACATAAATTTTTGCTGTAATTATGTTATATAAATACATTACTATATACTAGACACTACCTTGTCCAGTCTCCCAATGTTTCGTTGCAATTTATGAGGCAGTTTTTGACAAATGAGAGCTTGTCTTTTGCAATTTAGCTTTCTGAAGTAGTTGGACATGTGTCTGTAATGTGCTTGATAGCCAAAAACTGACTTCTTGTTTTGAAAGTGTTAATCAGTCATGTTAGCATGCACGTGGTTCAGCACTCTGTTATTGTGCAGCTTGTCCTGATAAAGGCACACTCTGCTTCCCCGAGAGACGCTGATATGTGGTAGAGAGTAGAGAGTTAACTGTTGAGTCCATATAAGGAGCTAGGAAAGAAAAGTGTTTCTTAAAGACGTTTCATTTTGGATGCTTTCTCCGGCCCACAACATTCAGTCTTGGTGATTTCATCCTTTGAAGCTCTATTTTCATCATATATGTCAACAGTTAATTGCACTCAACTGAAATTTTTGGCTACAACTCCTCTAAAATGTTTAGCACATTTAACTGTGTAGTCCATAGTCTGCCTTTATGTTTTGCAGGGGTTAAGCAAGAGAATGCCTGAGGTACTAGTTGCATGAGATAATTAGCAGATGTAACAAAAATGTATGCAGGTAATTGTGTTTGTTTTAAAGAACATATTCATGCAGAGCAGAAATTTAAAGCGGTACAACTTTAAAAGGTATATTCTATCTTAAGAAACTGATATATTCACTGCATATTTGTACTTTCTGTGATAAGTCCAGAATTTATTTCTATTCTTCATTATTTTCTTAAACTTTAAATTAGAGAACATAAGTTTCTCTCAGACACTGCACACTCTATATAAACCATTTCCATTTGTAGCTTAGAAGTGTTTGGATATTCATTTTATATTTACAGATGGCTCACAAGCAACATCTTTGAAGACTATATTTACATTTTAGGAATTCTTTTGTTATGTAAGTAAGTAAGTAAGTAAAATTTATTTATATAGCGCTTTTCACAGATAAAAATCACAAAGTGCTTTACAACACAGAAAATGGGAATATAAAAACAATATAACAGTAAGTAAAACAATGTAAAACAATAAAACTATAAAAACAGCATAAGAAGAAATTAATCAAATGCTTTTCTAAATAAAAATGTCTTCAGCTGTTTCTTAAAAGAATCAATGGAGTCCGTGCAGCGAAGAGACAGTGGGAGAGAATTCCACAACCGTGGTGCCACAGTCTGAAAGGCCCGATCACCACGAGTTTTAAAACGAGTGCGTGGTACCACCAGCAGTCTCTGATCTAATGACCTTAAAGCCCGAGAAGATGTATGTGATTTCAGCAGGTCAGATAAATATTGAGGAGCCTGACCATGCAGGGCCCTAAAGGTTAGAACTAAAATTTTAAACTGAAACCTAAAATTTACAGGCAACCAGTGAAGGGAGGCCAAGACTGGAGTGATATGCGATCTTCTCTTGGTGCCTGTTAAGAGACGTGCTGCAGCATTCTGCACAGTCTGAAGACGATTTAAGGCTGATTTGTTAAAACAAGTAAAAAGGCCATTACAATAGTCTAAACGAGAAGAAATAAAAGCATGAATAATCATCTCAAGTTCAAGCTTTGATACCATTAGTCTGAGTTTAGAAATATTCCGTAAATGATAAAAACAGTTTCGGACTAGCTGCTTAGAATGCTGCTCGAGCGACATCGAGCTGTCAAATAAGACACCGAGATTTCTAAGGCTTGATTTTACGTAAGGGTCTAAGAAGCTGATATGCTGTCTAATTTCTAGGACCATATGGTCTGGAGCAATAATTAGAGTTTCTGTTTTATCAGAGTTTAGTTGGAGAAAATTGTCATATAACCATTTGTTGATTTCTGTCAGACAATTACTTAAATTAGACAATTTATAAAACTGAGACATTTTGAAGGAACAGTATAGTTGGATGTCGTCAGCATAGAGATGATAGGAGATATATTTATAGCGCTTAATAATTTGGCCTAGAGGAAATACATAGAAAGCTACTTCAGAAAGCTAAATTGCAAAAGACAAGCTCTCATTTGTCAATACATGTAACCTGCATATGTGGTGCAAGGGATCATTTGTGGGGTCAGACGTTTCGATTCCACAAGCAGCAAGTTCATTCACATCAAATGGTTTCTCTACTCTTCCAATATGATGACTAACAGCTATTGTGTTTTGTGAGATTGTTTTTTACAATTTCTATGATATTCTATTCGGTTAAGTTGTGTTTTCTATTCTATTGCATCGTTTTTTTTCTATTTGCTGTTGTTTTCTTAAATTGCATTTTATTTGACCTTTCAGCTCCTTTGTAATTTATCCCATTAAGTTTACTTCAATTCAATCCAATTCAATTTTATTTATATAGCGCCAAATCACAACAAAAGTCGCCTCAAGGCGCTTAATAGGTATAGAGAAAAACCCAACAATCATATGACCCCCTGTGAGCAAGCACTTTGGCGATAGCGGGAAGGAAAAACTCCCTTTTAACAGGAAGAAACCTCCGGCAGAACCAGGCTCAGGGAGGGGCGGGGCCATCTGCTGCGACCGGTTGGGGTGAGATAACAGAGACTTTGAGGAGAGAAACCTAATATTTAATAATCCACATTTCACTGTTTTACTCTTTAGTTCAGATGTATGTATTGATCTTTCTTTGTGATTGTTTATGTTTAAGTTGTGAAGAGCTGTGATGGTTTGTTTGTTTGTTTGCTCGCTTTTAGTTTGTATTTGTCTGTTTGGGAGCTGACACAGTCTCCATGGAGATGGGTTTTTGGCGGGGTAGCATCAGGAGAGAAGCTCCAGAGAGGCGTGTTCCATGTTAAAAGCTAAAATATAACAAAAGAAATTATGCTAAATAAAACAAAACCTTTCAATTGCCCAACCCTATCTGTCCCCTCAACAGGTTGTATGTTTTCAATGTTTCCTTATTATTTTTGTCATAAAAATAAATCAAACAAATAAATCAAGCTGTGTGACAGCACCTTACATTTACGCCGGGCTGTGAGCTGCCCTAAATCTACTTCCTACACCCCCTTTTCAACTAGTTTAAAACCACTCCTGACTTCCCTCAGTGCACACTGTAAACTCCAAAAGATACAATTAGCTTTTCTGGTAAAAGGTCCTAGATTATTTTGTCAACCTTTGGAAACATCCTCTATAGAGTTATTTCATCTTTAAAACTTAGGCCTGGTTTCTTCGCCCGCTTTAACGGGTAGCACATATCCAGCCTGAACACTGTGTTTGGGCAATTTACATAACATAAAAGATAAAGATAAAGATGGCGCCGGTGAGGTCGGCTGCCGTCACGACTGCTCCGACCACTTTTTCTTTGTCTTTGCTTTTTAAGTTAGTTTTCTTAGTTTCTAAATCGGCAAAATCATCACCATTGGGTACATTAGGTATGACAGTGACACTCTTGTTTCTATTGGTATACAATGTACTCACAATTCGAAGTTTTTAACACCGGATCCGAGCTGGCCGAGTGAGATCTTGAGGGAGAACAAAGGGAAGCGGCGGCCTAGAGGGAAGCGAGCCGGCGTCAGGAACAGGCTGAGAGCTCGTGCACACCGCACACCTCTGCCTAGCATCCTGCTCGCCAACGTCCAGTCACTGGAGAACAAGCTTGACGACCTCAGGGCCAGGATAAAGTTCCAGAGAGACATTCGGGACTGCAATCTCCTCTGCTTCACCGAGACATGGCTGAACCCAGCGGTGCCGGACCACGCCATCCAGCCGGCCGAGTTCTTCTCGGTTCACCGCATGGACAGGACACGGGACTCGGGGAAGTCAAGGGGAGGCGGCGTGTGTTTAATGGTGAACAACAACTGGTGCAACAGTGCGAACGTTGTTCCTCTCACACGCTCCTGCACACCAAATCTGGAACTACTGTCCATCATGTGTCGTCCTTTTTATCTACCTCGGGAATTTACATCGGTCATTATAAGTGCCGTTTATATTCCACCACAAGCGGACACGGTCACCGCCTTATGCGAGCTGCATGAGGCACTCACACAGCACCAGACACAACACCGGGACGCTGCGCTTATTGTGACGGGGGACTTTAATAGCGCCAACCTCAAACGCGCAGCGCCGAACTTTTATCAACACATCACCTGCCCCACCAGAGGTGAAAGGACACTGGACCACTGCTACACTACGGTCAAGGACGGCTACAAGGCACAATCCCGCCCTCGGTTTGGCAAATCTGATCACGCCGCCATCTTCCTCATGCCAAAATACAAACAAAGGCTGAAACAGGAAGTTCCGGTTCAGAGGAAGGTCGCGCGCTGGACGGATCAATCAGTGGCCGCGTTACAGGACGCACTCGATGACGCAGACTGGGGCATGTTCAGAAACAGCTCCGACGATGATGTCAATGTGTTTACGGAAGCGGTTGTGGGATTCATCGGGAAACTAGCGGATGATACCGTGGAGACAAAGACTATCACAACGTTTCCCAACCAGAAGCCGTGGGTGGATAAAACCATCCGCGACGCTCTGAGATCCCGCACCGCTGCCTACAACACGGGACTCACGATGGGGGACATGAACCTGTACAAAGCCGCGTCATATAACGTGCGGAGGGCGGTGAAAGAGGCGAAGCAGCGCTACGGGAGGAAACTAGAGTCACAACTCCAACAGAGTGACTCTAGGAGCCTGTGGCGGGGACTAAGGACAATAACGGACTATAAAGCACCAACAACCGGTATGACGAACGCGGCCGTGACTCTGGCAGACGAGCTGAACACTTTCTATGCTCGCTTCGAGGCTGCAGCTAAGGACTCCAACGATGCTAATGCTAGCGGCGCTAACGGCTGCAGACAGGAAGATACTGCCAGCACCGGAAACGTGCTCGTCATCTCCGAGCATGAAGTAAGGAGAGCCTTCAAGAGAGTGAACACCAGGAAAGCAGCAGGACCAGACGGCATCCCAGGTCGTATCCTAAGAGACTGCGCATACCAGCTAGCTCCTGTGTTCACTGAGATATTCAACATCTCTTTATCTCAGTCGGTGATCCCCACATGCTTCAAAGAGTCCATCATTGTTCCTGTCCCGAAGAAACCCCACCCTGCTTCTCTCAATGACTATCGCCCTGTAGCCCTCACCTCAGTAGTGATGAAGTGCTTTGAACGCCTGGTCAGAGACTTCATCATTTCTTCACTACCAGACACACTGGACCCACTACAGTTCGCTTACCGTCCAAATCGTTCCACAGACGATGCCATCTCTCATCTCCTCCACACATCACTCACTCACTTGGACACTAGAAGGGGGAATTATGTTAAAATGCTCTTCATAGACTACAGCTCTGCATTTAACACCATAATTCCCTCCACACTCACCACCAAGCTGGAGCATCTGGGACTCAGCTCATCTATGTGTCAGTGGATCTCCAACTTCCTAACTGGCAGACCACAGGCAGTAAGGATGGGCGGACATGTCTCAGCCTCCACCACTCTCAGCACTGGAGCCCCCCAGGGGTGTGTTCTGAGCCCCCTGCTGTACTCTCTGTACACATATGACTGCGTGGCCACTACCAGCTCCACCACCATCATCAAGTTTGCTGACGACACCGTCGTGGTGGGCCTGATCTCTGATAACAACGAGACGGCCTACCTGAAGGAGATTAGGAATCTGGAGAACTGGTGCCAGAGGAACAACCTCCTTCTAAACGTCAGTAAGACAAAGGAGCTGATAGTGGACTTCAGCACTAAGCAGGAGAGGAACTACCAGACCCCCGTCATCAACGAATGCCCAGTGGAGAGAGTGGACAGCTTCAAATACCTCGGAGTTCACATCACGCAGGACCTGTCATGGTCCTGTCACATCAACTCCGTGGTGAAAAAGGCCCGTCAGCGTCTCTACCACCTCAGACGCTTGAGAGACTTCCAACTGCCCTCCAAGGTGCTTAGGAACTTTTACTCGTGCACCATAGAGAGCATCCTGACGGGAAACATCTTACCCTGGTTTGGGAACAGCACCATGCAGGACAGACGAGCTCTACAGAGGGTTGTGTGATCAGCTGAGCGCACCATCCGCTCCAAGCTCCCTGACCTGCACTCAATCTACAGCAGGCGGTGCTGGACCAAGGCCAGGAAGATCGTGAAGGACCTCAGCCATCCCAACAACAGACTGTTCTCTCTGTTGAGGTCAGGAAAGCGATTCCGCTCCCTGAAGACCAACACAGAGAGACTGAGGAGGAGCTTCTTCCCGAAGGCGATACGGTCTCTCAATCACAATCACACCACCACACAGTACTGACCCACACATATAGTTCTTACACACACACTGGACATTCTGGACATTGTTTTCACTTCATCACTTAAATCACTGCTGCTATTATTGTGTATATGCTGCTGTTATTGTGTATATATTTATTTATACTTCTTGTGTATTTTGTTCATACATTCTTATATAGTTCTATATTGTGTATTTTGTTGTACAGTTATTTTATTTTCAATTTAATTTATATATTTTATCTTATTCTTTCCCAGTGTGTTGTACAGTTATTTCATTTTTAACCTTAATTTATATTCTATTCCTTCCTAGTTAAATTTACCCTTTTTAATTTTTCATATTTATTTCCTATCTTATTCATAGCCTTTTCCTTTTTTGTTTTCTTTAGGTCACGAGCAGTTGTCCAAGCATTTCACTACATATCGTACTGTGTATGACTGTGTACGTGACAAATAAAATTTGAATTTGAATTTGATTTAAAAATCCTGCAACTATTCCTAAAGTCCCTCTCATTACTTTCATGCTCCCATTATAACCTGTGTCTAACAAGCTTTTGATCTTCTTTGCAATGTAAACAACTAGGTGTCTTTGTGCTCTGTTCTTCTCCTTTCTCTGGTTGGTTCCATTCGTTCTCGGGCTTCCAGGATTCTCGCGACCCCTGTGGTCGCTGTGGTCATGAAATTTTCACCTGTAAAGGATAGAAAACAAAAAGCCTCTCTCTGCTACACAACCCGCTAATCTACTGTGTTCATCTAATGTTCCTTTTATCATTCAAAGTTGTTTCACCATATCATGTTCTGGGCTCTAGTCTTTATATTACCTTTACTTAATCTTTATTTACTTAATCTCAATGCTCTTTATGTGTGTGCGCAACACTTTTAATTTTATTAAACACACCCAGGGTAAGATATAAGATATAAGCATAAAAACAGACAGAGATCTTCTCCTAACAGCTCAATTCAGAATGGTTTGAGAGATCAAACTGTAAAAATTTTAAGCCAAAGCCTGGCCTGTTTCTCATCCCAATTCTGTTAATCTATCCTTTTGCCGCTGTACCCATGTGTTTAGGTTGAGAAGAGTCCACCTGTATTGACACACTAAAACATGTAATTAATATCATTTTATTACTTTTTCTTAAGACATTCAGTCTCTAATTCCTCTGTTTTCATGTTGCAACGTCTCTCACCAGCTCACAAGCTATATTCAGACTTGCTGTTTGACGCACACACACACACTCTCTTCTCTCAGACTCTTTTTCCCGCACTCTGCTATGAACCTACGTAGTGTTATTATTACTTATTTATTATTTTGTACAAATCACACAGAATCACTCAAATCCAGTACTCACAACATTCACACACTTAGAATCACTCAAAATACGCTTTCCTAAGAGTATTTTATCAAACATGCTTTTTAGAATCAGAAAGAGGAAGTAGACCGCACCCAGTTAAGTGCGTATGTCCTCTTAAAAGAGAAGAGAAATAAACTCATATGGGACAATTCTCCCCATCTTAGACAAAATGTGAATTTAAATGTCCTTTTCTAAGTCATGTTCTTCTCTATATACAACTCTTGGCCTCCAGGGCATAAAACTTTGAACATAATCTTTTACTTTACCAGAACTAGACCTAATCTAAATCCTGTCTCATTCACTGCTGAAGTTCTAGTTCAATGAACACCTGTGTCACAGTTTAAAATTAAAAGAGGAAGTAACTCACACCCAAGAACTGTGTGTGTAACCTTTGGTCTTATAACTCTGATATAAGTCCACACAGTGCGCCGACTACGGAGAACCTGCAAGTTCGGGGTTTTTTTTAAATTCTCTGCACACTTGAAAACTGTTTCTGTCATTTATCTGCCCAAGAACTTCACCAAATGGACCTCAACGGGTCCAGTAATCTTCAGAATATATCACTGCTGCCAGTGATGATTTAAAAACAGTTTCTTGTCTCAGTGCACCCAGCATTAACTTATCAGATGGACCGCAGCCGATCCATCAATATCAACACAATTGTGTATCCTCATGTACACAACTGATTCTTCACTTGTGTCACAGCACATCTAGTAATATCTTCAGAATTACTTCAACATGGTAAACATTGATTTTCCTTTAAAATCAATTCCTTCAAATTTAATTTACCATTAAAACTCAAGACCACAACTGACTCGATTCTCTGAAATCCTGAGTCAGTTAAACACATTGCTCAACTCAAGGTGTCTTTTTCTCGGACTTCCTCGTCCGAGCTCATTCTTTTTACCCCGGCATCTCCACCAGAATGTTACGAGATCTTCCACTCTTACTTGGTGAAAGAAGGTAACTTCGTAAGTTCTCTCCACTGTCTCACAGTAGCAAACAACCTGCGCCTTCAGAAGATCCCCTTCCCTCTGTAATTCAATTTTCATAGACCCAAAAGTAAGCATATTATTTCCCTAGTCAAAAGTGAAACCGTTCCTCACACAGTAATTCATAATCCAACCTTAAAATGAAACCAAAACCCTTCGTGTTTTGAAACTAAAAAGAGGAAGGAACAGCGCCCAATTTTTAACTGCACATGTTGTTACTCAGCAACAACACACACACAGACCCAGTGCAATTCTTCCTGGATCATTTATCAACATCCAAACCAACACAGTCCGCATTGATTATTCTTCTGGACCTCAGCAGATCCACCAAAATTCATGTAAGTATATCAACCATTCACCGATTTATTTCTTTTCCTCAGACCACGCCAGATCTGTTATTTTTTATTTTTTTATTGACATTTTTGGAATCACTATATAATACCATCAACTTCAGCTATCTGTCAGTACATATATTTTTTCTTTTTTTTTTCTATATTTAAACAACTGAAATATCCATACAATAAGAATGAAAGAAGAAGAAGAAAAGAAAAAGAAGCAAAACAGGAAACAACAAACAAATAAATAAAAAATACATAAGGAAAAAGAAAAAGGAAAGAAAAGTAAATAAATAAATGTAGGGAGTGCGTTTTTGTTTCCATTAATGTAACTAATATTTCCTCTAGTCTTCTAGTAGTTAACAAAGTCAAAATCTAAAGCAAAAGCAAAAACTGGCCTGCGTTTTTTCCATTTCTTCCATCGTGATACAAACAGGTCCCTCTTGTAGTTCACATCTGCTGTCATTTTCTGCATTCTGTAAATGTCCATTGTGATGTTCATCCACATGTTCATAGTTGGGTTAATATCAACAACGCTGCACACTCAGAATTGTACAGCTGATTCTTCCCTTCAGACTGCACTGGATCTGTTACTTCAGCACAATAAACACTGATTTTCCTTCAAAATCAGTTTACCAAGAGCCAAAAAACCATTTCTGACTCGATTTTCTGAAATTCTGTGTCACTTAAACATCCTGACAGAACCAGGTGTTTTCTGTCGGGCTTCCTCGTCCAAAATTACTCTTTTTACTCACAAATAAGTGTATCTTAAAATGATCTTCTGATCCTGAGGCCACAAATCTCAGCAGCGACACCTGAGTAAAATCTTAGTAAACGTCTTTACAAAGGGGGAAGTTCTTCAACTCCATGACTAACGCTTGTTGAACCATAAACTGACCAATAACTCTTATATTCTCTTATTCTTTAATCACACATTGGTCTCTTTTCTCTCTTATTTCCTCATAACATCTCATGTTACTTTTATCTCAGTACTGTCTTTTTCTCAAAGTTTCATTATTCTTACGTCAAAGCTTTTCATTACTTCAAAATTTTACTTTATTCTCAAGAATTCAGTTTTACCACTACTGAGCCAATTTGATAGTTAAGATCACCTACTCAGCGACCAGATAATTTATAATTCAGCCCATTTGCACAAATTTGCTTATTTAACAGGTTTGTGCCTACCTTTAAATCTTTTTAGACTGGTCTCCTGTTCGCCTCATATCAGATCCAACCTTCGGCCACATTTGTTCTCTCTGTTGCATGACGAACCGAGCGGAAACACCAAATATTAACCCAGATTCTTTTGTCCCCATGATAGAACAGAGAAAACTGACTCATAGTGTGTTAAAACATTTATATTTCTTTTTATTCAATCATCTTCCGGAAGAGAGACCCCTGCACAGCTCAAACACCAGTTGCAAGAGCTCTAACATTTTTAGCTCAACATTTGTCTTATATGGTATTATTTCTGTACTTCAGACGTGACACACGTCACACACTGTTTCAAACATTGCTTATATGGAAAGTTTCTCTTTTTTTTTGTCTTTATCTATTAATATGCCTGTGCACTAAAACTTCCTGTTTTTTAGTCTGGGTGAGCACTTTGTGAGTCAATAGTGGCCTTGCTCCCCAAGCCTTCATTATTAAAGTACATAAAACAATATAATAGGAAAATAAGGATACTAAGGATATTGATTTCATGACAAAATATTATATTATAAATGTATTAAGAAAAAAAAGAAAAGAATGAAATGGCATTCAAACCATCTATTTTTCCTTACTAATTAGCAAGTCTATTTTTCATACAATTCCATAAAGGGAAATCAAAAGCTTCTAATTTTCTTTCCACAAATGTAGATTTGGTACTGTATGACATTTGTTTTTTGGGGGTGTTTTGGGTCCTCCAACCTAAGGAGGTCAGGACCTTGTATGGCAACCCTAAGGGATTCGGCTGTAAGTGTGTGTGATTCATAGATACACTTTAAAGCACTCTTTAAAGCACAGCTGAGCTCGATAAATGCAATTTTTCATCTCACTCAGTCACAAGAACAGACAGTTTCAGTGTAGAAACACCTACATCTATTGACATCTATTAACCTATGAGCTACAGGTATCGGTTGACAATGAGCTCACTCTGAAAGTCATGTGCATCATTTTTCTAGCATTGTTCATTTGGTAAATCCCTGTTTGGTATTTAGTATCACCCAAGTGAATAGTGTTCTCATAAATATGCCAGTTCAAAATATTCATTTTATTGTTTCACAGAAAATAAAAAATTGATGACATTGGTGGCAGTCTGTATTTCTGTGTAACTCGTTTTGGTGTTTTTTGGTGTTTTTTTTCCCATTATATTGGCCTTTGTTATGTACATGAAACTGCTATCTTTTCTACAAGTGTTGAAAAAAGCTGGTTGGGTGACATTTCTTCACAAACCTGTTTGACCTTGCATACAGCACTAGAAAAACACCTCCTCTGTCACCTCCTTTAAAATTTTAACCACTGAGCAAGGAACTCACAGTCAGCTTCTTCTCTGAGTGATCAGCTGAAACAACTACCTGCTGAACTTTTGTTTCACACACAAAGCTCTCAAGGACGCTCATTCTTTTTTCTTTGACAGGATCAACATGGTTGCTGGTTGTGGACAGCTTGTTGGTTTATTTTTGGGAGTCATCGGCTTTCTTGGGTCGATCATCACCTGTGGACTCCCACAATGGCGAGTCACCGCTTTCATTGGTGCCAACATCGTCACTTCTCAGGTCATCTGGGAGGGTCTGTGGATGAGCTGTGTGACCCAGAGTACAGGCCAGATGCAGTGCAAGGTCTATGATTCTATGCTAGAATTAGCTCAAGACCTGCAGGCTGCCAGAGCACTCACTGTCATCGCCATCATCGCTGGAGTTTTTGGGATTCTGCTTGCGGTGGTTGGAGGCAAGTGCACAAATTTTGTCGAAGACGAAGTGCAAAAGAGCAGAGTGGCAGTAGCTGCTGGAATTGTCTTCATCATTGCCGGCCTCTTGGTGCTTATTCCAGTCTGCTGGACCGCTAACACCGTCATTCGTGATTTCTACAACCCTACCCTGATTGCTGCACAGAAGAGAGAGCTGGGAGCATCTCTGTACATCGGCTGGGGAACTGCAGGGGTTCTGATCCTGGGAGGGGGCCTGCTCTGTAGCTCTTGTCCCCCCAACAATGCCACTGATTATGACGTTAGGTACTCCAAGGCTCGCTCTATTGATAGTCATAAGGAATATGTTTAGATAGCGAGCATTCTGCTGGATATCTTAAAGAGTCCACCTTTTAGAATTACAATGTCTGTGATTAAAATAAGTCGAAATGTTTAGAGTGAGACTGTGTAACTTAAGCTTTTTTTCTTCAAAATATACACACATACAGTATTTTCAGCCTGTTTTTGAATATATCTGTTGTTTTTATGTTTTCTACCACCAGAGATTTTTTTACATTTTTATTTTCTGTTCTTTTTTATATCAATATGGGATACTTTCTTTCAGGGTTATGTCTGAAATCTGATGCTTGTTTAATTAAAACCATTGTAAATCCGTATTAACACCCTTGTAACTCTAGACCTCATTTTTTGACTGCTTTCTCTGTTAAACTAGTGGAATACTGATGGATACATATATATATATATATATATATATATACATATATATATGTATTATGGATGACTGTATGTCAATAAAATTGTATTAAATGTGCATGTGACATTGCTTGTGTTTTTTTTTTAAATTTCATCATAAGATGAGTCACACTAGTGACAAACAGTAAAGAAATTAAAACAGAAGATCTGGTTTTGCGAGTGTCCTTGAAAGAATCTTTACAAACTGGTTTTGGGACATTTCCTTCTCATCAAAGAGCCTGAAAAACAGACACTGGATGCTAGCATTTATGTAATGCTATTTAGTATGTGTTCATTTCTTTATTTAGTTTTGTGGATTTCTGAATTAAACACCAAAATCAGGATAAAAAATATTCTTAAATACAGCACTGAAAACTTGGCTCTTTGTATCTGATGTTAAAAAACATTAAAAAAAAAATGTGTAGCATTTTTAGTGAACGCACATTAAACCAGTGTTTCAGTTCCTTTAAAATCCTTATTGTCTCAGACAGTAGATATAAAGTTGAGCTAATTATACATAGGAAGAGACTTTATTTAGTCCCACACGAAGGAAATTTCCTTGTTACAGTAGCACAAGGGACAGAAAGAAAAAGTGAATTAAAAATATACTAGAATTTTTTTTTTTAATTTGCAAATTTGCAAAAACTACTATACTATGTAGATATGTAGTATATACAGTAACATATACCCCAATTTTTTATATGTACATAATGTGCAGTGGGACCGATAGTAATACACATGTAATACACTTAAACAGTACTTATCCTGTGTGGGTATTGTGCGCTCTGTTGAAGCACCTGTGATAGCTCTTCATCTTACACCACGGTAGTAACAATCTACTGCTGAAGGAGCTGCACAGGGACTCCACAGTTGTATGCAGGGGGTGAAAGGTGTTGTCCATAATGTACATTAGCTTGGGCATCATCAAGCTCTTACCCGCGTCCTCTATGATGTCTAGGGGACTGGCAAGGCCAGGACAGTTAGACTCAAAGAATGTTCAAATGTGTTTTCCTGAATCAGCTTAATCATTAAAACCGTGCATATAGTTTCTGTTTCTGAGGAAACAAGGGGGGAAAAGTCATTCACAGTGGTACAAATTACAATACATGAGCCTATCTACACAAAATATCTCTGTTCAAATAGGTAAACCTTAAAAAGATTTCAAATTAAATGCACTGTGTTGTATCAGGCTTAACCATAAAATTAATTCCGAAAATAATTTATAGCCCCTGTAAAGTCTAACCTTTATAAGTCATAGAGATTAAAAATGATTTCGAGCTTGATAAAAAGGTTTCATTTTCTGCCACACAAGTTTACATAAGTGTGTGTTCTCTTGTGTGGTACGGGGGTTTTGCATATTTCGAACAGGTTTTTCTGCACTGTGTGCTATTCAAGTGAAACTTCTGTCCTGTCCTCTCCCAGGAAACTTTCCACCCTCCTTCTGTTTCACATACTCTGCATGCGCACATTATTCAAATACATTAGCTGCGTGAAGAGGCCTCTGACCTAACACATGTATTAAGTTCTTAATCAAATTAAATCACCTGGTAATCAAATGCAGCATTTTCGCAGAGGTATTGTATGTGACAGATTAACATCAGAACAGACCATTGGTAGGCGTTGGTTTATACCTGTCTCTTCTGCCTACTTCATAGCTGTTGTTTACAAAATGTTCTCATGAGGCAAAGATAATGAGCGAGGGTGATGTCATTGCCTATTCATTTTCTTTCTCTCTCTCTCTCTCTCTCTCTGTCAACTTCCAGTCCTTTATTTTTTCTACAGAGTAGGTGTGGCACTGTCTACACCTGTTCAGTACCACATAGGCATCTGCTCAGGTGACAAAAAAGAACGAATGCTCTCAGGTGCTTAAGTAAAAAGTAAAGAAGGAAGAGGCAGAAAGGCATGGTACAAAAGGGGAGGGACATATGCTGTAAACAAATGAAGTGAGGCTTAAGTAAGACACGCCTCAATCCCAGTAGCAAAAAACTGTAGGCAGGACAACAACTGCAACAGACTAGGCTCTCCTGACATACATAGTTTACAACACTGCAACAGTAGCAAGAAAAAGTACGCACAGTACGCACATGTTGAGAAGGACTGACAAAGAAACACTCACAGAAAGATACAAGAGAAGAGCAACCAGAGGAAAAGACAAGCAAATGCAAAAGAGACTCAGCAGAAATCAAGAAACGCAGCAAGTCACCTTTTAAAACTCTGCAAGGATTTTACAAAAAAGATTTTTTTTTCTCCAGAC
This sequence comes from Copadichromis virginalis, assembly GCF_057382275.1. NCBI lineage: Eukaryota > Metazoa > Chordata > Actinopteri > Cichliformes > Cichlidae > Copadichromis > Copadichromis virginalis. The sequence goes on along the minus strand of NC_140627.1, from coordinate 19,895,365 downwards.
CTACATTATGGCCTCGATGGGGATGCAGATGTTTGCTAGTGGCCTCTGCCTCCTCGGTTGGGCAGGGGTCATTGTCATCTGCTTACTGCCAATGTGGAGGGTCTCGTCCTTTGTGGGCACCTCCATCGTCACCTCCCAGATTTTCTGGGAGGGTATTTGGATGGCCTGCGTGGTCCAAAGCACAGGTCAGATGCAGTGTAAACCTTACGAGTCCCTCCTTGCCCTCAGTGGTGACATGCAGGCTGCCAGAGCTCTCACTGTCATTTCAATCACTGTAGGTGCAGCAGGACTTATTATGGCCTTTGTTGGAGGAAAGTGCACCCGCTTCTTGGATGAAACTGGAAATGGGGCAAAGGGCAAGGTGGCTGTTGTGGCAGGAGCAATGTTGATGGCTGCAGGTCTGTTCTGTTTGATTCCTACATCTTGGGTGGCTGGGGCTTTAGTGAAGAACTTCTACAGTGCCTACAGTGATGCTCAGAAGAGGGAGATTGGTGCCTGTCTTTACATTGGCTGGGGAGCATCTGTTTTGCTTGTTCTGGGAGGCGGTTTATTCATCAGCTCCGCACGCCCCATAAAAGCCCATGACACAGAGAAGAGGACGTCTGTGCGTTACCAGGTGGTTCGCTCCTACAACGGGTCCAACCTGGGGGGTTCTCATCGCAGCAGGGCGCCATCAGCAAAGTCACTGCCTGTTGGAGTGGACTACCCCAGGCCTCATGGCTATGAGGGAGTGACTTCAAAGCCCCAGCAGTACCCAAGGCCTCCATCCTATCAGTATATGTCTGAGCAAGGCTCAAAAGAGGAGTCAGAGAAATCATGGGCACCTTCAACAAAGTCACAACTGAAAAAGGCAGACTCGACAAAATCGAAACACAGTGATGTACCATCTACAAAGTCTCAGCTGAAAGAAGCAGAAATGGACACCTTATCAGTTAAGAGTGACAGGGAAGATTTATCCTCAAACCCACCAAAGACATAC
>NC_140627.1:16866886-16889386 GCF_057382275.1 Copadichromis virginalis | reverse complement strand
GTCTGCTGCATTAGTAAAAATAGCTGTACTATGCCTGAGTGCATGTTTGTCTGTGTGTCTGGAGATCAGGTGCATGAGCAGAGTCTTGTGTGAGTGTCGGACTGTAAAACAGCTGTCTGAGACAGCGACTCTGACAAAGATGGATGAGATGGCTACACGAGGAGCTGTCCGCCAGGGCAGAGTAGACATTGCCCTAAAGGACGAAAATACCAAACACGTACACATATAGTTATTATGTCTCTCTTTTTTTTCTCTTACACATAGACCAAAATTGTGTGTGTCCAAAAAGAAAGCTGTGAATTGCCTCTGTATTACTATTTTGCTGAACTGGCAACTAGGAAGAATGGCTGCTCTGAAATCAGATAAATGTGAAAATACGAATGTCATGCTTGTCCATGCCAGCTGACGCAAGACCAGACCAGACATACACACACATTCGCGCACGCACACAAACACAAACACATAGTCAGACTTACATGCTCTATTTCCTGACAGATAACATATTCATTGGATTTTTTTTTCTTTTCCATCGTCAACATGGTGTCACTCAGCGGTCATCAGTTGGAAGAAATTGTACACAAACACACACAAACAGAAAAGTAAAGAAACACAAACATAGATTTAAGAATGACATACTAATTAACAAACCAATATTTCTGTGTCAACATTTTTATTTTATTTTTTTTGGACAGGTATGAAGAGTGAACGAATGATGATGAGTCCTCCTCATAATCCACTATCTCAGCTTTGGTATTTTTTCTTTTAGTTTTGGAGGGTGGGATGTTTGAGTGTTAGTAGACAGTTAAATGGATAAAAGGAGTCAGAAACAGAGACAGAGAGAACAGACGTTAAGAATAAGGCCAGTAGCACTTGCACACAGTCTTCTTTAATGCAGTCGCAGCCTTGCAAGCACATACAAACACAAAGAAAGAGAGAAGCTGTCTCTTGTCAGTGCCAGTCACTTAGTCACAGTGCCATGGACAGCCACCTTGTACAGAGTAATTTGGTTTTTTTTTATGGAGAGAAGAGAAAGACAGAAAAGCAGCTAAAGGCTAGAAAGGGATAGAGAGATAGAGGATTAAAAAGCAAAACATGGTAACAATGAAAAAATACCACCAGACGAAACAGAAATAAATACTAAGGCGTGAAAATGTTTATTTGCTCTTCAATGAAAGGTTAAATGCAGGAGAGGCTTCTGGAGAGCCTGAACTTGTCCAGCTGTGTTTACATGAGCATTTCCCACAGCTTTCTTTATTTATTTAGTTTTTCTTTGTTGCCTACTTCAGACCCAGCCAATACACTCAGACAAAAACTGGCTCATCCCAAGGACAAAACTCCCAAACACAAACTAAACAACGTAGTGTATAGAAGAGCCACCTCGATAGGACAAGACTCAGCTGTACTTCTGCATCTAAAGGTCAAAGGTCACTCTTTTGAGGATGTGTTCACATTTTTGACAGAGAAGACAGACTGTTTGAAAGAGAAGTGAAAGAAGCCATCTATGTCCACTGTGAACTGCCATCTTTGAACAGAGGGGGTGCTTTACAACACCGTCTGCCACTTACAATCCAGTTTTTAACACCCACTCACATATTGCATCAGTTGATCTTAATAAGTCACACAATAGGCAACGTTTCACAATGGTTTCACCCAAAACCTCTGCTGATAATGACCCACTCCCTTTTTCACACCTTGTCTCATATGATGAAGCACAAGATCAATGGTGCGTCAACGACCCTCTAAAGGGGCAACTCCCACTAGGGTTTAAATACCTGGGACTGTCCAACATTTGGTCTGAGAACTGAAGAAGCTTCTCACATGTGAAACATCTTCAAGAAAAGAAGTTTAGTCGCTTTTCTTTCCAAGGTCTTTAGATCTTCAGTTACTAAACTCCAAAGAATGTTCTGTACAAAATGCTCACTAACTAATTTAATTATATATAAATTGCAGTGTAAAATGTTAAATTTAACAGAAATAGTAATGAAATTTACTTGATTGGTATACATTCTGTTTATACCGAGCCCGAGCGTATTTAAATAAATAAACCTTAGATTTGATATATTTCCATTTCATTTTACTCAGAATGATCGGTTCATGTTTACTGAGGGTGAAAAATCATTTGAGTGTAGAAACATTCTGGGAGGATGTGCACTGATTAACACCTATTCTGTACATCTTCTGTGGGATGTGTTACTTTCCTTCAGTGGCCACGGATTTACACATTTAATCCCATTAACTGCAAATTGTGTAGGTATTTAATTTCTACCAACCATTTCCCAAAGCCTACCTCCACCTGAGACAGCCTTGTGTTCCAATTCATTCCGCTGGAGTTTGAAAATCAGCACAGAGTGACTTAAAGTACTAAATGGTACTGATTGGTTTTCATCCCAAAAAGGAATTCTGAGCCAAGCTTGAAGTTGTTATCACTGTCTATCTGCTAGCCCTCTACGAAGAAGAGAACTGAAGAGATCAACACAAGAGAACTCTATAAAGTTTTAAAAGCTGCAATATTTCTCTTAATATGGGGTCAATAAATCCACTAAATTGCTGTTTGAAAGTTTTAGCTGGTATTTTGTGATACAACTGCAAGTTTTTTAAGCAACTGGCCAAAGAGAAAAAGAGAAGAAATTGCTATGACAAGATCATTTTTAAATTTCTCTACTTCTGAACCCAAAATGATACTCATAGGCGTGTGCCATGTCATGTCACCTGCAATAATAGTGATATAAAATGTTCATATTGCAGTGTAATTGCTATACCAGCGCCATGCATTTACATTCCCTAGTGAGCAGCAACAATTTCAGCCCAGGCATGTCTGAGAGCAAGAGCCGCGTATCAGCCTCCAATAACAATTTAGTATCTAAAAAGGAAGGTACTTCAACATCATCTAGCAAAGTACAGTACTTGCAAAATATGCAAGCAGATTGTTCCCGCTAAAGGTGGCAACAACACACTTGTTTACCACTTGAGACACAACAGACCATCGAGGACAAGCAGGCTATGAAGAAGGCGATGCTAGCAGCTGGTGATGTGCTACCAAATGTAAATAAATGACTCAAACAAACATGGCTGGAGTACTCAATAGCTGCACTCCATATGACAGGAAGAACTGGTTCAATCAGCTGCTTTAGAACCCACAATGCAACATCCCAGGTAGAATCATTTTCAGTTTCAATATTTGCCGCAGCTGAAGAAGTACAAGGTTATTTTAGTTATTGTTAAACTAAAATGTGATCTGCACTTATTTTAAACTTAGATTGTCCAGTGAAAACACTACCTAGGTTAATTTTCTGCTTACATTTGACTTATGCTGCGTCACTGTGTATAATGCGATGTTAATCCTATTGCACTGTAATGTTGCTATTGCTGCTGGCACCTTGTTTCAATAGATTCACACTTTAAATTAGGAAGTGTGTCATCAGTGACGGTAGCTCATTGGAAAGGAAGGATGGAAAATACCATACATCTGCTTACAGTTTTAAATATGATTCCTGTGATTTGTAAATACAATAAAAGATTCAGTATTTTTTCCCTATATCAATAGCAATAAAATCTTGATATTAACTAGTAATAGATGCTTGCATGGAAGCAGCCGTTCCAACTGCAAATAGTTCTTCCGTCCTTCCAAGTTTGAAGTTGATCTTGTACTCTGCATTAAGAAAGGCTTTTTTTAGATACTGACGGGGCTGCAGTGCCTCTGACTCATTGAGGGAAGAATGTTTTTATTCCATTATATGCATCCTGCCTAGCTTTGGTTAGCTATTCAACTCTCAGGGTTATTACTGTAGAGAATATCAATGGTTGCCACTACATTTTATACATTAAGTTCAGTTGGTCTTAAGTGATTGAAACTCAATAGCCACAGTAGGTGATTATTCCTGAACTATGGTCTTTATTTAAGATGAAATATTGCTTTACCATTAGTGCAGCAGTTTCATGTAGTCTGGAAAGGCAAGTCAAAGCACTGATACCATTCTGTAGCCTCAAGGACATTTCGACATCAGCTTAAACTAGTTTTTTCCATTTTTATTTGTCTTTATAATGGGGGAAAAGTATTGTTCTGCAAACTTTGTAAAAAAAGACAAAAACAAAAAAAACCCCATCATAATATTATAATGAAAATAAAACCAGAGCCACTGCAGTGCTTGTAAATACACCCAGTAGACCCCACAAATGCTACTGTCAAATGAAATCAGATATGAGAGGATATTTAAAAGCAGATTGAAATTTCCTTGTTGAATATCTACACTTATTCCTGCTGTAAATGTGCTCTGTAAAGATCAGCTTGTGTGCCCCTTTATGTGTTTGTGCTGCTTTAGTCGTAACAAAATGTCTCGTGTTTTCTATCTTTTGCGCTGCCATATTTTTTTGTGTTGTCAAGTCTCAACTGCCTCTGAACCTGTTAGATCCATTGTATTGTTGCCATCCTCCTCTCTTACATTCACCAGCTGATGTGAGGCAAGGCCGCCTTGTAGTGCCTGCTGTCTATTTACTCCCATTCAGGGGATTCACTTGAGAGGCCACAGCTCAAATAAATTCACTCAACAGCCACTGCTCAGTAGGGACCTCTTTCTCCCTTCCCCACTTGCTTGCTCATTCTCTCCCTGCCTCTCCTCCTTACGTCTTCTGTTCTTTCTCCACGTCTTTCCCTGTCTTTGTTCATTTCTTTTTCTTTCCCGGTCTTTCTGCCTCTCTGGCCTCACGTCGATTTGTCCATTTCTCCTTGGCCTTTCTGTTTTTCTCCTTCAAACTGATGAGGAGCACTGGTTTAACACTACAGCAATCAACCAGCACCATGGGAAAGCATGCATGGTGCTGTAAGACATAAAACCTGGCATGCTGAGTTGCTTTTAAACAAGTACCCAAACAAATGCAATTTCATGACTTGCTATGTGAAAATGCACGAGCGGCATATGTTGGATGCTCGTTATTAGTTGGTTACCGAAAGGTAAACCTTTTCCTGAATACATTTTTTTTTCTCCTTCAGCGCGTTTGACCATTGATTATTCAGTAAATTTTCAAAAGCAGGATGCCCTCCTCTGGTGATGCACACAGATTTTCTTTCTTTTCTTTTTTTTTTTTCAATAAGGCTCGTAAGGGTGAACACACACAGACACTATGTGTACATAAGCTCCAGAATATACACACATCTGCACACACAGACACGTAATCTTATGTTTCTCCTTTCCAGAAGGAGCATGAATAAAACAGGAGTGCAGAGACTCAGTGAGAAGCAGTGAGAGACGTGGGGTGTGCTGGCAGATCTCTCTGCAGCAGTGGCAGTGTATTCGTGCCACAATCTCCGTGTCTGGACTTACAGGATTAGCTCACTCTTGGACGATGTCTGCTCTGAGAATGCGCACTCTTTTGCTAACCTTTCTGTACAAACATGCTCGCACAGGCACACACAAACACACACACAGACACACACTTAGACACCAGTGTGCACATGCAGCTCCTGTACCCCATGCTTGCAATGCAATATACTTCCAAACTGTTTAAAAAAGCAAATTAAAACACTTCATAGGCTGTGCAGTACTTCCTAGAGTGGGCACTTCTCTCTTCTCTTTTTCCCTCCTTTTTTCACTCTTTCTACTTCACGTTTCTTTGCGTACTTCATTGTTCGTCTCCGTTATGTTTAGAGTGTGTTCTGAAAACCACTTCTTTGACTAAACATACAAATGGTACTTATTTATACAAAGCTGTTTACTGTCTAAGATTTCGACTTTGCCTTTCCTTTCCTAAACGATGTCCCAGTATATGCTATAAGAGTCACCTTTCCTTAGCAGTTAAACAGCTCAACCAGCTTCTACGATAGGTCCCACTTAGACTATTTGACCATAGTTGTTGTATTTATTCCGCATTTGTTTCTTCTCCATCTTCTTTATTCTCTCATGTGTCTCCACATAGAAGTTGCTTTTGCTTTAAATTGCCATTTATATCATTTGCATGTCTTTTATGGACTTACTTTTGTTCATTTTTTCCAGGCTTTAAAGTTCACTTTTATTTGCTTGAGCACTATATTACTTTTTACCTGTTATCACTCACGCAAAAAAAGATTGTAAAATGTGGTCATTTCATTTATTTCAAATGCTATAATTTTCTTAACAACCCAATCTGATCTGGCACCTTTGAAAACATCTCTATGCGGCTTTTTCTTTATATTCAGTGCTGCTTTATGCAGGTAAATTAAAACTAGTTTTACCATTAGAGTGTTTGAAGGTGAAGTATTTAATGTGTTCTACATGAGGAAGCAGTTGGAACCTGTGACCAGGAGATATTTTATTTTATTATATTTTATTAACTCAAATGAGCAATTTGATTATTTATAAGAAATAAGACATCCTCTCTTTTTAGGCAGTAACAGATTCTGTTGGTGGATATATCAGAAATCCAATTCCGTGCCATTCCTCCTTAAAAAATATTGATATCAGTAGTAGACCGAAACCTTGTGTGTGTGTCTATCTCCTTGCTCTCTTAGCTGGTCTCCAAATCAATACTTCAAAATCTCCAGGGTTTCTTTGCCCTGCTAGTGAAGCAGTTATGAATTCTGAAGACTCAGCTGACTGAACCTCTGACCCTGAAAAACGCCCACTGAAAAGAAATGAATGCTGCCACTATGTTATTTCAGTCGCAGTAAACAAATGGAATGTGGAATGTGGAAAAAAAAATGCAATACCTCTCAGTGCTTTTAATATTTGATTCTCTTGAACGACCTCAATTCTCAGAAGGTCTGGAAGAAGAGCCTTATTCCAAAATGAGGTATCCACTATTTGGAAAAAGTGGTGACACCTACGCTGAAAGCAAGACTGATGGCAAAAGCTAAAAAATAAAGAAAGAAGGAAACTGTCAGACTTTTTAATGGATAGTTTGTTAAATACCTTGGCTGAATGTAACTTTTGCAGACTGGTGTGGCTACAAAAAGACGTTACTATGTGATTTGTAAAAACAAAAAGACATATTAGGCCCCAAAACCTTAATAAGCTTTATGATCATTTTCAACAGATTTTAAGTTTTAAAGGTTTGGGCTACATTAACTGCATTTCAACATAAACTCAACAATCAAGCCTCCTACTTCCAGCTGTTTAAACTTTAAAGAATATGTATATACAATTCCTGTAAGTTCATGGTGTTTTTAACTTGCACAATAAGAAAAACAGAATGAAATATTCTTATTTGTTGTGTATGTGTATCTGTGTTTGACTTTCCTCTGGGTCTGCGTGCAGCTTGACTCACTAGTTTTTCAGATAAGAGGAGCAGTGGGAATCCTATGAAAGCTTAATGTGCAGCTTCATATTTAAAAGGAAGTGCATTAGGGGTTTTGTGCCCCCATCAACCTTCTCACAGCAGAGCACTCCTGCCTGCAGCTCTGCTCAAACTCCTCTCCGACCCACCAGATCAGTCCACTTCTTTTGCAGCAGTGAAATTTAGTCCTGAATAAATGAGTTTGCATTTAGTTGCAAAGTCTTTTTCTCCTGCAGTAGCATGGTTCAAGTTAGCAAATCTAACACTAGAACAAACCAGCGTTACTGGAAGTGAAAGTAGTTACAAAAACATTTATAGAGTAGTTAACTTTTAGGTCAAACAGACTGTTTATGTTTAAGTTTTCACCTCGATTAGATTTTTGATCCTGCATGTTTTGAGGTTGTTTCACTGCATTTACTGTAAATATGCCCAGTTTACATTCATTTTTTTAAATCTAAAATTCTCTTGCCTTCAGATTTTACCTGTTGCATTTTGCATTTTACAATATCCATCAAATGACGGTTTCAGTGTTTGCTAGAGAGAACACATCTCCAGTAGAAGGAGAACTTATTTGGGTGATAGTTCCCTGATTACCTTCACAGCAGAATTATCCCTGTATACACACTGACTCAGAACAAAGTGCCTGCACATTAGTTCAAGCAATGTCAGTGGTTTCCCAGCACATTATTCTTTAAAGCACCATTATTTACTTAAAAATTTTATGAATTTGTTGTATTCAGGAGGCACACTTATGTTTGTGTCTTTTCCTTTTCTTTACTAAAAGCTCTTGGAGTTTATGTCGGGATTTGAGCCTTTTAAAACCGGCTATATATAGCACCTGATGTGAAATACTGGATAAAGCAGCCTACTTTTATTCATTTATTTATTTATTTCAGTCCTGAATCATGGATGGAAGTGCTCTAATGTTTCTTCCTGGCTATACAGGATGACAAAATAGTCATGTCTCATGTTGTGATCCATTTTCCAGTTGGTCCGCTGTTCGTTTGGGTGTTGTTGTTCTTCTAAAAATGCAGTCAGGCTAGCAGCAGGATCCCAGAGCTTGTTTGAGGTGGCTGTGTTTCCTGTCATTAAATCCCTTTTTGTTGTTGTCCACCTGGTGGTGTAAGGTCCAGATTGCTCCCAGCTTTTCTTCCAGTGGATGGTCCGAGCGAAACAGGTTATACTAGTTTATACGTGCAGGTTTTCACACTTGTCTTGTTTGATAAGGGCGATTGCAGAGTTTCAGGAAGGACAGTCATTTCACATCTCTCTCTTACAGCTGATACAAAAGCATTCATGATAGGTTTGTAGCATAAACCTATTCGCTGGAACGTTAAGGACAATCTGCTACACAGCAAAAAGCAAGACTCAAGGCACCAAAGTTCTCTGGTTTACTCATGCATGAGGGAGACCTGGCTGGAGCCAAGTGTCGTTCCACCACTTGACCACCATCAGACTCTCAGCCAGGTTTCCCCACAGCACTCCTTTTATTGTGGTTACATGAATATGCATAGGGTCATTAACATATAGCATCTTACATAGGTATACATGTAAACAAAGAATACTGTGTGTGTGTGTGTGTGTGTGTGTGTGTGTGTGTGTGTGTGTGTGTGGTCAAAAGGGCCATATAACATAAAAGCACAAAGGCAAACATCCTTGGTCAGGAAGAGGGTAGACTAGACCCCCCCAGTAAGGAAGTCCAGCAGTTCATCTAAACAGAAAAGCACTTAGACTAGAACAGACGTAGCTACGTTAATCCTACCATAAAACAATTAAGACAAGATGCGACCTCTTCCCGTGCTCCCAGGATGTAGGTGTGCATTCTAATGTGGAATACACACCAAGCCTCTGTAGCCTGTTAAAGGTCACACAACTTATCACTACACAATTGATTATACACCTCTAAGCATATATGGTTAAATGTTTCCTAATACAAATGACAATAATAAACTCTAAACCCAACAATTCATGTCTCATTATTGTTTCAGACCTCAGATGTTTTACATAAACAGAACTGGCTTTTTCGTGACAGAGCAAGGTTAGCTCTTTGTTTCCCAGTGTGTTGATTGAGGTAGAAATACAACAGTGAATAACAGTGAGAGAAGATAATGAGAAAGGTAACAAAAGATAACAATGAAGAAAAAAGATGCTGTGAATTTCTGGTAAACTCAGGTACTGACAAGTGTAAGTTCTGAAGACTGTGTCGTCTCTGCATTTCTTTCTTTTGCATTTTAAAATTCCATTATAAATTCTATTGTAGTAGCTGCACGTAGAATATCACATGCTGATGCACCCTTCACTGTATTTACATTGGCTCTTATCCATGCTAAATAATTGCCCATATCTCCATGCTTTGCCATCTGTCCATTTCTGTCTCGTATTGCTTATTAATGTGCTGGAAGAACTATTAGCATTCTTCATATGTGAGTAACGCAGTGTCTTCGCTCCCCCCCCCCTCCAAATTTGTTTTTAACATGCACTTTTACACATTTTTTTTCTCTGTGTAACTTAGAATGATTTTTTTCCCGATGGTGATTTAGACCAAGAATGAATTTGTTCCCTCTGTCTCAGACACACAGTATTAGCCTCACACTCAACGCTTCCCTCGTCCTGCATCATAGTCTCCCAATTACTCAGAGTCAGCGTGGTTCAACGCAGAACAAAGGCTAATTTGAGGCATGTCACTAGCTAATTTGTGACATGTGGCTAGTGCTTTGAAATGATATCACACATAGCCTGTTGAAACAGCTCTCCATTTTGATCTCATTAGCAGCCTAGTTGCATATTGGTGCTGGCCTCACTGTTTATCAGCTCCATAAAAGAAGTCGTTTGCGAAGAAAGACTCTTTAACAACTGATCACATTCTGATTTGTATATAATAATTATCTTCAGTCCCACATGTGGTCATGACCGCTATTTATCTACAAACAAGGAAAAAAAGGAAGGGCCTTTAACTGAAGGCTACTACTAAATATCATAATATTTAACGACATAACCGTGGGAACATCAGCTAGTCAAGTATATTTGGCTAGTGTAATGAAAATCCACCTAGACCTACTGTATCAAAATTAACTGTCAGTTTGGTATTATAGTAACAAAACACCTCTGCTATGTATTCACTCGGTTTACACCCCACCTACGCCCAACCTCAAGATCATAATAATGTTGAAAACATACTTCGTTAAACTACCAAGTGTCTATTTCTTGATTAATAGATCACTTATTCACACTCAAGCAAATCCAGGAAACTTCTTAGGTCCCTCTGAAGTGCTTTGCACTTTGCAAACTTTTCTAATCAGCACTGATCTGAACAGCTAACCTTGCTGTGTGGTTCCAGCCCACATAGCATCGTTGGTGTTTTGAGCGTCGGTGGCTTATAAATGTATTTCGCCAGACGAGACAGGTTTTGTTCTTCCCTCTCGTTTAGCTCAATAGGCTCTGTAATTAGCTGGCGGAGTGTGTCTGGGAAGAGGAAGAGCACAGAGGCCTTGATACCCAGACGTGACCATGAAAAGCATTTTCTTGTTAAGTTTTAAAGACTAAATGATTGATGTATTTCCCCCCATGTGGGCCTGGCGACCTTCCGTGCTCTGATCTGAGCCTGCCTTGCCCTGATTGACTCCTGATGAAGTTTTGATTTTTAGTAATTTCCCAGTGCAACTCGTAGTTGAAGGAGAGGTGAAAGGGTTTTGTGAACAGGTATGAAAATATTATTTTCAGCAAGAATATACTGTAGGGGTAATGTTTAGTACCATGCGTTTTCTTGCTAGAGGTTGTTCATCCACATATTAATATTTTGCTGATGCTGTGTAACTGTTGTGATCCTGTGTTCAATACTTCATGTGCAGATGTATTGATCACAGCGAGGACATTACGTAATTACACAAATTCAGTAAAGTTTTTCTTCTGCAGCAACAGTATAAACTTTGCGTAGATTCTCTTTAATTTACTTTCTCTTTCAAATACAAAGAAAACTGATTCCAGGCTTTTGAGCGATTAAATAGAATGAACTTTGTAGCCCATGTAAAATTAAAAACCACGGGCTTTTCTTTCTATATAATACATATGGTGTTTGTTTGTCTCAGCGTATTAAAGTTTTGATCAGATTTCACATCATCAAACTTTTACCATCACAAAACTCATTAGAAAACCAGGTGTGCATGTGTGTGCATACGTGAGTGTGTGTCTGTCAGTCCTATTAATAAAAACCCATCAGGAAATCCGAGTGAAAGGATTTGGACATTTGGATTACAGACACTTAACTTAGGGATTTAACACTCGCATAGTCTGAAAGCAGCAAAATCATTATTAGCTGTCTGAATGAAAGGTCACTTATATAGAAGATCATAAAAATGGATTCTCTATCTGTTCTTTCCCCAATCTGCTTTCTTTACCTTTTCAAAAAAAGTTGGCTGCAAAAGGTTTACGCTCCAGTGTTTTACAACCTTCTAAATCTAACCTTTCTAAATGTCACTCTCTATGGGCTTAAAATATGACACGTTGATGGCTTTTTAATTGGTCATTAATTGTGCAGCTACTGTATAACTATAGTAATTAATACATGCAATAAACCTACGTTATTTTTCTGTCAAAAGGTGGTCTTTTAGTCTTAGTGCTGCCATAATTTGCAGATGTTTGCAGGTGTCTCACCCTAACCACAGATAATTCTTAGCAGCACTGGCACTCCATATGTGTGCGAAGCTGATATTCCTCCACACACCATATCTATGGTGATGTCGGATATTTCTGTTGTTGTGTTTCTAAGCTCACACATTCCTCTATCTGTCACATGCTTCACGTTTCCATGTAAACACTCGTTCCTGTTGAGCTAATTCGGATGTTGTTTTGCTCTGACCTCTGTTTGACTGCTGTGGCACAAACACTGAACACAGTGTTCCTGACATCATGAAATGGGTGTCTTTTCTTACTTTAGATATTCCAGCTGTAACTCTTTGACCCGTACGCTCCAGCTACTGTATTGTGCAGTGCGTCACTGTTGTGAAGGAGTCGCTGCAGGTTTTCCAGTCACAGTAAATAAAACATCCTCCCCATAGTGGTGAAATATTGAACAGAAGAGGCACTGAGATGCTTGTCTTGTCTGAGGTAGGGGGGTAGAGGGCCAGGGGGGTTGTGGATGCAGAAAATGGAGAGGAAAAAGCACCATGGCCAGGGTGAAGCAGTGAAGATATGGGTGAAAGCGCATCACCACAGAGAATTCAGTTGGAAGAAATGGTTCTGAAAGACAAATATGATGGGATGGTAGTAGAAGCTGATAATGGACTGTAGGCAGGGTTGCTCTTCCTTTCTGTTTCTCTTGGTTGCTCAGATTGAAGAATTCATACATAAATTGTGCATAAAACAAAGTAACTGCAGGTCATGGTGACTTTTCTTTTGCCTTAGACATGTATGGTCTCCTCCTTGTTCCTTCATTAAGCTCCTGCTCAGTCACTCTCCATAAGCTGCACACAGCCTCACACCAAATATCACACTACACTATCTCCGTTGTCACATCACCACTAACACATGCCTGCAAGGCTGCACTTGCAGGAGAAAATAACATAACTCTCTGCTTTATGAGTGTTTGCACACGTGTAAAAGGGAGGGTTGTTATTCATGACATGGGGTGCTTGCTGGTGTATTTGTGGATTTTTTGGTTTATTGAATATGTTTGTTGATGTTGGATGCAAAAGTATTTAATAATTAATAGGATAACAACTCCTCTTCTTACAAATCTTACATAAATTCCACATTTTTTTTACATGATTCATTCTGGCCAGTGTCAAATTGGTCAAAGTTAGGCTTTTTCCTTATTTTCTGTTGCAGTGGTGGATGCTCAAATTAGACATGGCTAAAGCATACAGCATGTGTGAGTAATCACTCTGAGTAAATGCTTAGATTTCAGATGGCTCCTTCAATCTCCTTCAAATAGTTTTTTTCTACTCTTGCCAGTGCCAAGAGCATCAATATGTTTTAAACATAACAGTTTCATTGTATATTAAGAGATTCTGTTATTTCTGCATAAGTTGGTCTTTGTTTTAGAGTAGCTCATTCTTCAGTCTGGAGTTTATAAAATATAGTAAAGTCATCATTAATAAATGAGATAAAACATCCTTCAAACCTAAACATTAAATAATCTTCTCTAGCTAAAAAATTTAGCTCCATTAATAGAAACTAAATATTAGCCATGTGAAGTCAGGCCTTATCAGAATCCCTGTTATAATTTTCTGATAGATGTAAGGCCACCTTTTGTTGCTAGCATTCTGTCATCAGGAAAAACACCGATCGGGGTTGAATAACACCTTACCTCACATGGTTCCCTGTCTCTGCGTCTGATCTGTCTGATCCCTGTCCACAGTAAAAGTCTGGGAAAGAAGCAGCATGAAACCAAAATATAAACCTATTTTATAAACATCAAACAGCAGACATAGCTCTTCTCCTGGTCGCAAGTTATACTGGTCCATCCTTGGCTTCTTTTCATTATCCTTCATTTGTCTTTACTTTTCTTAGATGTAGTATTGGACCCCATCCAATTGGACAAATTAATGTTTTCCATGATATTCATCCTGAAGGCTGTTAGTATGGAATCTATAAATGCCTTATATTAGTTTTTGCATCTTATGATAAGAACCACGAGTAAAAGCAGTTTTAAAGCATTAATACAGGTCCTCTTTCACACTGTCAATACTTCACATAAAGCTTCTGGTAGCCAATATGATAACACATTTAAACCCTCAAAAGAATCAAGGTGTTTGTTTTGTCTGTTCACTGGTATAGGAATATTGGAAACATTCCTCTCATGCATGAAATTAAAGCAAGCCAGTATAACTGGTATCCTGCTCTACCCACGACTCTCTATGATGCCACTGAGAAGGAATCCCCGTAAAATTAAGGCTGTGAACAAAGTTGCTCTACCCCCTTTGTATCCAAATACCTGTATGTATGTGGAGGCAGCTAAGCAGAAGTGGAAGGAAGAGAGGCTGAAGTTACTTATTTAAGAGAAGGGATGAACTGTGGAACTGCACCAAGGCCAAGGACAAACAAATAATTCTCAAGCTATGCTTCAGTTCTTATTCCTTTCAAAACCAGTAGAAATTCTAAAAATTTACAAGGTAACACACTTCTGGTATACAGATGCAAGTATATATAAAAAAAATATACCCACTTCATGCAAACAAAGTCAAAATATATTTGTTACTTAAAGAAAATGGAAAAAAGTAACTGTTGGGGTTTCCTGCTGTGTCTAAATATGTAATTTTGTCAACCCCTTTCTGTGCATCACGACTGCACCGCAGACACTAATTACTACTTTTCAGCTTGGAGTCACAAAGGAAACTACCACCTATAACAAACCTTAAATCAAATGCCTCAATTATTTCGATTGGCATTTGTATGAAAAAGTCGCTTCACTCCGTGTTTTAGATATTTTAAGTTGTCAGTCAAAACTCAAAATGCAGATAAAATAGGTACAAGAAAGAAAGAGAGAAACGTTAATTATCACAACACTTCAAGACTCAACCCCTTCATGTTTATTTCATACCAGATGTTTGCATGAGCCTAACCTAGCCTGATCTATCTTTGTCATAGGATTTGTTTTCTATGCACATCCATGGTGTGACTCAAATATGAACTCTGACCCCAGATCTCACTGATTTATCATGACTTAAATATTCAGTGGCCATACCAGAAGAAGAATTCATATGCTACTTATTATCAGATTGGTTAAAAAATGATAAATTTGCAGTGTTTTACATCAAAAGGTCAAAGGTGAAGTTTAGACAGGCACTAAAATGGAAACTGCAGTTGACCGGTTGCCAGAGGCATACAGTTGCAAAGCCACAATAACCCCTCTGTCCAGGGCAAATTTCACCCAAGGGAGACAAATAAAGAAACTTTGACTTTAAATAGTCAAAACAATCTAACAATTCAAGAACTAGCAGATTAGAACGAGTTTGTTCAACAAGGTAAAGTGAGCAATGTGTGAGGTTTAATGGGCAATACAGTATGGTTAAATTATCTGTTTATTTATTTTTAGTATTTCTCAGAAAAATGAATAACAAACTTGTAACAGGTCAGAGATCAGGGCAGATCATCTATATTGCAGAGTAGATGCAATATTTCATGACAGAGTCTTAGTGTCTAAGATGCAATGTATAGAACGTTATGGTATTGCAAAACCGAGGTTCTGAAATATATATATATATATATATATATATATATATATATATATATATAGTGTGATAAAAAGTAAATACTTTTAGATAGTTATAATAGGGTTTTGTAAATACCCAACACTTGGAGAATTGCAGTATCCTTTATGCGAACATCAACACTGATGAAGATGAAGATGTTCCAGCACTAACAATCAACAGATACAGCTGCAGGAATACAAAAGAAAAGTGCCGTCAAAAACACATGTTGTCGTCTTTAAGTTCTTAAAATTGCTATATTCAAAATTTGAGTGCAGCAGAATTGCTATCCCAGAGAGGATTATATTTGAGAAAACTGGAATATCTAACACACCATTTGACTGATAACCTTCTTAATGTAGAACAACAAATCCTCAATTAAAATCATTCTCTTTAGCTCAGCTTAGATATTGGCAGTTTGCTCTCCTGAAAGCCACTGCAAGTATGAATTTAAAACAGGGAGACCATCTGTACACTACACTCAAGTCCAGTAATGAGAAATAATAAGCAAACAATAATGTCTGCTTTTGTTTGCTTGTTTAGATATAGTACATTGATTTAACTTTCATAACTTCTTTAAACCTGTTAATATTACTGAAAAATGACTTGATACTAAAATTTATTGCTAAAATGTTTTGGGGGTTTTCGGGAATACATAAGTAGCCTTTATAATAGCATAAAAGGACTGGCATATGTGGGTTTTTTTTAAAGATTTGCATTGTGTGACTACTTGTTAACTGTATTTTTAATTGTGTATATGCTGTCAATACTGCTGAATGCATGTGAGCTTGTTGTGAAGATAAAACCAATTTTTTAGATTTTCTGAAAACACATTGTGCATTGTGCAGACAATAATCTGATTATTTATTTATAATCCCAAACCCCAAAAACTCAGGACGCTACGCAAAATGTAAATAAAACAGAATGCAGTCATTTGCAAATCTCATAAACTCATATTTATTCATTCAGTAGAGCATAGAAAACATATCAAATTTTTAAACCTTGAAAATGTAGCAGAAGAAAAAAAGTGATCTACTTCACAGCAAAGTTTTCCACTTTGCTTCAGTCTGTTTTAAATGAGCTTTGGCCGAGAAAAGATGGTGGTGTTTCTAGATCGTGTTCACATATGGCTACTTGTTTGCATGACAGACCTTTAACTTGGACTTGTAGATGCCACGCACGGTGTGTGAACTGTGTTCACAGACAGCGTGCTCCTGAGCTCATGCAGTGATTTCCATGACAGAATCCTGTCTGTTTTTAACGCAGTGTCACCTGATGGCCTGAATATTATTGGACTTCAGTGTTTGTTTTTTTGTTCATTTGGCACATGCATGTGAATTCATATTTAAATTCTTCACAATTTTCAATTGAGGAACCTTATTTGACCCACAGCCATTAAATCATGAATTAACTGTGATTAACCACAATTTCGTTGGAAAGCTGGTATCAGTTTCACTAGCTGTATGTGGGTCTGATTGCTGCCAGACTTGTTGAATCAAGAAATCACTTAAATAGAACCTGTCTGTAAAAGTGAAGTAGGCCAAAAATCAATAGATCATGCTACGATCTTAAGCAACAACTGAGAAAAAAGCCATCGACGTCAGTCGGCTTGGAAAGGATTACAAAGTTATTTCTAAGGCTATGGGGCTCCAGTGAACCACAGTGAGAGCCATTATCCTCAAATGGAAAAAAAACTTGAAACAGTAGTGAACCTTCAGAGGAATGGTTGGCCAAAATTACTCAGTACAACATCCAAGGAACTACAGGCCTCACCTCAGCATTCATGATTCAACAATAAGAAAGATGCTGGGCAAAAATGGCATCTATGTGAGAGTTCCAAGGTGAAAACCACTGCAGACTAAAAGGAACACAAATGTTTGTCTTGCATGTGCCAAAAAAAATCTTGACTTGTCTTTTGGGAAAATATTCTGTGGACAGAAGAGCCAAGAATCAAACATTTTGGGAGGTTTGTGTCCTGCCAAATCTGGTATTATACTGAGGCAGCATTTCATAAAAAGATCATCATAGCAATAGTCAAACATGGTGGTGGTAGTTAGGGATGGGTACCGGCACCGGTTCTGACATAAACGGTAGTAACCAGATCGAAAAGCAGCGCACATTTTGGTGCTTTATTTCGGTGCTTTTTTTCCCTGAGATGTCATACACTTTGGATTCTAGCCAATCATTTTACCTTTGCAAGCATAGTAGGCGGGTCCGGGTACGTACGTTCTTTTAGAGCAGAGCTACAGATTAAAAATGCCCAAAGCAAAGCAGTCAAAGTCTGGCTGTACTTCACAGCAAAAGATGCAAACTCAGCAGCCTGCAACAAATGCTTTAAGGTGATACTGTGCAAAGGAGGTAACTCCTCGAATCTGATGAAACACCTGGCGACGCATAGCATTTTGTTAAAGCCAAGAAATGCACCGTATTTGATAGCTTGCTGCGAGACCTCACACCGGGCACATCTACTGTGGGTTTGTTGCCTGTTATCGGACCCAGAGTTAGCAACATCCCCCAAAAACCCAAAGAGGAGAGTCCTGGCCCCTAGCCCTGCCAGTGTAGCAGAAATGATGACGGATGATGATGGCAGCAACAGCCGTTCTTCTCTGTGTGAGTAGCTTAATGTTGTCCGTGTGTAATTTACGTTGAGTAGGCTAACCACGTTATTAAATTAATGCATGTAAGGTGAACTAGCAAACACCGTCGTAGTTACATGAGGCTGTCTGCTTGTTTGATGGCAGATGCTCCCTTCACCCTGGCCAAAAATGACCAAAGAAAAAGCGGAAAACAGCTAAACATGAGAGGTTTTTGGACAAAGTTTGTGTTTTTTTCCATTGATTAAGCACTGCTTCCAGCCCCTATAGCTGCAGAAAAGGCTAACATTGTTATCTTTTTACAAAAAAACAGCTGAACATGAGAGGTTTTTGGACCAATTTATGTTCTCCATTCTTTAAGCACCGGTTCGAGCACCGTTTAAGCACCGGCACCGTTTCAAAAGTACCGGTTTGGTATTGGTATCGGATAAAACCTAAATGATACCCATCCCTAGTGGTAGTGTTATGGTTTAAGGCAGGCGTTGGCAACCTTTAGCTTTAGAAGAGCCATTTTAGCTCCTCCTACCAAACAACAGGACAGACAGGTGGATGATGGATGTAATTGGGAGAGCATAAATTGATACATTTGATATATGTAATAACAGGGTTACGGTTAACGTTTATCCTAACCTGTGGCTCGTGAGTCACATGTAGCTCTTTAGCCACTGTTTTGGAAACTGTGACAGACAGACAGAAGGACAAACCGATAATTCTCCTTCCTCTGGGGGGAGAATTGGGGTTTTGGTTGTTGGTCTAGGAGCTTAGGGAGTGGTGGATCTTTGGCCTTTTGTTACGGATTTGGTCCCTGTAGAACCATAATACGAGTTTGGTTTGCACTGTGGGCGCTAAGTCAGACCTATTCCCAGTGGGTATTGACTTTTCTAACCATAGTGACAGTCCGTACAAATAAAAAGATAAACAGCTTGCTGGGAAGTTAATGCAATTTTATTTTCTCTCTTTCTAAACAGTAAAACTTCAAAAACGGTGTTGCCTCTAGAACGTGCAGCTTGTTTATGACAGCTGATAAGTTTTACCTCTAGCTCAGACATTTGCAAAATTACTTCTGGAAATGCAAAACAACACAACAAACAAAATAGAAAAATTGCATTGTCTACAATGTTCCCACAGATGATCACACAAACACGAACACTAAAGCATCTGGTGGTTATATTGTATTTCGCTTTTAAGTGACTAACAGCTGTCCCCTGGTTGATTTCTAATTAGAAAGCTATTGATTACACTCAATACCAAACTTCCACTAGGCCTGATAAGCAAACACAACAGATGTTTCAGAACATCAATATGGGAATCATTATTTAATGAATGCCATATTTTCACTTAGTTTTAGTATCCCATTTCAAAACGTAAGTACCAACACATTCCTAAATTAATGAGCTGCAGGCAGCACCACAGTTTCAGACCAATATAACAGTTTTAACTTTTCTCTGGCAACTGCACAGGAAGCAAAAAAAAAAGTAGACAAGTGGTTGTCTGTTTTTAATTGTCAAATCTGCTATATGGAGCTTTTGTGTTTCATCTTTCAGCCCCATAATTATACCAGAAAAAGTGGATTTGTACAGTAGTTTAGCAAATATCTTACCTCCATTCAAATTTATTCTGTACCTTTGTCTGGCAAATGTCGACCTGTATTTAGCAGCGCTAATTACACTCAACAAAAATATAAACGCAACACCTTTGTTACTGCTCCCATTCCCCATGGGATGGACGTAGAGACCTAAAATTCATTCCAGATACACAATATAACCATCCCTCCCAAACAGTGGTCACAAATCAGTCCAAATGTGTGGTAGTGGGCACATCTGCTATATTGAGATAATCCATCCCACCTCACAGGTGTGCCACATCAGGATGCTGATCTGACATCATGAGTAGTGCACAGGTGTACCTCAGACTGCCCGCAACAAAAGGCCACCCTGGAATGTGCAGTTTTGTCTCACAGCAAAATGCCACAGATGCCACAAGCAATGAGGGAGCGTGCAATTGGCATGCTGACAGCAGGAATGTCAACCAGATCTGTCGCCCGTGCATTGAATGTTCATTTCTCAACCATAAGCCATCTCCACAGGCGTTTCAGAGAATATGGCAGCACATCCAACCGGCCTCACAACCGCAGACCTCGTGTAACCACACCAGCCCAGGACCTCCACATCCAGCAGGTTCACCTCCAAGATCGTCTGAGACCAGCCACCCAGACAGCTGCTGGAACAATTGGTTTGCACAACCAAACAATTTCTGCACAAACTGTCAGAAACCGTCTCAGGGACGCTCAACTGCATGCCCGTCGTCCTCATCGGGGTCTTGACCTGACTCCAGCTCGTCGCCGTAACAGACTTGTGTGGGCAAATGCTCACATTCGATGGCGTCTGGCACGTTGGAGAGGTGTGCGCTTCACGGATGAATCATGGTTCACATTGTTCAGGGCAGATGGCAGCTGAGAATGTCCCAGTTCTTGCATGGCCAGCATACTCACCGGACATGTCACCCATTGAGCATGTTCGGGATGTGCTTGACCGGCGTTTACGACAGCGTGTACCAGTTCCCACGAATATCCAACAACCTCGCACAGCCATTGAAGTGGAGTGGACCAACATTCCACAGGCCACAATTGACAATCTGATAGACTCCATGCGACGATGTGTTGCACTGCATGAGGCAAATGGTGGTCACACCAGATACTGACCGGTTCTGGGTCCCCAGACCCCCAATAGCGCAAAAAACTGCACATTCCAAGGTGGCCTTTTGTTGTGGGCAGTCTGAGGTACACCTGTGCACTACTCATGATGTCAGATCAGCATCCTGATGTGGCACACCTGTGAGGTGGGATGGATTATCTCAATATAGCAGATGTGCCCACTACCACACATTTGGACTGATTTGTGACCACTGTTTGGGAGGGATGGTTATATTGTGTATCTGGAATGAATTTTAGGTCTCTACGTCCATCCCATAGGAAATGGGAGCAGTAACAAAGGTGTTGCGTTTATATTTTTGTTGAGTGTAGATCAGTTCTGCAGCACAGGGGAGACAAGTTAGATGTCACTGGTGGTTATATTTGTGCTCACTAGTTAGAATTTGGTAGTTCTATTTCCAATTTTGTTTTATAACAATCTTATCATAATAGAAATGCTGAATGTAGCCACTCAAAACAAAAAATCAGCCAAAGGTCCCAGTGGAGATGTGATATAATTGATAATGACAAGTATATTGATAGTAATCTAACATGCTTTTGTACGTGCTTGTTCATTATTTTATTTGTAAGTCAGCCTGAGCACACAGAAGAAGGTTTACCAATGTAAACTGCATTTTCATAATAGAATACAGATGGATAGACGGAGGGACAGGCGGATGGATAGATCAGATAGATCAAAGAAATCAAATCTTCTTTTTTTTCTTGCTTTTGCCACGTGACAGTAGTCTGGGGTCAAGAAACACATGGTGCAAGAGACTGCTTTTGATGTTGAGTGTTGATTTACAAGTTTTGACAGCTATTAAACATGCCTCAGGTTCAAAGTCATGCTTCAGCAGAGTGCTTTAGTCACGTCTCTGCCCCTGCGGTTCACCCTGAAGAGGGTCCCCAGTGCCAGTTCTTCTTCCCAACTGAGGAAAAGACAAAGGGAGGCATATGGCAATAGAGACACTATTAGGAAACTTTCCACTCAAAATCTCTGCACCCATTGGTCTTGGCTAACTTTTGATGTCTTAGAAGTACTGTTCAGCTCCATTTCATTAGTTCAGGCTTGGAGATAGATAGTTGGTCCTCTCTCCTGTTATGACAACTGTTATATTAACCAGCTGAACCTGCCAGGTGCATACACTGCTCTCAAAACAGAAACTATTTTCATAACACACAAACATACCGCCTGACTTGCACTGGATAATGCTGGTTTAAAAGTCACGCAATGCGATCTTGCTGTAATGAGGAACATTGTGATCCAATCACGAAACTGGTTGTGACTGCAGCTTTTCAATAGTCCCGTGTGACACGAGGAAATGGCATTATCTGTTAAATGGAACTATTTCTCTCCAGAGGAAATAGAGTTGAGGTGCACTGCCAAGACTGTAGTCAATAGCAGCCCTAGATAATCAACACAATTTATAGACAATCATTTTGTTGTAGCAATTTTTAGGATGTGTAAACATAAAGATTTGTTTGTTAATTGACTTCACCTGTAGCGAAACGGCCTACAGAACCAGATTTCCATAAACATTATTTTGTTTCATTTACTGTTTAATTATACTATTTATAATCATTCTTTCTCCTCAGTGAGTGTCTATATGCATGTGTTCACGCGTGCACGGTGTCTGTGCCTGTGCGTGCGTATGTGACATCACACTCAGCAACCCTCACTAAACCCTCTTATCCTTCCTCTGGGGGCACAGCTTAGTGTAAACAAAGGGAGAGAGCGCAAAGAAAGGGGGAGGCGGAGTGGATTATCATCCCTCTCCTCTTGAAT
>NC_140627.1:16691886-16861886 GCF_057382275.1 Copadichromis virginalis | reverse complement strand
TCCATAGGTTGTGCCTACAGGCATAAAAATCATTAAGGATACAAATCACTGTTGAATGTTTTTGAAAGTTAATCCCGTGAGTATGCACAGAGTGCCAGGTTCAAGCAATTAAAAGTACAGATCTTTAAGCTGATGTTCATTTCAGTCCTGTACATCTCCAGAAAAAAGCAGCAAACCGAGCATCTTTAACAATGGTATCTCAAAAAAGAGGCACTCTGTGGAGTCAGAGTTAGGAGTTAGAGGTTACTGGCAAGCTTTTAGGGGTCAACCCAGTGATGGTGGCTGTAGTAAATATCTGTAATGGCCAATAATAAACAGAGAACATATAAGGTCCCTGCTATTGTCAGCAGAAAGCTTGGTACTATACATCATTCTAATGGCATCCCAAATGGACAATGTCTGCCATTGTCTCTAAGCACCAAAGGCAAGAGCAGCCACCACCTCTTTATCTCTTTAACTACCCAAGCTGTGGAGAAATACATGTTGTGGTACCTCATAAGATCTAACCATCCACCACTATAAAATCCTGTCCATTGAAAAGATCTAATATTAGTCCTGTGCTGCCAGTTTAACTAGCTTGCTTCAGTGTTTGATGGGACCAGTGTGTGAGAAGCTGAGCAGTAAATCTTCCCTCTGTTCTGGAGCTCTTACCCACCTGCACCTATCCCACCGAAAAAAAAGTATGGATTTAAATCCAGATGTCGGCAAAGGGTTATACTTCATTCAGCATGTCAGATGCGGTATTACATTGCATAATGTGATGTAATACTGTATTGAATTGTATTGCATTTGACTGCAATTTGTACATGGACGTATCTGTGCACTGCACCCAACCAGTACACCATACATGTGCTTGTTGTAGACTGAAATTGTGGTGCACAGCCTGCCAAATGTTAATGTTTTTCTGTACTTGGAAATTCTGTGTTCCGTGGAGGATACTGAATGTTTAACAGTGGCAGTGAGCTAAAAGAGAAGCTTCCGCACCCCCAGAGAGATGTTTAAGCTTAAAAGTCTTTGTGTAGGTCTTTTCTGCTAGCCCTGCAAAAACCTATGCCATCAGTGAAAGTGAACTGTGCATTTAAAAATGTTTTATAAATGAAAGAAACTGTCACGGACCGCCGGGGCAGACCGTGTGGAGTGAGTGGAGGACCCAAGAGCAAACAGAGGTGAGGACACAAAACCGGACTTAACAGAAGGCGAGCCTTTATTTAGGGCCGAAAACATAAGGAACAAGGCAGCAAAGGAACTGAGGGAAAACCTGAACATAGACTGGGAAAACTATGGCTAAACAAGGTACAAACTAGGACTAGTTGAGGCTGGGGAACTATGACAAGGGGTAGGGGAGATAACACAGACGACGCGACACAGACTACATGAAACACAGAGACTAAATACACAAGAGGGATGATCAGGGGAAGTGGCCACACATGGGAACACAGCTGACACAGATAAACATAACAAGACATGGCAGGAGTAAACAACACTGACGGGAGACTGTCAAAGTAAAACAGGAAGTACACAGAGGTGCAAACAGGAGGAGAGAGAGAGAGCACGGGCATAGTGGGCTGGGGAAACATGGAATAAAACATAAGGAGAGACGAGGGCTCACAGATACACAGAGGGGCACACAGGGGGCAAAAGCCACGAATGGAAAACACTAAGGGAACAACACAAGAGGGCAACTCAGAAAACATGGCCTAAAATAAGGAACGAAATACAAAAATACAAAGAACTAAGAATACTGGGCCCACATGGCCCAGGACCATGACATCACCCCCCCCTAAAGGGCTGGCTCCCGACAGCCCAAACCCGAGAAACAAAACAAAAACAGAAAACATCCCACCCAGGGCGGGAGGCGGGGGACCAGGACGGAGGGACCAGAACGGGAAACAAAAACAAACAACAGAAAACACAGGAGCACATGACCATAGTCCGAAGAAAGTTCAGGGGGCCGACCCAGAGCCCACAGGCACAAGAGTTCACGGGTCACACGGTCGGGGGGCCGACCAGACGGGTGGCACAGGTGACAGAGCTGGTCCGGAGGCCGGCCGTGCGGAAGGCAATGGCGGCTCTCCAGTGTCAGGCATACTGGCCGAGGCCCGGTGGGCACAGGACCAATCGTGGTGGGACCAGACGAGGCGGGGCCAGACGAAGACTCCGTGGCGGGGCCAGACGAAGCACAGGCCGGGGCCGCAGCAGACGAAGCACAGGCCGGGGCCGCAGCAGACGAAGCACAGGCCGGGGCCGCAGCAGACGAAGCACAGGCCGGAGCCGCAGCAGACGAAGCACAGGCCGGAGCTGCAGCAGACGAAGCAGATGCAGAAGCCGAAGGTGGCTGGATGGGCGACTCGGGCCCTCCAGCTGACGAGGCGTGAGGCTGGATGGGCGGCTCGGGCCCCCCAGCAGGCGTGGCATGGTGCTGGACGGGCTCCTCGGGCCCTCCAGCAGACGTGGCATGGTGCTGGACGGGCGGCTCGGGCCCCCCAGCAGACGTGGCATGGTGCTGGACGGGCTCCTCGGGCCCTCCAGCTGACGTGGCATGGTGCTGGACGGGCTCCTCGGGCCCTCCAGCTGGAAGAGACGGCTGAAGCAGAAGGCAGTCTGAGGCGGAGAGAAAGCTCACGCCATTCCTAGCAGGCCGAGAAGCAACCTGTACAGCAGACGAGGCATGAGGCTGAACGGGCCCCTCGGACCCTCCAGCGGAGACAGGAGGCTGAACGGGCTCCTCGGGCCCTCCAGCTGGCGTGGCAGGAAGCAGCGGAGTCGCTGCGGGGTGCCGGCCTGGCACACCCGGGCATCCAGCAGCAGATGCAGGTCGGGCTGCGAACTGGGCAGGGAGCTGCGCTGCTAGCTGGGCTGAAGCCTGTGGCGAAACAGACCGCTGGGACATAACTCCACGCTCTGAGAGGGCAGGTGAAGAACTGTCCTTAGCACCTGCAATCTTCAAACAGGGGTCAAGAAAGTGAACGCTTTTAATGTTCACAGTACCGGCGTTAGACTCTGAGAACACAATGTCTCCTGAGTCAACAGTCTTAGAATCTTTAAACTCAGAGTTCATTGTCTCAGGTTTAATGTGAGAAAACTTGGTCACATGGACGACCTCCACATGGCTGCCAGCGGAAATATTGCCTAGGGGTACGTTTCCAGTGTCACGATCAGTAACACATACAATGTTATTCGTCATGTCACAGAAAACCAAAGTAGACTGCACTTCAAACTCAGCCTTGGGATCATTAGCTTCATGGGGCGTGGCTGAGGGAGCAACACCTGAAACAGAACTTTGTCCTTTTAAGCCATTAACGTGGCTTCTGCTGCCCTTGGCTGCCCTCGCTGTGGAGCTAAACACAGTTTCCTTATCTCTCACAGCATCCAGAACACAGTCCAGGTTATCCATAGGCCCTCTAGCATGAGTCATGACTGTCTCAGGCCGAGCATGTTCTGACACACAATACACCTTCTTGGCTAACGTGCCCATGTACTCACTGTTTATCAGTTCGCCACCTGGTCTCAGGTCCTGGACTGAATTACTCCTGGCAGAGGTGGAAACAGGTGCCCTGCCCTCACGGAATGGAGGAGGGTTAATTTCTGGGTCTAAGTTCCCATGCCTAGAATTCACAGTGGCGTCCTCACCAACTAGAGTGGGTTCATGGTCACAATTCTCAGACGCATTCAACTGGGAGTCAAAAGGCTCAGTTATATAAGCCACACAGGAAACAGTCTCTGGTTTCTCTAAATCATTAACATGGTATCGAATTTCCTTATCTGCTCCCTCAGAACAGGTAGACACAGCCCTGCCATCCTCGCTACATGACAC
Organism: Copadichromis virginalis; assembly: GCF_057382275.1. Lineage (NCBI taxonomy): Eukaryota > Metazoa > Chordata > Actinopteri > Cichliformes > Cichlidae > Copadichromis > Copadichromis virginalis. Next base: position 16,858,072 of record NC_140627.1, on the reverse strand, counting down.
TGGCAGGGTTTCTGTTGGCGCTTGTACGGCCACATGAAGAGCTTCTACATCACAATTCCTGGAAACCCCACTTAATGGGTCACGCTCAGTTTTGCTCACATTTCCAGCAACAAGAATGCCCCCAGACTCATCATCAGTGATTGAGTGGTGGTTAACACAGGTCACACATGGAAACGCTAAACATTCATGTTGAGACACTCTACAACCCTTGGGGGGCCTCTCTAGCTGTTCAATTTCAGTCTTGCTGCTCATAGTATTACTATCAGCTGGTCCATTTACAGTCTCTTTAGTCTTGGCCGGTAAAACAGATATTTGCACGGACTCTGGCTCTTTGATACGATCGCCTCTCTTATGGCTGAGCCCGCAAGGCAGCAGTTCAGCAGTGGGCATGATCTCGCCCATGGAAAAGACACGTGGAGCAAAAGCACAGTCACTCACCTCCATTTCGGAAGGGGCACGAGATGAAACGAGACCCTCCCCAACCACCAGCTGCCGCGCGGCGCCACGGTGACGTCGCCGTCGCCTCTTCCCTGAAGGCGACGCGGTGACGGAAGCTCCGGTTGCAGGGGAAGTGAAACGGGGCAGGCCCTGGCAGCTCCGCGGGCCCCCAAGAGCGAGGCGCGTTCCCCGAAAGACTTGCTCACAGTCGGGGGTCAGCCACGGCTTCCACCGGAGCTTCTCCTCCAGCTCCGCGAGAACCACCTGCTCCCGTTCAGCGATGTCCCGGGCAGTGATTTGTGGGGACATCTCCTCAGAGCCGAAAATCACTGCTGACACGGACTCGGAGGCGGCTTCGGCCAGCGGTTCCGGCCCAGGCGACTGCTCTGACGACACCCCGGACTCTGGCTGCGCTGACGTGCGGCGGCAACGAAGGCGCCGCTTCCTCCTAGCAGCGGCTGTTGACACAACATTGATAGCTGTGACGGCTGGCTCCTCATCCTCCGACCACATCCGTGCCAGAAAGGAGGCTGGAGAAGCGAAGTCCGAACGAAACGGCGAGGGTGAGCGGCTCGTGTACGAAGGAATGGATGGTAGCGACCCCAGGTTGCGTCCGAGTCTCAGTGAGCCAACTTTAATCACCCCGGAGCCGCAAGATGGTGGAGGCGGTGATGGGGAAGTTGCGTGACAGCGGAACAGTGGTGACGCGGCCCGTGCGCTGGGCGCCTGCTCCTGAGGACGGGGTTGGAGGATGGTGCGGAGGTAATCAGAAATCAGGGGGGGTAGCGCCTCCCACAGCCAGGGGAACACGGTTACGCTCACCCGCAATGGGTGAAGCAACTCCTCCGTATCCTCCTCCCCGGAACGCTGCATCCACTGACAGCATAGCGCTTCCACTGTCTGAACGACCTCCCTTCTCTGTGTCGCTGGGTCCATACTGGTCGCGTCGTACTGTCACGGACCGCCGGGGCAGACCGTGTGGAGTGAGTGGAGGACCCAAGAGCAAACAGAGGTGAGGACACAAAACCGGACTTAACAGAAGGCGAGCCTTTATTTAGGGCCGAAAACATAAGGAACAAGGCAGCAAAGGAACTGAGGGAAAACCTGAACATAGACTGGGAAAACTATGGCTAAACAAGGTACAAACTAGGACTAGTTGAGGCTGGGGAACTATGACAAGGGGTAGGGGAGATAACACAGACGACGCGACACAGACTACATGAAACACAGAGACTAAATACACAAGAGGGATGATCAGGGGAAGTGGCCACACATGGGAACACAGCTGACACAGATAAACATAACAAGACATGGCAGGAGTAAACAACACTGACGGGAGACTGTCAAAGTAAAACAGGAAGTACACAGAGGTGCAAACAGGAGGAGAGAGAGAGAGCACGGGCATAGTGGGCTGGGGAAACATGGAATAAAACATAAGGAGAGACGAGGGCTCACAGATACACAGAGGGGCACACAGGGGGCAAAAGCCACGAATGGAAAACACTAAGGGAACAACACAAGAGGGCAACTCAGAAAACATGGCCTAAAATAAGGAACGAAATACAAAAATACAAAGAACTAAGAATACTGGGCCCACATGGCCCAGGACCATGACAGAAACCAGTGCTTTCCTGTTGTGCACTTTTGTCCCTTAAATAAACTAAGTGAGCTATTATTGGTCACCTGAATAGACAGTAATCACAATAACACGCAAGTATGCAAATATATCAAATTACCTACAAAACCAGATTATTTTGTCATAGCGATACCTTTGTGTTGATATGACAATGGGTGTCTTGTTATAGCTTGTAAATTTGGAGACTAATGAGAAACTATATGCTTCTCTTTATATTCAACATAATGAACACAGTGCTACTTTCAGAGTTACAGTTGACATAGTCAGTACTTCACACCCAACACTGACAACGATTTTTTTCATAGACCTCGGAAGATTAATTTGTGGGAGGAAAAACACTTACAAAAAAGTGATGTGGAAAAACAGGAATCAGCTACCTTTGCTTTAAGTGTGATTCGCATCATCCTAGATCCAGCCCTGCCACAGCTGTTAGCTTTCTAAATCATTTCTGGATGAAATAACTAGCGTAGCCCTAGTCAAACATAATGAAACTAACACTATGAAGCATTTCTGTTTGAATAGAAAGCCTCTGATTAACCATTTATATAATCGAACAATGTGACAAGTGACATATGAAGTTTATTTCATGTTTCAGGTTTCAGTGTGTTGACATTGTCACAGCGTGAATAGCATATTGAATATACATAGCACACGGTAGATGCTGTTTAATTCAGCATCTAACCATCGGCTGCCAGCGCCTGGTCCCTCATTACCCATCAGCCCATTTGCCAGCTGCCTCATCATTACCCATCTCCCCTGGCGGCCCCTGTCACTCAAAAGGCTTGGGAAAAGCTGGAAAGTCAATTAATGTGTGTTGCATGCAAGCATAACTGTCTGCCTGTCTGCTCGCCTGCATGTGCGTCTGTGGGAGCGAGAGAGAGAGAAATACAGCAAGAAGGTGGTTATGTATAGAGTTAATAGTGCCTGGGTGAATAGTGTGCAGTCAGTACTGAAGGTGAATGATTCATGTCCTTTGAGCCATATTTTTGAAAAATGTGACCAATAATTTAGACCCATGCCAAATGCTAGGTAATGTGCAGAGGAGAGAGAGAACAACATACGCTTGATATTACTTTTATTTTACATGTGGCACACAATGCTTTGCACTTGTCTTTGGATTATTATTTTTGGTTATTTGCTTTCCCCTGAGCCTAGCATGTTTTTGCTGTGTTTTCCTGTTCACTTGTTACTTTCCCCTTTGTTCTTCCCACCTGCCCGTGCCCATGTGTCTTGTGCCTGCATTTGGGTCATCTTTTGAATCAGTGCGTAGCTGCTGTCCTTTCAAACAGTCACATTAATTGTCCCTTACCTTCCAGTTTTCATGAACATTTTACATTTCTCAAAGGTAGTTTGTCTGTATGAATATAACCAAACACATTTTGTGGAATCCTAAATTCAATAAAAGAAACCTGATTTCGCACCAAGTTTTTGCATTTATTTGGTAGAAGTGTTTATGCAAGATTTCAACAAATGTACTGTAATCCCATTGCATCTGCATTCACAGGAATGCTGTGCTGCATACGAGCCAACCTTCAGTTGGCTGTAGGTTTCAGTGTTCTAGAAGGCAAAGCCTTCATTCTCCCGATAAGCAGTTTTTTGGTTTAGCAGAGCATAATAATAGTGAGAACAATCCTTTAATCCTCAGAATGAAAATTGGATTTTTATGTTAATCTGAATATTTCTTCTCATGTATAATTAAATCATCCCCTTTCATTTGCATCAGCATTAATCTGTAGTATCTAGACATTCCTGCGCTTGCTTTTGGACCTTCTATAGCCACATCAGGTGTAATCAAGTGAGTAGCGTGCTGAGTGGTGAGCGTGTCTTATCAGAGAAAAGTTTGCTGGCAAAAAGACTGCGCAGTGTTTCACTTTTTTTCCCTTGAAATGTATCTGAAATATTGACTGCAGAGGGACAAAAAAGCAAATTCCTAAGAACAACAGTACAGTACATTCAAGTCACAGATATTTTGTAACCAGATGTTTTTGCCAATTGGCTCCATTTATGAGTAGCTGGTGTACCTATTTCAAATTCAGTGGGAGGTGTAGCTTGAATTTCTCAGGTCTAATGTGTTGGGCTAGGATGAAGTGCGTGTGGGCAGTTGAGTGTTTACATCATCCGAAAATGTCAAAATGGATGATACTGAAGTAGAAGCAAATGAACAGATGATAAGAAATGTAGGGGTGAGAAAGGAAGGAGAGAAGAGAGAAAGAGAAAGTTTTTTTCAATGCCAGATGGAAGAGCAGTTGGCACCTCTCTCATTACTGTGGGGATAGATTTTCCTCTATCGCACCAACACACATACAATCACACAAACACACATGCACACACATGCAGAGCCACCTCCTGTCACTCGATACCACCTGCCCAGCACCTGGTCATCAAAGCAAGACCAAGGAGGGCTCTTATCTTTAGTTGAGGGAGAAAGAATTAGACCAGTGGAGAAGGCGTAGAAGGGCACTAATGCCATATGCTTTCACTTTTGGTTCTTTATTAATGCCTTATTTGTCTGTGTCTAATTCATCAATTTACCTGAATCAGCTTTCTGTCATCTCATGCCATATTATATCTGCTTCTTTCTCTCTGTTGACGTCCAGACATGTGGATCTGTGTCACGCCCTCACAATCAAGGCAAGCGAGGCCTGTCGTGCCTGTGATAAATTAAATGTGACACAGATGGGTGGAGTAGTTTCCCCCTTTGATCCAAGCAGTGCAACAGAAGGACAGACCCTGACCAACACATGTCAGACAAAACTGTTGGGCACCACCAAAGATAGCTTTATGGTCCCATTGGATCTGAGCCAGGGGTTGAAACCACAGAGAGAGTTGGCCAGACACACACAGAATGGCACCACAGACAGAAACGAAACTGCAATTATTGAATTTGAGGCGTCACAAATTCTGTGGTGTATGGTAAAATGTGCGAGGGTGATACAATGCATGATTGTGTTGAAAGAGATGCACCAAGTTTTGAATAAATCATATCTGCAAGTGTGAACTTCTGTGTCTTAGCCTGTCAAGCTAGATCTCCTCACAAGCTAGTTGCAAGGTAACAGTGTGAGTCACAGCTGAAGAATGTGCAATCAAAATGCACTCAGCCTCATTTTCTGGCAGATATGTCACTCAAAAACGAGTAGGCAGCAGCACTGACTTGCTTTAGATTGAGAATTATCTGATGTACAGCAAAAAAGTGGATGTCGTTATTGGCGTTTGAGCTCAGAGTGTTCACATTCATTGACTCCCACAACCGTACCCGGGCAATCTGGGGTCTGAACTTGGTAGGAATGCGTTACATTTACTCCATTCTTTGTATTCAACATTCACTGTCTGCTCATCTGTCTACTGCCTGACTTCATTCAAACTCCTGTCAACTTCTGCGAGAAGTCAGACGAGATACGGCATTGAAGTCCAATACAAACTATGACGAGTACCACACAATACAATAACATACCATTGATCGGGATTGTGCAAGTTCCACTAAAATGCATTGACTGAAAACGACAGGTATACATAATACTGTGTCCAGTTTCCACATGCAGAGAAGTAGACCGTATGCATGCAAGGACAAAGACTTCTTTTGGCACTTGAGATTATGTATCCCCTAACCAAGCCCTTTTAGTCATAGGGCCCCAGTTTGCTACACCTGTGGTTATGTTAATGTTAGAAATACATTGTCATTTAAAATCACAGTTGTAATTGCCCCCATGGAGTGAATTCATTCACACCTGAATTTATTAACACTGGGATATTATGCAAACACGATTTCCTGACAGTCAGGAGAAAGTTTATCAGTGCTAAAATATTCTATTGATATCACATTGGCTGTTTTGATTGTAATCCATTACATAATATAAAAATGCACATGGCATAATGGCATACTCATGGCTATTTTTAACTATATCGACTTGAAATGTAATAGTTAATATGAGGTTGTGTGGAGGGTAAGAAAAATCATTTTGCTCCTGCCCCTATGTGTCTGTGTATAGTAGCCTATTAGAGCCTTGCTTTTAAGCATTGGTACTGCAGTACTTACACCAAACTGTCTTGAGTAGACCTAGGTCATGCTTGCAAATCTAATGAGAACAATGACCTTGTGTTTTCCATTTGGATGGGTGGTAAGTCAGTCTATCTCTGTTCCCCACAACCACAACCATCCCTCCCCCTATGGACATCCATCTTTAAGAATTTCCCCTTTTCTTCATTCTTCTTCTTCCTTTTATTTCCCTGGCCATGTTTAGGCCTCCCTTTGACTCTCCTTCTATCTCTTTTTGTCTCTCTCGCTCTCCTCGTTGTGTACTCCACTGGGCTCTGCACTGGCATCCTAAATACAATTACAGTCTACAGCTGAATGGAGAGGAAGGGTCCTCAGGGACCCCTAGAAACAGGAAATGGTCAGGAGGGTTGGACTGAGGAGGGAACGGCAAATCCCTAATTCAATTGGCTGAACCTTGGCAACAAGCCCCTGGCGACTCTTACTGTGGAATCAGTGGAATCAAACAATGCGGCTCAAACCACAAGAGAGATTTTCATCCACACTTGCAAACACACACACACACACACATGCACACACACAAACTGACACAAATGCATCTCATTTCCTTGTTTTGTAGCTCTACGTTTCTTCTTTTCCTCTGTATAGTCTTATAATGCTTCATTTATACATACTCTATTTGAACAAAAATGTTACACCATACCTCTTAATCTTTCAATTCAGTTGTTTTCAGTCCCTCTGGCAAAGGTGTATAGATCAAGTACTTAGCCATATCTGCCTTTGCAAACATTTGTGAAAGAATGGGCCGTTCTAAATAGCTCAATGAATTTGAGTGTGGTGCTATAATAGGATGCCAGTGTTGTAACAAATCACTTCATGAAATTTCTTTCCTCCTAGATATTCCACAATCAGCTGTAAATGGTATTAATGCAAAGTGGAAGTGTTTAGGAACTACAGCCACCCAGATCACATAAAGTTACAGAGCGGGAGAGCTGAGTGCTGAAGCGCATAGTGAGTAAAAGTCGGCAACGCTCTGCTGACTCAATGGCTGCAGAGCCCCAAACCTCCTCTAGCACAAAAGCTGCAGCAGGACCTTCATGGCATGTAGCACCTTGATGCAACTCTTGTTGTGTTTTTGTGCAAAATAAATAAAATTCAGTGAATTGAATGAAATGGGGATAATGTGTAGGTGCCCCAGTACTTTTGTTCATATAGTGTAGGACAGTGCTTAATTTTCAATCACCAATATAATCACAACTCTAACGCTAGCTTAAAGGTTCAGAGTTAGCTTCTTTGACTTTTTGTAATCTCCCATCTTGCTGTAAACTCTATTGTTGACCAGTTATCATAACTGGGAAAGTGATCAATAGCTGCTCTATCTATCAACTCTGTTGACCTAGAGCCTAGCGTTTATGAGTAATTCATGATTGTAGAGGAACTGCACACTCACACATGTTCAATACACTCACAAATATAGACGAAGGGGAAAAAAATCAATCTGTAACAACGCTAATCCACACTGTGGGTGTCCATCAGCAACCTGGAGAGAAGACCAGTCACCGAGGCACATGCGCATAAGCATTAATAACTAATATCGCAAGGGAAAAAGGCAGAAGTGATTTTATGGAAATCACAGTTTTGAGACAATTTCAGGCTTACTGGCTGTGCTGAAGACTACTTTGAGCTCTGTAACCTCAAAACACATCATTTTAAAATGAGTACTTTGAATGTCTCCATCTCTAGTGCTTACTGAAAAAGTCCCTAATGCAGTCATAACTGCAGCCCTTTGTTAATGTCATATCATGTGACTGTAGCTGATGATCTGTGGAAAATAAACTGGAGTCATCAGTAAGCCCTTAAAAACATTTTCAAAAGACTAAAAGCATAGCAAGTTCTCCTGTATAACAAAGGATTTGTGTGCCTATTTTGAAACCTCTGTGTCAGATTTCATATAGTAGAAGACAGAAGTGTATATAAAAAATGTATATTGTCCAATTGAATAACTCACCATCAGATAGGAACGCATTGTGCTTTTTTGTAGCATAGAAACCCGCCGAGGGATTCCTCTTCTAACCATGGAAAAACAGGTGCACAGAAATAACTTGAAATATTTATTTATTTATTGCATCATGCTTTCTCGTCCTTCTCTCTCAGCTTTGCGTCTTCTGCTTCTTCCGCCTCTCTCTACCGCCTACTCCCTTAAGCCTCCGTTCTCAGATGCGGTTGCCTCTGTTGCTCTAATGCTTGTGTGAATAGTACTATTAGGCCCCAAAACCATACTGATAATTGGAACAAAGTGGGGGATCGATGCAGAGGGCACACACATACACAACAATATAAACAATCACATTTCCACACAAACACATACTGGTGCTTTCGCAGACACACAGTGGACTGGAGCCCTGGAATCAATACAACTCAAAGGCAGGATTTTCCTCAGCATTTACAATGTATGCTCAAGACAAGCTACCGTTGAACATTTTGTGCAACAGAAACAACAACACTGTGTTATCATTATTATTTGATTTGTTTTTTGGGGGTATCCTACAGAACTATGCGCTAAAATTTATGCAGACAGAAAACACACATTAAATAGTAAAAGCTTTTGCTCCCTCAAGGTTCGCAGGACTGAAATGCCTTGAATAGTTTCCTGGAGTCTGAGAATCATCTAATGTCAATATTTATGTATATATTAATGACAAAACGTGTCCATTCTTACAAATTCTAACTGTGGAAAAGCCTTGTGCTTCTTTGACGTTTTACTTACTTCAGCATACACATATACTTCTACATTACTCTTTTGAAATGTGCCGCTACAAACCAGTTTTCAATGGCACTGCTCTTGCTAAGACAGAAATAAATTCAAAAATCTCTATTTCTCTGTGGTGGAATGTCTGTCTTCATTAATGTGTGTGTGTGTGTGTGTGTGTGTGTGTGTGTGTGTGTGTGTGTGTGTGTGTGTGTGTGTGTGTGTGTGTGCGCGCACTTTCAGCATGCATGGATGCACACGGATGCATGTGTGTATTCCCCTAAATAAATGTCTTGTGTTTTATGGAGTTTTTCCTAGGGGAGGAAGGAGCAGCCAACTGAGACTAACAGGCAGGTCTAAGTGGAAGTGTGCTGATGTGTCTAAGTGGAAGCGTGCTGATGTAGGAGGTTACTACATCCATTAAAACAGGAAAGATATTTAATCATGGCCTTCAGTTGTCCTTCTTTGAGGGCAACAGCATCATAAATGTCCCTGTTCTTTCTTCCACAGGTCGCTTGTTGCCCTTTAAGCAGTAAAAGTAGCAGAGATCTTTAAGATATTAAATCCCTTTAATGTCTTTAGATTATTTGGAGCCTAATGGGCTCTTGTTTGCATTCTTTTTTTGGTTTTGGTTAATTTGAGTTAAAATGTTTTTTTTTGCTGTAGCCCAATCTAAGGTTCATTAGATTTTATTTCTTTTATATCTTGAACAGCAAGGACCTCGTGCAATATACATCCTTTTCTCTACACATGAAACAAACACAAAGCAACAAAAGAAAAGAAGAAATTACTGATCTCTGTTCAAAGATGGTCTTTGAACAGAGGCGGGGGTTTACGACACCAACTCTCTGCCATCTATAATCCAGTTTTGAGATCCCTTCCCAGACGCCTTAACGCCCACTCACATCCTGGGCCATCTGACCTCAGGAATTCGCATGATAAGGTGGGGCCAGGTTTCACAATGAACACATCCGAAACTCTGGCTGATTGGGACCCACGCCCAGTTTCACACCTTGGCTCAAGCGATTAGAGGATCGTCAAGGGGTCCTTTTGTCCCTCTGTGGGGGGTCACTCCCACTAGGTTTATATCTGGGACTCTCCACCATTTGACCTTAGAACTGAAGAAGCTTCTCGGATGAGAGGTGAAACGTCTTCAAGTAACTTAAAGAAGTCCAGACGCTTTTCTTTGCAAGCTCCTTTGACTTCAAGTTTACTTGTTGTTAAATTTTACAGTTGGGTTAAGGAATCAGAAAAAATATGACTAAGTGCATGTATTTTCTATTATTTTTAATATCTAGAAATCAACCTGTCCCACATGGTTAAAGGCGGCAAAAAGATTAAGTAAACAAGTGTTGAATATTCCTCCTATATCGATCTGATTAAACTGACACCCAGTTTTAAAATTACTGTCACATTAAAATTCCATATAGATAAAGGCCCATCGTTAGCCCATCACACAATGTCTACACTCACATACTCAAATTCGGCTTCATCCTTTTGCAAATAATGGAAAAATAACCATCATGAACTCTTTCCTGTCGTCTTACAGCTCATTTAGTCGAGGATTGACCAGACATGCGTGTTGCTCTGCCGTTTGTTTCCTTGGTATTTTTAAGTCATTTGACTGTTTACAAGACATTTTAGAGACGTGCAGGAAAATGTCAACAAAAATCAGACATTTATCCACATTAAATACACAATTTCCTGCCCATTTTCCACCATTCCTATTGACTTCAGATCATTAGTTCACCTTTCTCAGTTCTTGCAGCGCACCTGAGTTCAGCTGCAGCAGACAGCAATAAACACAGTAGATATTAAAGGGCCGTTAAAAAAAGATTTATTTGACTGCTACTTGACTGCTACTTAAAGCTTGAAGTTATGTGCTTGAGACAGACATTTACAGCAGTTATGATCTCCCATATGTGAGATAGAAACCAAGAACAAAGTAATGTAAGCTTAGTAGTTTACATTATTTGTTTCTTTATGTGCCTGTGCGCTTCAATTTCTGTCATACTGATACCTGAAGAGGCTTCCAACTTATCTATACATGTAAGGTGCTCCTCCTCTTTTCATACAATTACCCATCATATTATTACCATAGATATAAGGTGTCAGATCAATTACGTAAGATGTGCAGGGTGATAACAATGGCATCAACATGCGTATTTACAGATGTGCTTTGCTTACATGAGGCTGTCAGATTCAACCTTGATCAGCTTTTCTACACTAAAAGTATTGGGTGTGTCTTGAATTAATATATTTTTGTTAAAAATTAAAGATATACTTTGTATATAAATAAATATTAATGCAGTTGGTGCCTCTACGTAATGTTGCGGTTGACTAATCCAGTGTAACGTTATGTGGGTTTAAGTTAATACGACTAATAAAAATTAACAATTGACAAAACATAAAGTTCTCAAAGTTTGACGAAAATCTTCTCAGGAGTCATCACTGTCATCACAGAGAAAAAATAAAGAATAATGAAAATGAAAACCTGGAGTGAAGCTGTAATAAGTACTGAAACAGTAGTGAGGTTATCAATATCAACATTTTAAATCATGTCAAAACATAACAAACCATCTTTTCTTTATATGCTGTCATTCTTTTTGAGCTATTGCATGGTGAATGTAAACGAATAAACTAAAATCACAAGGAGAATCGATGTCTAAAAAAGCTAAAGTTTAACATCAAAATAACAATTATTAACCTTTTTATTTTTTATATTACAATAAAGAACATTTTTGTTATTATATTTATATTACATTTAGTTTACAATAATGAATAATAATGTCAATAACTGAGGAATGTGTTGTTTATAGTTATAAATATTGCGGTTAAGTTGCTGTAAGCAATACAGTGTTGAATGTCCAGGTATTCAGCTGTTCCACACTCTAGAAATACAACCACGAGGTCAGAAGAAAAAAGGCATAACTGCCGGTCACGTCAACAGCTCGCATTAGCTTTGGTTTCATTTTCTGAAGAATGGCAGTCTCAGTTCTTGGTATCAATATTACATGCCATGGAGCCTGTGCACTGTGAAGTGTAATGGTTATATAACACCATTAGAAACAAGTGTGAATAATTTTACTCAACAGGCTTGCCTATATGCCATATTTTCTCAGCTGAAATTTAGTTTTGCTCTGAGTATATCACCAGGAAAAGAATTTGGGAAAACATGGTGCTTTTTTTACAGACAGATTTAATCTGCAACACCGAGCGTAGACTCCTCTATATCAAATATAGCAACATCTGGTTGTAAACTTTACAAAACAAACAAGTCATCATCAGCAGTGCAAAAATCACAAATGACAGCGAAACCGAGCTGCTTCTTTATAAGAATTGAACAATTATGGCAGTTTTGGTACGGTTAAGTTAACCAGCTATGCTTTTTAAACACTACTTATCCTAAAATTAACCTATCGGAAAACGTTTTATTTATATTTTCAGCAGATAGAGATGTGCGTAAAAAGCTACTGTATGTGTTTTTATAGAGAAGTGTCTTTCTAAGGTCATCTTGTCTGTGGTCTGTGGTGTCCTTGGCTGCTTGGCCACACCATCACAGTTTATTTGTCTTTAGGTAATTGAAAGATTACAGAGATTATCCCACAAACCCAACTCCTGCTTTTGGAAAACTTCTACCTCTCAACTCTCTCTCTTGCTCTCTTTATAGTTCATCAGTCAATCAACCACTAGACCGCTTTAAAAGTTTAAAAAAAGCATCTGTCTAAAGAGGATATTATTTATCAGTGCCTCTTTTTAACACCATAATCACTGTAATAGATTGTACATGTGTATTTTATGCAGATATTCGCATACATCTGTCTACGTGTGTCATTAAAGCCTGGCTGCACCACAAGTCAGGATAAATTTGAATTTTGGTCTATTTTATCCACTTAAAAGAAATACAAGACAATAACTGTAGAATTTAGACAATGCCTTCATGCATATATTGGAATAGATACAGTTCTTTTTTGATATGGTAAAAGATTTAGTGGGAGTGGTGTGAAATTTTGCACATAAGGTGTGAAACCTTGTAATTCAGTTCTCTAAACAATAAACTGAAGCATAACTTTTATTAGATCCTGAAAACAGTAATGAATTTTGGCAAACTCACACCTAACTGAACAATCCAAATGCGACTCCATTGTGCTTTAGCAATAACCTTGTCATTTTCGTGATGGCTGATTTGCTACGGTTGACAGGTGGGATTGTACCAAGTGAGCGCTTACCTCAGAGGATGAAAACGTATTCATTCAGTAAACCTCTGTGGATTTATTTTAGACTTTATATATGCAGTGGCCTTTTTCTAGAGTTACCAACTGACAATCACAGGTTGCCACCCATCTATGAGAGCATGGCTATGTGTCAGGTAACTGACATTTGAATGGTCTACTCACTCACTGTGTGGTGTTGAGGTGTCAACACCTTTGTCTGGACTTGACAGAAAGTCAGCTCTGATGGATATGACATTGCAGCTCCTTGACATTATTGCTCCCATTGAGAGGTCTGTAGGAGTCCACAGGATACAGGATACAGAATCCCTCTTTCTTTCTCTGTTTCACATACACACTCAGACACATAGCCACGTGCATTCACACGCACACTTGCGTGACGTGACGATACGGGCTCAAAGCCAAATCGCATAATCCTTCAATGATCCATCAAGTGTTTGAGCACCCATTGTGTCCTGACCATTAACTGGGCAAGGAGAGCATCTTTGAGATGGTAATGTTGCCGCTGTCATTTAGCACATGGCCAAGACAAAATGCCAACTGCTAATCAGCCATGTGTGTTAGAGGAAGGGAGAGCACAAGAGAGAGAGAGGAACATTAAGGCTTTTTATAAATTCACATAGGCATTCTTCCTCATTATTTGTGTGGAAAACCTATCACAATCCAGCCCCAGCAAATAATTGGGTTTTTGTTGGGAATCTCGTGGAATGCAGTGAATGCTTCGTATTTATATAAACTTTCCATCAGCCGTGAACAATTGCGCCCATTTGGCAAGAAGTGGACCACAATTAGTGGGTAACTACTGACAAGTTCCAGCCAAAGGTATAACTACAAGGAAGCTTGTTTGTATGTATTTTTTTTCTTTGTTCCTTACTCTTATCATATTATCTTGATTAATCTTTCAGGTCAGAATAATACTTTTTTGTAACCTAAGTTCATATCAGAATCTATGTAACATGTGAGAGCGAAAGTCAGAAAGTTTTACAGTAACAAACTGTTTGTTTTGGGGAGATTTCATAAATTTTGGATATTAAAATAATTTCCTTTAGTATCGTTCAAATACAGATCATATTATCTTTGAAACAATATGCAGTACCTGCACCCACTTTACTTGGAGCAGCACGTGCATGCCCACACAAATGTGCATCATGGTGCACTGGGATGTTTGGGCGCATTGTGTGGTACACTCTGATGTTGGGGGCGGACATTTAACAGATGGTGCCAGCTACCTCCCAGGATAGTAATGTTCAATTGTCTGTGTCCAATTTACACCTTTGAAATGGGCGAAGAAGACAGAGAGAGAGGACAGTGAGAGAAATGGTACAAATGAAAGCAGGGTTTAAAAAGATACATGGAGTGTATATTTTTCTTTCTTTTTTATTATTTGTAACTTTTTTAATTATCACGTGAATTCTGTTCCTTCTTTTCCGAAGCTGCGTACACTTTAGCGTGCCTGTGTCCGCCTTCTTCTTCCCCCACCACCCCCTTAGTTACACAGCTCCCATGGACCTGTGCCTGCGGAGCGCTATAATAAGAGCGTGTTGAGGTCAACTTTAATTTGATGGGGAAAAAAGCAAACAAGTCACCATTTTATTTATTTATTTAGTTCAATTGCCACACTCGGAAGGAATTAGTTCCAGTTCAATTTGTTCAAAATGACCCAGATGAGTTCAAATTTGTCTTTGGTAATTGAACACAGTTTTTCTTTTGTTCTTCTGTAAATATAAGCTGAGCCATGAAATGGAATTATTCATAGCTCCCAGCTTTGGTTGGAAGGTAATGGGTGAAGCAAGGTGTGTCAGCACCTGGATATTTATTTTCCTTATTGAGTTTGGGGCTTTTTAATCATCTTTTTTTGTACCATACAGCTTCCAGTGAATGAATAAATACTGGTAGTCATGTATCTAATGCCTGACTAAGTCGGAAGATATTAGGGAGAGAGTAAAATGCCTTTTTCCAAATACATATAAATACATTTAAAATGATAAATTTAACTGTTTGTCATGGGTTGTGTGTTTAACAAGTATATAGAAATGGAAAAGCATTGTCATGACTAAAGTAGACACTTTAGTCATGACTTTAGTCATGTCAGAAGCAGCTTGAATATGATACTACGTTCATATGGAAATGCATGCAATTTTAACATCCTAAAAATATATCTATTCTGAAGATGAGCCTATTTCAAAAATAAAGCTTGTCAGGTTTTATGTAAATTGCACTGCCTGGGGTTTAGCTCCTGTGGGGAACCTGTGCGTTGCAGCGCTGCTTCGTTTACTACAGTAGCTTCATTAAAAACTGTTCCATTTCTCTGTCTCTCTGTCTTACGTGTGTTGATACATCTCATGTGTGCTCGCTCTGTCTTTGATTAATGTGAATCCACATCACCCACACTCACTCACTTGAGTTTTTCTTTAGAAACACCAGATGGATAATGGAAGTGTAATGAAATCTGTGGACTATACATACACACAGTCAAGGTTAGCCATTTTTACCTCTGTTTACCTCCCTCTGTTCTCTCCTACTCCACTCTTCTCCCTGCTGTCTTCTTTTCTAGTGGCCTGCCCAGGGATAGAAGAATACATGATGCATTTTTGACTACTTTTGGAGAAGGAAAAGACACTTAAAACCATTAAGGTCTCGATCTGGGTGTAGAAATAAGAGCAGGCAACTGGAATACAAAGGCGAGAACGCTAAAGTCACAGACTTGAAATATATCTTAGTCCTTTTTTTCTTTTCGTGATCCCGTCTTCACTCTCCGTTAGGCTTCTTCCCGCTGATTGCCATCATTAGAAAGGGCCATTTGCACTGCTGTATTCCACCCATGCACACGCATACACTGACTTTTGCTTTTAAACATGCAATGGTGTGCAAAGAACAAAAAATGTTTCTTCAGCTCACAAAATATTAACCGTCACACACATGTGCTCACACAAGCTGCAACATTCATTAGGTGTAATAGCCCTGCAGGACCGAAGCGTTCAGTCTCTCTTGTTAAGAATCTATTCTCTTCTGAACCTGCTGGAAAGCAACTGTAACACAATGCCCTAAATAGAATGGTATATAAAGGTGATGGTTTGAAAATATGAGGTAACAGCCTGGCTATGACTGACGCATTAACAATCACAGGGAGCTTGTGCTGTTTGATGCCAAATGGTCCCTTGAGGGTGAGGCTCACCGGTCAGCTCCCTACAGAGACGCAGTGAGCACTTTGCCAATTTACCATCATTCTACCCTTTGTAAGGCAACACAGCACAAACATGCCTTTGTTCACTGACCTTTGAATAATTCAGCTCGAGCAAAATGCTATGACACATTTTTGATCAAAGTCTCACTATCAAGGGGAGGAGGCATTTTCCAGACGCTATGTGTTCCTCTCCACTGAGGATAAAAGCTTCACTCCACAACACAATCACTAACAGTAAGGATAAAATGACAAAACAGAAGATCCCTCAGAAATGTAGGACTGTCCATTTGTTTAAAATAATGAGAGCACCTGACGCTGGATAAAGCATTACTCCCACGTAACTCTTAATCCTCTAGGGATTTCACCTCTGCGTGCGGTAAAAAATTGGAGCTTGAATTATCTGGAAGTTTTCCATGGAAATTTCCTGTCCCTTCACCCTTTGATAAATGGTTGCAGATTACAGGTTGGTGACCAGGCGTACAAATCCACTTCAAAGCTTTGTCTGGTGGAAGTCATTTGTTACCCCCAAGGCATCGATCACAATATAACCTCAACTTCTAAACAATTCATTTGAAGAAGCAGAGGAAACAGAAAGCACCTGCTGAGTTATAGGCTAGAGCTGGACTCTCCATCATCTAATGACAGTACCTGTTTGACAGACTGCATTTTTCTGCATATGCGAGCACATGTATGCATTTAGCTGTGTCTATCATCCTGTAGCAATATGTGTTTGACTTTTCTTGTTGCTGAGATTCATAATTTTGTTGCCGCCTTCGGAATTTTGCGGAAATTGAAATGTGCTTCTCGAGTTCAGGGGAATTTCTTTAAGGTTTTAAATGGCAAAACTAATGGGCTCTATGTGTGTGTGGGTGCGTATTTGCAAACGCGTAGCTATATTTGCTTTCTGCACTCGAATATGATCCTGGTCAAGTCTGCACTTTTCTTTTATCTCTCTCTGCTGTTGGGACTGTCCGTACAGCACTAGACAAGCTCCCAGAAATATGATTGCTACTGCGCGCAGACTTGATAACAGATCAACATGTATAAATCACAACGCACAAAATCAATCAGTTCTCATTAAAAATAGTCCTGCCATTCTCAGAAGTTGCCACGCAGCATGGGATATGTCAATAGTGAGAGTAATAGTT
The DNA here is from genome assembly GCF_057382275.1 of Copadichromis virginalis. Taxonomy (NCBI): domain Eukaryota; kingdom Metazoa; phylum Chordata; class Actinopteri; order Cichliformes; family Cichlidae; genus Copadichromis; species Copadichromis virginalis. The sequence goes on along the minus strand of NC_140627.1, from coordinate 16,840,694 downwards.
TTAGAGACTGTCTGAATCCTGACAAACATTAACAAGAGATGCAAATTCTCAGTGGAAGGAACTTTACTCTTCCCATCATTTTTTTCCTACTGGCAACACATTAATTTATTGGAATATGCAATTGTAATTACAGTCACATCTATCTGGGCCTTAATGGTGAGGCAATGATTGCTAGCTGCTGGCTCTTAATTGCAGTTACACTGTAAGTCTACATGCAAGTGAGGCAGATGTCCTTTGTTACAGTATATGCTGCACACTGTGCATTTGCATCTTATAAAAGACTCACATCACAGAGAGATGTTGTACTTTCAGTTATGAATTTATTTGGTTTGATTTATTTGGTTTTGCCTCATATGCATGTATTTGCTTCCACATTATTACTGCCAGTTTCTGGCTTGTTATTACACAGTTACAGACATTATTTAGCTATAACCACTGTTAAAAGGTCATTATTTGGATATTGATTTGGTAATTGAGTGACAAGAGTTGGCTATTTCCATGTTATTAGTGTCTTATTTCCACCTTATTTCCCCACTATTTGAACTGTAATAGAAAGTGCTGCTGGTTTATCTTCTTGTAAAAGGGGAAAATACAGCCTTTTTTTAAATATGTTTCAAAGTTGTAAATAAATTGATTATTTAGCAATGATTGTCACCAAAAGTATTACTGACGCTGTGCACAATAAATAATGTTTGGTTTTAGCCATGTTTCAAAGCCTTCTGATTCAAAGGCAAACTGTTTGAGTTAAAATATTTAAGAAAAACCTATTGTTTGCAGTCTGGCATGTCAGGTCTTTGATGTTTAATATCTCAGAAGTGTGCTCCATTCTGATTAAACCTGATAGTTCCAGGCCTATTATTTGTCTAACAGTTTTTTCAGTAAATGAAATAATGTTATATCAAACTACTCAAACCAAGGAATAAGATCACTAGAGATTTCTGCACAACACAAACTGCTTGATGTTTCTGATTAGTTCTGGAGGCAGAGCATTATATTTATGGTAGCGAGAATGCTTCATCTGAATTAAACCTTTACCATAAACCAAAGTATTTTTTTAGATTTACATAGGTTATATGTGTGCTTCCAAATGTGCAAGAGTGTGCAGTTGTAGTGAGCAGTGAATGTGTTGTTTTGTGTTGCTGTGTATGCTGTGACCTTTCCTATAGAACCGCTGTGAAGTCAAGTGACAGAGGAGCTGTATACCAAAATGTCCTGACATTAAAAACACGATGCCATGGCCACTGAATCCTTTTTCTAATATACTAACTCTAGATTGTGACCAGAGTGTGTGCATTTTTTTATAACACAATAAAGTGTGGGGCTTTTTCGGTCTCACCTTCTGCACCACATCCACCACTGACAAAAGATTACTAAAGATGACTTTTCTCACTGTGTTGAATTTCTGTGCTAAAACTTGATCTAAATTAGTATTTGTTCAGTGATGAATCACAACATCTGTCAGCCAAGTTATTTCTAATTGCGTGGCAGATGTTTGTACAAAATCTTTATCACAGTTTTAACATAGTTGTCACGAACAAAGTGCTCAGCACCACAATAAAAAAATCAATGAGCCTCACTTTATGTGGGAAAAATTTGCAGTTGAACGAACATATTAATGATCTATTGAACGCCGGCGCGTGTCTCATTATTCTTTTTCATTTTTTTCATATATATTGACTGTACATGTTCCATTGCTTCTACTTCAGAAACGATCAGTATCATACAGTCAGTACTACTTCCTCTCTCAGTTATGCAGGTATCTAAAAGAGAAACATCAGGTGGATTTCTATTTTAAAAACAATTTAAAAATGATCTGAATGGAGCAAATAAAACTAGCTTAAATATTTGCAATGCAATCAGTATGGCATGTACTGTATGTTGCATCATGCCTCACAACTCTTCTTCTGTGTACAATTAAATATGTTGCAGCTGGCAACAAACTTCGGGAAGACAAACATCGTGATGTGAACGGGATCCAAATAAGAAGCACAGAATTACCAAAAGCTTAGACAAAAAGGGATGTCATTTTACTGGGTCACCTCTGTGCTCGACCTGTGCCAACACAGAAATGATGCCCAAAGAGGTGGCGGTCTATCATCAATAAGTAGTGGATCCCTTGAGTTATTTTCGTTCCACTTTGCCTCTAGGGCATGCAGAGTCACAATAACACAGCATATGTTCTTCAAAGAGGTAGAGAAAGAAAAACTACACCTTCTTAGATTTCTTAATATATTTTCAAAGATACCCAGGCTTTCACAAATTAAATTCTCAACCTCTATTAAATCCCCACTGCATACAGCACTGTGCAAAAAATTCTTGAGCTACTACTCATTTCTTTATATTTTGCTTCCAGTGAGTGAGACTTGAGCAATAGTCTTGGGCAATGGTTGTCCAGGCTTTCTGAAGGTCTTTGAAAGGGTTTTCTTTACATTTTCCTTTTTCATTAATTTTGAGTCCTTGTGAAATAGGTGAGAATACAGCAGATGGCTATCCCTAACCCTGGACTGAAAATCAGTGGAAACAGATCTTATCTGGAGTTTTTAGTTCAAACCATTATTAGTATGTGCAAAAGAGGTCAGGAGAGAGGTGCCTATATCCATCTGTAAAACACAAAGGAGGCTCTGTCATGGTTTGCTCTATTTCAGCCAGTGGTGTTAGGGATCTTGTCAAAAGAGATGGAATTCTGAGCACAGAAAAGGGCTGTCAGATTTTAATCTACCATGCATGTACCATCTGGAAAGAATCTGATTTGCCGCAGATTCATTTTTCAGCATGAAAGTGAACACACTGTCAGTGCAGAATACCTGGATAGAAATACACACAGTGGAACATTATCAGTTATGGACTGGCCTCCAAACTGTTTGGACCTCAACATTATTGAAGCAATAATGCTTCAACTATTCCTGAAGAGTCATGAAAGAAATCAACATATACTGATTAATAAAAGTAATAAAGCCAATATTGATAGTAAAGCTTGTTAGATTTGTAAAAGCTTATATACTGTATTTTCATATATGTTTGTATGTGTTTCAATAAATTGCTCCGCCTATTTCACATGTTCCTGCCAAAATACAAAGTTCATTCCTTCAGATTGCTGCCTTGCAGATAAAAGTGTTTAAAAAACACATTTTTTTAAAGTAATGTACTGAACTGTACTGTACGTACAAGGGTTGGTCACTGTGCTGGCAAACAGAATGTACTAAACAGAAGCTCTCGGGGCCAGATTGTCTGGTGCCATTCACACATGGTCTGGTGATGGTGATTCATAATTTTTTTTTGCAATTTCAGAAAAAAACAAATCTGGAAGGCATTCAATCTGGGACCATAAACACCGCTACAGATCATCATCTAAAGATGGAGCAAGTGTTATGAAGAGCATGTACGTGTCATTAACATGTGTGCCTCGTGTGCCCATCTTTGTCTCTGTTTTATTGGCATTCGGTTTATGAGCGCATGATTCAACCGCAGACAGAGTATGTATGTGTAATTGTGTTAAGGAGTGGAAATCAAATATGCTAGATTAAATGACAGAACAAACAGATGTGTGTCTCTCTGTAATGGAAGAAAACATGAGTGTGGTAGACAGATCTAATAAAGCAGGCAGTATGGTGGCAATAAGCTGAGTTAAGTAACCTTGATTCCATCTATTAACACTGTTTACCATATCCTTTATTACAAAGAGATGAATCGCAGCCCTTAGCTAAAGCAGTGCTAAATCAAATAGGATTTAAATGCATTTGCTGCTAACTCAAATGAGATTCAAATGCATTCACTTGATCGCTATTTTGAAGCTGATTATTTAGCTTTGAATAAAAACAGCCGCGAATGTGTGTAGGGCCCTCTATGAATATGTCACAGTGTACATGTTTTTTACGCTCTCATGAGTATGTGACGATTGATCGTTCTATGTACAGCCAAGTCATAAGGTGACAAAGAGTGTGTTAAGGTTTTACAGCAATCTGCTCACCGGTGGAATATTGGTTGGATTCCAAAGGGCCGGGAGTACATCAGACATATGGCAAAACAGCTGCTGCTGTACGAAAGATAAGCTAAACTCTCCATCATGCCATGTGACACCTCAGAGAGCCTCGCTGCACACATCGATCTCCATAGGCTTTTTACTGCTTGTCAAACTCTGAATATATCTGCCACTGTGAAAAAAGGTAGCCTGAGGGGATAGGCAATGCAGAAGGGCAGAGTAAGACGCAGGCAAGGAAAGGGTTAATCAGGAGGCAGAATAATTTGAAAAGAGAGGTGATACAAACTCCTGAATGTGCATATGTTGAAGGAAGACGAATGTAGACAGAAAAGAGAAGGAAAACAGGAAGGATGTTGTATTGCAACATCCTTCCTCACGTCCTCCCAGGAGACTTATACCCCGAGGGAATACTGTGATCACTGCTATGTATGTGTGCATGTACATGCCTGCGTGTGTGTGTCACAGTAGGTGGTTTCAGTATGAACTATCACACAGTTTATTCATGACAGCTCCCTGCTGATGGATACAGAGACACCGAACAACCTGCTTGCACCTCAGTACTTTCCTGTGTCACCAACATGCAGTCACTCACTTTTAATTTTCTTAGATAAAATGTCATTGTTTGCACATTGCTTAGACAAAGATCCTGCTTTAGATAATACTTGGAAAGAGTGATGGCATGCATGTGCATCCATCTGTTCATATTACAGTTATATTTACACAGTTTGAAAAAAAAAAACCCCACCAAATGTCTTAAGACGTGATGTGTTAATGACTGTCTTTTGTAATAGTATATAACATGTATCCAAGAAGCATGAAGTTCATTTAATGCAGATTACTTTCACCCTGCAGGACAGACCCCATTTTTACTACGCACTGTTATTTGTGCACGCAAGATGCCATGAAATGAAGTTAAAGCTGAAGTGACATGGGTGGCAGACAAGGTCCAAATTAAAGCAGTTGAGACTCGATACAGACAGTGTTATTATCTTATGGCTACCATGCCTAGTTACACATTCAGCAGAGACACAGAAGCATACTGGAGTTCTAACAAGTCTGAAACCGTGGCCAAACCCTAATTCAGACAAACCGAGAGGATTTACGTGATAGAAACACATCAGAAGGGCAGTGTAACAAAATAAGGGAAGGGCTGCTTAATTGCTTCAGCTAACTGCACGGATACCACTGGTATGCTAGCTAAGCTTTGTGGTGAAAAATACTTTAACGGGTGTCTGTTTAGCAATTCTTTATTAAAGGCTTGTTTTGTGTTGGGGTAAACAACGTGTGTGTATATATATAAGTAATAGTAATTGCATTATTTAATGGTTTTCTAATTAGATTGTGTTCATTATGCTCATAGTCATGTAGAACTGTTAATCCCCAGTCCAGTTAGTGTTGGGTCTGGTGAAATCTATAATGCAAGTTTTCAGGCATAACTTGAGCTTAAAGACTGCCGAATAATGCAGTCTGTTTTTCAGTCATGATCCAATCTTGATTAGGTAATCATGAATATAATATTGTAATATTTATAGTTAAGCCCCATCCGCATCCATAAAAGGGACTTTAGACATACACACATAAATACTAGTTACTGATGTGGTAAAATTGTTGTCTTTCCCATTCATTTTCCCTCTCCATTTCATTTCCAGGTCAGTACACACTGTGCTTTACTCCCATTTATAGTGGCTTCAAAGTTGAGGTTAATTAAACATGGTAACTCCCTGTTTCTCACCACTAACAATTATTTTGTCACCAAATTTTTATTGACATTCCATTAGCATCACTGTTTGTGCCCTCTCGAATATCCATTTCTGCTGCAGCCTCGGTTTGGTCCATCGACTAAAAGTGCTGGTAAAGAAATATTCATAAATAAAGTGGTGTGTTGATGTGCTGAAGTGAACTCTCTTCTGAACATGAAACAATGGAAAAAGAAGCGCTTTTGTGTGGACAGTATACACAAACAGCCAAACTTAATCCAATTCAGGTGTTACATCCTTATCTCTCTCTAGTGGATTCTCTCCAATCAGTATGAAGTATTGAGAGCGTGTAATAGGTGGCCATTGTGTAATCAACTGGGGATACTATGCTCACTCCATGGTAAAATGGGGGAATGAGAGAACGGGATGAAAAGCGTTTTATGCAATTTCAGCTTGACTTACAGAACTGTTGTGTCGGTTGCCTGGTAACTGTAAACCTGAGACGCAAGTGTGGAGATGCTAGTGAACAAGTCTCCCTCCATTTCTTTTTTTTCTCTTTTCTTAGCAGCTTGTCCTTTATGTCTCCCTATCAGCCGTATACGCTGTATATTCCTCCTTTGTTATGAGTGAAAAGTTGTAAAAACCCACGTTTTTTTTCATCTTTTGTCTGCTTTTTTCCTCCACAGATTTTGACTTAGAAAGATCACAGAGGCAAAGTTGTGACAGGGAACTCATACTTTGACAGCAGGCATGAAAAGCAGGGATATAGAGAGGTCAGACACGGCTAAAGGAATATTTCACAAAGCCTTCAGTCTCATGTAGAAAGCAGCCCTGGTAGACATGTAACATCCACTGCCCTTTTGTCTGTTGGGCCCTCTCCCTCTTGACCGGTGACACAACAACAAGGTGTAAAAATTTCAAGTGTCTGTGTGTGTCTGTGTACATTTGCCTGATGAATATGACATATATGTTTCTTTTGTAGCACTTTTTCTTGCATTTTCTTTTGTCTTTCATATTCTCACTTCCCCACGCTACCTTGCATCTTGGCAAGTTGTGAAATAGTACTAACAAAGCATAATCATCTCTGTCAGCCACTGAAAATTGGCTATCAGGATTTAATGGCCCTCAAATATAAACAAAACAAAATCCATGTGAGAGTCAAGCGAGTGTACGGACTGTTTAGCAGCTGGTTTGTATCTCCGGGCCCGAATTCAAGGATTACTTTTTGCTCCCTTTCTGATAGTGAATTTAAAATTCTGTATGAAATTTCCATATTTGTCATTGACAGAGACAAATTATTAATCTGTAATCGAAAAGAAACCACAATAATTTTCATAACCTGCAGACTCGGCACCTGCAGTGAGATTCTCTTTGTTCTCCCTCTCCCTCATTCTTTTTCAGGCCCTGTCTCTTAGAGCTATACACGTTTTCAGGCTCACTGGAGGCATTCCAATAGATCCATCAATTTGGCAAAGCAGTGTGTGTGAAGCATAAGAGTCATTCCCTCAGGATACACACGCAAATACACAGACACACACACGCACACTAATAGACAATCTATGTTGTTTATTTGCCTCTCCTCTGTGTTTTTACCCGCAGGATGTCTCAGAGGTGATGCTCATGTGTTGGTTAGGTCCTCTATGTTGTTATTCCCTTTGTTTTTCATACATGGCTTTGCTGGCCTGTACTGAATAAGCTGCTAATTGAATACTCCCATAGTGTGCCATACACTGGTTTGGACACCATCCCTGTATGTCCTTTACTTCGCTGATTACAGCGCTGTCAGTCACAGGATTAGGGATGGGTATTGATAAGATTTTCACGATTCCGATTCCATTTTCGATTCTGTTTAACGATTCGATTCTTTATCGATTCTTTTTAAAAAAGGAGAACACTAAGGTCGATTAGCTTAGAACTTTGTTTTATATCTTCTCTTTGAACAAGATAGAAATTTAGGAGTAACATGGCCTTACAAACCCAACAGTGACATCTTAAGAGATCCACAGCCTACGGCTCTTCAATGGGGTGTCACAGGGTCCCCAGGAAAAAAATAAATAAAAGAAATATTCTTCTGTAGCAATAACAAAGTATAACATAAATTTTTCTGTAGCAATTACACAAGAATATCCAGTAATGTCCCTGCCTACAATTAAACACATTCACATACCGAATGTCGGGGGCATCTGCTGTGGCAAATGGGTGCAAGCCTTTGACCACAAACTTAGTCACTGCTCGGTGACATCCGTCTATCCTGGCCTGAAAGGAGACGCTACCGGTAGACTGCAGCGACAACTGCCAGCATCTGAGCCAGACTGTCTGTCTCTCTCATCATGGTCACCTAAATGCACAGTAATGGCAGGTTTTGTAATAAGGCAGATCGCACTAACATAATATGCACTGTTAGTTGATTATTTACCTGCCGTATTAAGGGGAGAGGACGTGCAAACGTTATCACTGCTGCTGGGTTGAGATTCACGAGTCCGGAGCGGAATTAAAAACACGACATTCATTTAAGGTCATCGCGTGTTTTGTGAGCAAATGCTTTTGCATATTCGTAGTGTTTCCTCCCTTAAATGAAATATCTACTTTGCAAGTATTGCAAGTCGCCCTGTTGTCATCCGTTCTCGTAAAGTATAACCAAACTTTTGAGCGTTTGAGCTGCTTAGGCGCCGTGTTTCCTGCCAGGTAAATGACGCTCCGCAACGTGGTGACGTCATTCGGACTGGAATCGATAAGGGAATCGTTTGCAAAAATGGCAAACAATTCCAAGGAATTGAAACAGTGGAAACCGGTTCTCAACAAGAACCGGTTTTCGATACCCATCCCTACACAGGATGATGTGATGGTTCACCGGTGTCGGAATGTGTCACTGCATCCAAACATATAAATCATTACTATGAAACAAAATCTTTATTTTCTACCCAAAGTCAAATGACGCACGGCAGCACAAATCCACAACATGACACGTACAGTATTGCGCAAACCCATATACTGTAGGTCTGGCAGTTAAAAAACCAAAAGCACTCTTGCACGATCCACATGATGTGTCTCGACTAATTAAAAGGTGTCACACTCTAAGGTCTCAATTTGCTGATGAGCTAAATCAGGACATTCTCTTTCAGGGTTGACTGATCTGTGCGGGTGGGGGTTCAGCACTTGTGACTGACATCCGAGATAAAGACAATGCTGTTTCTGCACATATGCGACAGATGCAGACACGCTGTTCTTCCTACAGTTATCTAATCAGTTGTTCTGTCTTCTTTCTTTGTTCTTTTTCCTCTGTATTCTGACATCTGCCTCTCTTGCTGTCCGTCCAACCCCACTTGCCTACTTGGGGACTTCAGTGATGGCTTCAAAAGGCAAAGTTCGAGGTGAGTGGTGGCTGCTGCTGCTGCTTTTCCCGCTGTGCCTCAAACTCAACCTGACAAACCAATATCAGAAAAGAGACTTAACCTTTTATTTAAAAAAATTAATGGACGGATATTTTAATCTATTTGCTTCTATTCTTTTGTGTGCGTGTGTGTCTGTGCTGTTGTTCCCTGACTATTTTGAGAATAGTCATATTTGTGTATTTGGATGAAATGTGTTTTTTGTTTTTTTCATTTCGGATTTCTATTACAGGGTTTTAGTGGGATTTATCACTATCCCAACACTGAAAAATAATGTGGAAAAACTAATTTGTTTGAGAATAAAATTAGACAGTTTGTTTCAACATAGATTTTTAGATTTGTAAATTAGTACTAGGGAAAAGGAAATCATTTAGGTATGTATATAGTGCAAAGACAACCCAAGGTCATGCAATTATTAATCAGCTATTTAACTGTGTGATAATGTCCTTTGCCATTGCTTTTATTGGAAAGGTGGCAGTACATTAAAGAGATCCAAATCTTCTCCATCATCTTCTGTGTCTCCGCTATGGCAGCGAGAACGGATTATAGATCAAAAAGTGAGTCAGAGAGGAGAAGCAAAGTGTTTATTTGAGAGCAGATAACCTGATTTCATTCTGCGTGCCTCAGCAAATATGCTTCTCAAAGACTAAGAATTTATTCAACCGTGGTTATAATCCCTTTCTGTTTAGTTACCATCTTTGGCTAATGATTACACACACACACACAACAGTCACTTCCTAAGCAGAGATGTGATCATAATTCAGATGAAAGGATTGGTATCAGCTAAGGTTGGCATACCTAATAAAAACACTCAAACTGTATCAAAGCATATTTGGCAGAAATGAAGCTCCTTTTTTTAAAAAAATTTTTATAGATGTTTCGCAGTGATTATGCAATAAATACATTTCTTCAAGAATCATAATCTGAGCCAAACTTTTAAATTAAAGTGGCAGAACTCGAAAGTGTTTGGCTTTTATATAACTCAGGTTATTATGATGAGATCGCTTTGGAGCTCAGTCCCAAATTCATCGTGCAGCATGACTGTGACAACAATAGGGCAGTCAGAACCAGAAAGAACAATCCTCGACAACAAGAAGAACATGGCTCCCGCAGCAGATGGCATGAGCCCTGATCGCAAATTCATGGAGTCAGTATGGAATAAAATGAATAAACAGAGGCAATCAAGACAGAGGAAATATGGCAAGTTGCTCATTATTTTAAATAAAATAGCAAAACAGCTCAGTTGAACAGCTTTTATCTTAATCGAGAAGCCTCCTGTAGAAAAGTAACATTTTATAGAATTATTTCTGTGCTCAGAGCTCGTACGGACCTTCTGCACAGGTCCTTCCAGTGTTTGTTTCCTTATGGCGCATCTTAACATGCAATGCTAAAAAGCTGTATATTACTAACCCAGTCAGAATGTAATTTCAAGTGAAGGAAGCAACACTTGTTGTTCTCAGAGTTTGCCTGCTGCCGAATGGTAGATTTGGTATAATCCTCATGTTAAAACCCTGTCAGCGCCTTACGTCCTCCTTCCCTGCTATCCTCAGCTGCAGTGATAGTAGTCACAGGATCAACATCACATTCCCCCTCAACACTTCGCTACAGTTTTTTCTCATTTTCCCGCTGCGTCTGAATCCATAATGAATTTAGACCACCTCTTTCCTGATCAGCATCCAGCTGCGTGTGTTTAACTGTATCATCTCTGTCTCACTCACTCTTGATTCAATCCTCTCTTTAAAGGCTACCCTAACCTGACTATCATCCTTTTCCATCTTACCGCAGCAGTATAGGAAATCCATTGCACTCTTTAATAGGGGGAACAGAAGATGTGTAGATCAGAGTCGAGCACATGTCTCCGGCCTGCCTCTCTTACCCTTATAATGAGGCTACTGGTAGGAAAACATAACAAGCCAGATAAGATTCATGCTGATCAGTGGGTGGATAAAGGCTTAGCTCACCTCAAAGTATCGGTTCATCAGTATGTGTGCAACTGAAGGACTGAGTGGATGGTTAAGGGTGCCTTTATTCTTTTGTAAATGTGTATATATAGCATCGCCAATTACTGCATACAGCATGAAAGATTAATTCAAAGATGTTTTTTTTTTCTGTTCTTCTACTTTTTTCTTTTTTTTAAGTTGTGGAAGTTTACATCGCAGTTATATTTCACAGTCAGCATTGCAAATGAGCTAAAAAACAGCACAAAAATAAATATATGGCACTTGTATGTGCACAAGTGACACAATTTCTAACTAAATTTAATTAGTGTTTTTTTAAACTTTACAAAATCATTATTTAGAGTGAGTCTTGTACATGCTTCACTTGCACCGTAACCATACACAACACAACACATAAATCGATTGGCCAAAATATTTACAAAGGGCTGCTGATAAAATACTCAAGTAGTCACTGATAAAATACTGTCTATATATTATGTAGATGGCATGTGGGTCTCCTCACTAATTCCTAGTAGCGCTGCAGTGGTGGTGTTTCTACAGAGTCACATGTGAGAAAACATCTGAGAATAATTCAGTGTGATCAAATGAACGTTTATTTTAAAGCTATTAGCTGCATATTGTAAATACACAATCATAACATCTTTTAATAAGTTTCACTCAATTTTCCTAATTTTCCTTCCCAGCATCCCAAAGCAGCAATTTTGGCCTAGTGGCCAAACCGCATTACTATAACATCTGTATTCATCAAGTGATGCACACTGGCCCAAAAGCATTTATTCAGTCAATGGAAAAAGAGTCAATGCGAAACTCAGTGTTAGAAACTCTGCAAAAGGCCTCTTCTCATTATAGAAAAGGCTCACTCTAAGACATAAAAGATGCGCTGTTAACATCTGGTACTACATAGCAAGGTCTCTCTCAGAAGCTGTGTCGAAGCTGTTTTTTGACTGATTTTTTTATCTTATATCTATTTAAAGATAATCTTGCCCCGAGCTTTTGGAAGCACAAAACTGTGAAGTTTAGTAAGTTTGCTGCAAGCCACAGGTTGACACCCGTTTTCTGCTTTTCCATACATTTCTGTACACAACTACTGCAACTCAAAGAATACAAAGTCACAAGCAGCTCTTGTTTGCAGCCTACTCATGATGTACAATGAGTTGTTCACTTAGATGAAGAAAATTGTAACTTGAAAAATATGCATACCATCAGGAAAGTTGTGATAAGGATTTTTGCAAGCATAAATTATAGCACACATGGGAAATTTAGTGTGGATCCAGGCTTGCAGATCGTCTCAATCAACCCCTGAAAGTCCAAAAAGGAAAACCTGTAAAAGCTGGAACCTCAGCACGGTGCATGCTTATGCCACTGGAGGCACACGCACATTTTTAAAATATATATCAGAAAGCTGTTTTCCTATAGACTTCTACAGGACCGGAAGTCTTTTTGCAGCCACAACTATAACCTTCTGATGGACTGAAACTTTTTAGGCACTTCCATATACTCTGATATTATTAAAATGTAATATAGCTACACATGTGAAACTGTTTCATTTATGTCACCTGCCTAAATTCATGGATTTCAGCATATTTCTTCTCTTTGTATGTCCCGTTTCTGTTTGTGTGCAACCCCCTGCTTGTTGTCCACCCCTCCTATAGTGATACGTCCATTTTACTGCATTAAAACAAGTCGAAAATTATTACAGTGACACCCTGAACTCTGATATTGCCCTACAACAATAAAACTGAGTTGACTTAATTTAAGTTATTTTGGGGGATTTTAAAATTCAATAAAAATAAATGCTAATTGTTATCAGCAAACTCATTCTTGTTCAACATAACACAAGGCAAGTTTTAAAGGGATATAGTATACCAGGAAATTTAATATAACAAAGTTGCTAAAACAGACAAAAAAAAACCCCAAAAAAACAAGCAAAAGACAATAAAAAAAAAACCATATATAACATACATAAAACCTCAAAGAACAAAGAAAACTTTTGAATCTGATCTGTAGCAGGATTGATAAGGAGGAAGTGCACTTGTTAAATTTTGTATTTACATTTATTTAAAGTATCTATCTAGCTTGCTTTCCTAATCTTTTGAGACAGACGGCTCTCAAAGTTTAGGAGCATTAACGACGAAAACTGCATCCCCAGACGAAAAAACATTGGATGTCTGTGAAAAATATTGGCTGTCTTCCAGTTTGGCAGTAGAGGATCCAAGAGTACAAGGGCTAGATTTACTAACAGTCTGCGCCAGCGCAAAACCCTCTTTTGGCATTAAAAGAGCAACGACTGGGATTTACTGAAGAGGCACAGTGTCAGTTTTGCAACTGACAGGTGTGGATCGAGGTATTTTTGCAGCTGGAATTATTGCCTATATAACTACAGCAGTGCATGGTGTGCTGCCTGACAAGGTTGGCAAGTGGTAGCATGTATAATGAGGAAAAGTAATGGACCAAGACACCTGCCCTGTGCAACACCACAGGAAATGAGGGCAGTCTCTGTGGTATTATGTGCTCTACTAAATGAAGATGTGATAGTGGCCTGTCTCTACTCAGTATTCTAGTATCTGAGTTCTAACTCTTCTTCAAAAGAGGCTGTACTACAAGTGTTTTGACAGTGGATTTAAAAACTCAAATAAAAAATTCAGTTAGTGCATTTCACAATAATAATAACTGGATTAAGTTATGAGATTTAAGGTTTTCAAATAGTGTGAAACAGACGGGAAAGTTTGATCAAATTTGGAGGTTTTATGCAAGGTAAGACTGTATGGAAACCTTACGTCCATGGGGATGCACTCTTCTCCACGTGTCAAAAATGTTAACTTCCCATCTATCCTTCCTCTCCTCAACCACCACGACATAATCTGAACTGTTGATTTGTAAGACCGGTAATCGTCAATTGGAGTGATTTCAGTGAAAATGAAAAACATGTAACTTTTACTGCAGCTAGTATCAGCCCTGTCATTGTGACTGACTCATAGCTGTGGCAAAAGTGCTTTGTGGCAAAGTAAGTCTGACACCAACCAAATGATGAGAGCTGTTTCTTTTTTTCTTTCTTTTTTTTTAAATTAGTACTTTCTGCCCACTGAATCTTGCAGGTCCCCCTGGGGTGACAAGCATTTCCCCAGATCCTTCTTAAATGAACAGAATCTGTCAACACATCACTACACATTAGAAAATCACACTGTGTCATGTTGATTTGGGGAATTTGGGGATTTTTGGTGGCAGCAGTGATTAGTTTGATTTCCCTCATGAATGCCACCCTAGCCTGCGATTATCCTGCTCTCACCCTGTATGAAAGCATAAGAGATGAAATCCTTCCTGTGATAAAAAAAGAAGATGAAGTCAAGTACACTCTTCCTCCACATCATTTTGCAAGAAAACACAATAAATTAGATTTCCCTGCCCTTATGCTTTTATGATATTTAATTTGAATGACCTACTAAGCCAGTAAACGTGTGGATGCCTGCTAATATTGCTTGGCCTTATATTCAAGAAGAAATCTAGCCAAAGCTTTGCCTTCATGGCCTTATAAAGTGAATAATTCAATAGATGAAGCTGTGATCTTGCTATTTTGAAAAACACTAAAGTGAAGATAAAATTCGGTGGATATTGCACCTATTACTATTACATCTAAAGCACACAGCAGTATGTATAGCACAAAGAGGGTACACAAAGATATGTATTTAATAGTACCTGCTTATATTTTATGTATAAATCAGGACTGCATAATTTTTGAATGTTTCCAAAGTTTCTACTTGACAGTTCAGAGAATTTAGCTGTGCAAGAACTGGCTCTTTCATGGCTAGAAGGAAACATTTAAGATATTGTTCCTTTGTTTCTGCTCTCGCCTCAGTTGTTTCCTTTTTTCTCCTTTCTTTTTTGCATGTCAAAATATGTGCTTATATCCTTTCCTAATTGTCTTTTGCTCTCAGCTTCATCTTCTTCTTCTTCTTGCTTGTTTGCTTTTGCTAGCTGGAAGAAAGCACTGTATGAAGTATTTATGAAGGCCTGGTTTACCTCCGTCATAAAACTGTGAGATGTCTGACCTTGGCTCAGAAAGGATAGTGAGATCCCTGGCCATTCTGGACTGAGCAAGCTTGAACTCAGGCAGCTAACATGCTGAGAATGGGCAGAGGTTTATATCTCTGCCCTTTAAATTGATGTGGCTGAATCAAGGGCAGAAAATACTGGGCAAATGGTAGAAGTGTCTGGAAACATGTCTGGTCACCAATTTGAATTTGGGTTGTGGGCTTTTATAAATTTTGATGTGTAGGTTTGGCTCCTGAAAAGTGGCATCGCAGAAAAGTTCGGCTGTGGCAGGTCTTTGTCATCAAAAACAGCAACAAAAAAGTCAAGAGGAGATACGTGAGCTGGCATGTTTGTTTCTCGTAGTGCTTTGTAAACTCGAGGAACACCACTTCTTCTTCTGTGTTTGCCCTTATATCATATTAAATGTTATTATTGTCCTTACATGAACAGCATGTGTTAACATTATCCACTCAGTGGAAACGGAAAAAACATACACAAACAAACCTGGACTCTCTCTGTAACGCTGCTCTTAAACAACACCTAACAGCACCATGGAGAAGTAGGTGATATTTTGTTGATCTGACTCCAAGGGCCAAGTTGGATGTCAAGTTTGCAACGGCAGCACCAACAGCTGCCCAGTCTAATTACTGTATGTAAATGACAACAGCACTGCCGTAGCCAGCCTCTCTGGTGCCGAATAATTAATTTCATATCTCCAGATCAAAAATGACTGTCCTGAGGTAATTGTATGCTCGTGCTGAATACAAAGGTAGCTCCACCCTCTGCAGGGGTTGCATTCAATTTGCTCACAGAAAGAAACTTATCATTGTCAAAAGAGCAAGCTCAGATTAGAAATACTCACACGCGGGCATGCTCGCTTGCAAGCGCAATTTACATACGCCTCATTTGCCAAGAGAAAAAGAACAAAGCTGAAAAGTGAATGTTTATTCAGTTATAAGAATGAAAACAGAGAGAACCACTATAACCCAATTTATGACCATTTGCATAACAATATCGTTCATATATGGACAGGTGACTGATTAAAGTAAACACCTGAACTGTAGACCCCTACAGAGAGGGGATCAGGTGGCTCTGTTATGCTGTGAGGGGCATAATGATGGCACTGTGTGGGATCACTTGCCCTCTTAGAGGGAACTATGGCAGTTCGAAGTGATTACCTTGGCACTGTAGTGAAACATTTCAATCCAGATGGGAATGATCTCTTAAGGATGAAAATGATATGATCTGTAGGTCACAAGGGATCACCTATAAGAAACATCGAACTGAGATGTCCGACAGCACTCTCCACTGCCATCATCACCTAAATAAAAGCCAAATCCACACAGGAAGCGACAAGCAGCAACAGGCTGCCCAGGAGCCACAAAAAGTCAGTGACATACAGCGACTTCAGGTGACGGCAGGAGATATAACTTGTGGTGACACAAGGCGGGCAGGTCCTGAGCTTCTCAACCAGCAATTAAAAATAAAAATGAAGAAAACCACTGATTAGTAACTATGTAACTTAGGCAACCAGACCCTACAATATCTGCTAGTAACTGACAATCAGCTACAAAGTGATGGGCAATGAGTGTGGGTGCTTCTTAAGGGAATATCTTTGGAGAACCTGATAAAACAACACCTTACTAGTGGTCTTACTTATTTTAATAAAGATTACTAAACTTAGATATAGAATAATAGAATGTATGATATGTCAACTGTATAAATATTTATTGTCAGGTATTAGTTAACTGAAGTTTGGATTATACATTAGAAAAAGAAAGGTTAGCCCCAAAACACAACTGAAAGAGGAAGAGGTGTAAAGATGATAACAACAATTAGAACTGTGTGAAGTCTTCACCAACTATACAAGGTTTTAATAGATAAATGCACACAGGGAGAAAAATGGAAGGCAGATTTTAAATATTTCCACTTATGAGCGTTTTGGCAGCAGTGAAAGTGCTTTAAATCTAACTGTGCCTCCCTTTTCAAGCAATACCAGTCTAAATGCATTCAATTGTGTTTTTATTGCCGGAGATTTCACTTTGTCTTCTCTTTTCAAGATATTCAAAAGATAAATTACATATGGTGCTTTAGACTCCACTCATACTCTTGTTCTTAAAAGCTGCTATATACTTTTTGTCGCAGTGGTAATTACCCTTTTTTTCCCACAGGAACATGCCATTTCATTTTATAGTGAACGCTAAAGGCTGGCTTTTTATGCCGGGCGTAATAGTGTTATGAAATGTTGATAAATCACATTGGAGATGCAACATTGATTTAGGATGGATGTTGATAGAAGGCGTGAAAAAGGTCACCGCAAAAGAGAAAAGAGACAACCCCGTGTACGCAGCGTGTTCTTGAGAAAAGCGTGTGTGAAAATTGTCGCAGTTGGAGGGAGAGTCCCAGAGTGAGGGCAGTGAGTGATGATGCTCTTCTCTGACATGTTAACTTCTGTTCCAGGAAGTTACTAACCACATTTTGTGCTTCATGTGATCAGCCCTAGCCTTTCCTTCCTGGAGATGACAGCGTATTCGTATTTTTATGTTTATTTTTTTCCAGTTGCGTGTTTAATATTTTTTCTGATGCTTTAAACAAGTGAAGAGGTTGGAGAGTTTTTATTCTCAAGGACGCTGTGACAGGATACGTCCCTGGCTGATGAATTCACACCAGCTCTTGAGATGATAAAACTGTTGACCTTGTACCTTCTCTCCAATCACCAGGCCACTCTGCTGCCTGACACTTTGAGAATCACTCTGAAAACCTTGTGTACCCAGCTGCGTAGCCACCTGTGTAACCTTATAGACACTAACTGGTCATGGCAAAGCTGTCATGTCCTATGTAATCTTTTGCCTCTCATTCGTTATCTTCTTAGTGGGATGCCTTTTTTAACAGTGAGCCACTTAAAGGCCACGCTTTATAGTGTCAGAGCATCTGAGAATATGCTTTGCAGGGTGGCTAAACCTTCGATGCGGTTTCAAATGCACATTTTTTAACACAGGATTATTGGAAAAACATCAGCAAGTGCTCATAATACATTTATTCTTCTATTATAACGTATAGCGATAATGGGAAATTCTTCTCTAAGGCCCTGCAGATCTAGTTCAGGTTCAAATGATTAATTGCTCTGAGCTTAACAGTTTAAATGCAGTTCTACTGTGTTACATTGTGGGTTTTATTTTTGTGCTTTTGACTATTGTTCTTACTTGCGGTAATAACATTGTGCCTCTTAATTCCAAGGGAGTCCCACAAGAGCTCCCACTCAGTATTAGAACTTCTCTTTTCCCAGCGCTGGAAATAAAATTAAAGTTTTAAACAAACCCAGAGATTAACCTAACTTGTGTGGACAAGGAAACAAAGGCAAGCAGAAAAATGTATACACATATTTATTATTGTATTTAACGTGGTAGATAATAGCCAGACTTAACAAGCTAACTCTTAGCTCCTTGCCAGTTCTCACATCTTACTTTTCATAACCCACACAAATTATGGGCATGCTCTACTAATCTGGAATTGTCCTTTAAATTTTAAGCATGATCCCAAGCCTGCAATTATCACTTGTGCTTGACTGGCTTAAAGGGTGACTCAGCTAATCAAAACTGTGGCCTGCCTCTTCCCGTCCTGTAATCCTGTATTCTCGGCCATACATCACAGCTCTACAGCTCAGTTGAGCTCCAGTCCTGGTATAAAGGTCAGTAGCTCCAGGCTGTCCATCTGTCTGCTGCATCTCTCTCTTTTTCTCTGCTTCTTGAATGCCTAAATAAGAAAGGTTAGTAGACTCGGCTGCTCTTGCTTGAAAGGTCATGTGGGGGAGCAGACAGGAAGCACCCAGGATACTCTTATATTCGTATCAGTGTTATTTGTCCAGTCATTTGCTTGGGCAAGAAGCGGCTGAATTGGCCCGTGCATTTTTCTATAATGCCTTTCATGTTTAGGCACTAAAAGTAAAGTGGGAGCTGTGTGGGGGCTATAGCATTAGTTCCTCCTGTCACTGAAGTTACAGCAGCTTCGTGTGTGCATGCAGGGTTCTTTTGATGCTGCAGAATGAATTAAGAGCCAATCAGAGCCCACCTTTATGGTAATTTGTGATGGATAAGAATCTACAGCTAAAGTGTCTGAAACTTTAGCACAGTATAGTAAATGATCTAATTCGAGCTAAATAAAGCAGAGCTAATTTCATAATGTCCATTACTTTATAATGTCATGTAGATGAGAGGATTGTTGACCTGTCTTAGCCTTAGCATGTCAGTCAAGGTGGAGGGCAATTAAAATGACCCCATTCGCCGTGACAGATAGAGCACAATTGAGCAACAGAAAAGAGGTAGGATCAAGATAAACTTTAAAGACTAGGGAGCAGCAGGAGACAGAGAGAATATGAAAATGAGAGACAAAGCAAGTGGAAATGCCACCCTTCAGGGATCAACTAGAGGAAAAAACGTGACAGAGAGGGTGGAGGGAATTGAGTGGAATGGATGTGAACTGGAAAAGACAGAGCAAGAAACTGAAAGTAGGAGAAAGAGTGGAGTTGAAGTGAGGAAAGGGCCTAAATTTAGACATGGAAATCAGGAGAGAACAGCTGCCTCCTTCCCTCAGGAGATACATTTAAATCAGGTCTGGCTGGCCAGAGGGGAGAATGGAAGAACCTACTCCACTGGCCAATTAGGCGCAAAGAACACTACGCTGTTCTAATATAACCATCATTGTGGCCCCTTTGGCCCTTTCAGTCCCAATGGAAGTGTAGCACCAGACACTGACGCAAAGCATAGACAGAGGGATCCCCGGACTATTGTAGATCTGTGTAGGAGAGGAAAGGAAAGAAGAGGAGAGATGAAATGTAAAAGCTAATAGTTTAGTGTGTCTAGCCAAAGTAAACCTATGGCATAAATATCTTTACATCGGCCTGATAGACCAGTGTGCCTCTGCTACCAGTCAGTCACTGACCAAATAGCTTTACACATATCTAATTCTGAAAAGGAACTGCAAACCAACTTATGGTGAAAATGTTATGGTATGTGGCAGGCTTTACGTCATTCCATGTTGACCTGCAGCAGGCTGACGTTTCCCTCTCACACAATGCTGCACTTCGTAGCAGAAAACTACAGCTCTTATTTTGTTTCGTATCAATACGCTATGCAAACACCCATATCAGTTTAAACTGCATACAGATTTGAATAAAGCTACATTCAAAACAAAATAAAATGAGGTGTGTTACACAACATATCTACAACATAGTGCTAACGCAATGCCGAGTAATTAGCCAGGGTATCCATCTGTTTCCTTGTTGAAGTAGCTGTTGTTAAAAAATAGTTTTATCAAATTCCAACAGGATCAGCTCAGTCAGTACGAGGCAAAGCTGCAAACTAGCATTTTAAAGGTGTGATAAGAGAGCGATGTGGGCATTCAAATGTATTAGATGAAGAGTCACACTGGATCATGGGGTGTTATATTTTGAGATGTGATTGAGCGGGCGTAAGTTAGCCATGTGCACTGGTGTAAACGTTTTTAAATGTGTGATTTTACAAACGGATAAATGTTTGAATTTAAAGAAAACAAGTGATTTTCACATATCGATCAGATTCCGCTGGTAAGACTTAAAAATTTGGAGCCCAAAACCAGTGAAGAAAGTTTGATCTTTTTGAATCGTAGTCAAAATGTATTAGAATCATAGCACAGTGACTATGTATCTTTTTACACACACACACACACATATATATTTATATATACATATATATATAGTTGATCATTTTCTGATATTACAATCTGATGCTGTGATACTTTTGCATTTGGTTACTCCGTAAGTCTTTAGTGAAAATCTGAATGAGCGAGCCACATTTTGGAAACGCTCATTTTCCCCCAAGACATACGTGGCATTTTGCCATACTCATTAAATCACTCAATTCTTCCTTGTTTGTCATAAGCAGATAATTTGGAAAACAAACTCGTCTATTATATTTTAAGATATAAATGAAGAGTTGGCAACACAACAAGCAAGCGGCTCCCCAGACACATCTGCTGCGGTAATGAACTAAAATTATATTTTGCAAAATCTCACTCACAAAACATCATTGGTACCATCGGGTATGGCGGTTAACCATTAACTTCTCTTTGTGGCCACCACAAAGGAAACAAAATGTATCACACTGGGCCGCATGTCGCTCCACTGCGTGAGCGAAAAAAATGAGAAAAAGTAAGTGATTTAAAGAGAAGGAGTAATAAAGAGAGTGAGGGCAGGCGCAGCAGAACGGTAAATCGCTGGCAGATCATGCCTCATGCAAAACTTTCATGAATAAAACATATTCCTAGCCTCCCATAGCTCACATCCATTTTTCCTTCGTTTCCCTCCTCTTCCCGCTCTATCTCTCACACGCATGATTAACCTCGGGAGGCCTTAATCAACACTGGAAATGACCCGTGCTCCATGACTTACCTGTCGCTTCCTCTCTTTCTCTCCTTCACCTCACCTTCTCCTGTCTCCGCACATCCTTCGGCGTGGGTTTCCCCTGCCTCGTCTGCTCGCCCAGAAGACAAAACACCGTCTGCGGGTTTGTTTATGCTACCTGTGCAATAATTAACTTGTGTAAGAAAACTCAATTAGCAGCGTTCAGTGGATATCGTGGCGTTTAAAATCTCACAAATTTGAAATATTTTTTTCGCCTTATATATGTTTTTCTTTTCTTCTGTGTTTCCTAATCCTTGCCTGGGGAGGAATGGCGGTTTAAGACGTGAGAGTTAGCTGGGGATGAATAATCTTTCTTACCTAAGCCTTCATTCACACAGTCTTTAAAATCTGTCCTCCGGGGATGGGGACAGGGATAGATTTATGGTTATTATTATTTACTTGCTTACTTGCTCCCTCAGCCTTCACACTAAAGCGTACCCAAACACGCATGTAGACCCACACGAGCAACAGTGTGAGCTGTCCAGAGTTCTGAAAACTGGCAGGCGGCTATTAATGAACTGGCTCCAGAAGTGACCTGTCCGTGGTCCTGAAAACTCCCTCTATTCAGCTTAGAGGTCACCCAGAATGATATCACTCAGTTGAGCTCTGCGATTCTCTCTTTGGATGCAGGCTTAACACAAATTAACATCCATGCATGCACACGAGAACAGTTTTTAATTGGTCTTCCCTGTGTAGCTAAGGTTTCAGGGTTGGTACCGCGGGCTAAATGCCTCCTGTGTGTTCAATGTTAGGGTCCAATTTAGCACACAGTAGTGACTGGCCAGTCTGCCTGAACATTTGCTTTGTAATTAGGCTGTTAAGCTTCTTCTTCTTTTTTTCAAACACACGAGACATTTTTGTTCTTCCCTTTTCTTCCCTAGTGAAGAGCTGATTTACTCCTCCAGTGATATTAAAGTATTTTACTTATTTTTACAAGCATCCTTATCAAACAGCTGGATAAAAATCGAATTCTCCAGTTTACCTGCAGAGCTTCTTATTTTATATCGCTGTCCTTGTGCTGAATTGAAATTCATCAAGAGAATTTAATTACCAAAGCACCCGTACAAGTTGAGCAATCGCAAATGTGCCATCTGTCTGACTCTGTCTGCCCCAGCAGCTTTCTCTGTCCCCCACCTGATGCATCCACATCTCCTCTTACACGTTTCTCGTTTGTGTCGTTTTGCAGGGATAAGCGGACAGTATCCTCTGGTTCAGAACGTGACTGTGACAGAGGGTGGGATAGCGAACCTGACCTGCCGTGTGGAGTTTAATGACAACACCTCCCTCCAGTGGTCAAACCCAGCACAGCAGACCCTCTTTTTTGGGGACAAGAAGGGTGAGTTGGAGATGAAGCAGACAACAGCCACCACATGACAGATCTGGTCTTTAAAAGTATATGTTGGGTTTGCAGAGGAATGCATAAAACGGGATTGAATCCTTTTTTTTTTTTTTTGTTGGTTGGAGATTGACCTAAAAAAACCAAAAAATCGTACTTTTTCTGTGTGTCTGTCTCTGCTGTGTCTCAGCATCTGTCCCACATTTCTCGAGTTTGTGTTTTCATGTCTGTGCAGCACGTTTTTTCATAGTAAGGAGAAACAGATACACTTGTGTCCCAGCTGCTTCTCATGCTGTTTTTTGCAAAGCTTCCCTCTGTGGATGTATAGTATGCCGTTATTATTACTCTTTTACTTTGTTACTGTTCATCCTTACACACATAGATAGACACACATCGCTACAAAGAAGCCATCAGTGGTGAGAGTAGATGTGACCAGCTCTATTTTGAACAGTATAACCAGTGCTGATTACCACCTGCCATTTGCAGTTTAAGGGCTTTAGCTTCTCTGTCAGTTTGTTTGCAGTTGGTTTTGCTTCACTGTAACGGTTGTCTGTGGTGAATGATTGGAAAGTATAACTGAATAAGGTAAGTGGGGGTGTAAAAACAGGCTAGTGCATTTTTCATCCATCTTATCTGGCATTTCAAGCACAAGCATGATCAGTGCAAACCTTCGATCAGATTAACCACCGCCAATAAAAAAATGATGTGGTGGATCAAATCCATTTTTATTTTCTATAACCCCTCGATCTAAATTTAAAACGGTGCTTAAAAGGTTTAAATTGATGTTCTGGTCAAGTTGGAAGATCATCCCACACGTTCTGTTGGTGCTTAGCTCGTACCAGCATTAGCGTCTGCAGCACACAGTATATTAGGAGTGATGCAATATTGTTGGCTTGTGTATAAGTGAGAGCAATAAAGTTGTTGCTGATATTCAAAGACTCATTTTCACATTTTGTGGTATAGCCTTCATCAGCAGAGCATACCTTGCTGGAGTATCCAGTTAGCTATTTAGTGGTACATTTTTCCCCAGGTATTACAATGGGTGCTCGGACCCAAATGACTGTCGTATAACGCAGAAGCGAACAAAAACACTTTGAAGCTACAGTGAAATTTCATAGCACATAAAAGCGTCAGCAATGAAAGCCACATCTTTGTGAGAAGTGCCTAAAGAGTGACAAGCAAAAAGTACAGACTTCACTTAAAGTGCGTGGGCGAGGGGTGTGTTTAAATCCAGTTTAATGATTTAAAAATGTTGAATAGGAGAGATTTCACACTTTTTTTTATAATAAGAGGTGTTTATACCCTCTTAATCAAACTCATGCTTCAAATGTATGGGTTTGTAAAAATTTTGCAACTGTGAGGATATGCTGCAGCGTACAAACAGAGGAGAGAATGTTTAGCGTTTTGTTATATAGGACTTTAACAATCTCATCAACACATCCCACTTTCAGGGAGAAAACAGCCTGGGAGTGATGTGTCTGCAGAGAAGAATCGAAGCTCTGTATAAATAACAGTTTATATACCAGAGAGCTGCATATTCCCACACAGACATTTCTCCATTAAACAAATGCAAGCCCTTGTTATTGTTCACACATTCACCGACGCACGCAAACACAATATCCTGCGTGAATACACAAACTCTAGGTGTGGCAGGAAACTGCCATTGTTTTAATGGCTAATAAGTACAGAGGGTTTATTCCTGACCTTTTACACCATCTTCAGTAGTGTCCCCATAAAGAGGATTCATGGGCCTTATTTAGTTGGTTCATGCCTGCTGGAGTGATTGTGCCCTGCGCATCTCTCAGCTGTATTATTTGAGTGTCATAGAGTATGAATCACACTCTCTTGTAAGTGTCTGGATTAAGCACATATGGGATTTACACAGTCTTTTTCCATTATCCCGCTGCCCACTGGGCTTCCTTGTCCGTTTGGGTGTTCATGCACTGTACGCGTGTGTGTTTTCTGTGTTGTTGTTTGTATGTATTTTTGCATAGGGTAACTGAATGCATGCATGGGGCAAAGCATTTCAATTTTCCGTCATTCATGTTTTCACTTACCTGCCTTTTTTCAGAAAGAGCAGCGGTAAAAAGCTGCATTGAACATCAAATTCAACAGGTGATGTTCTTCGCAGGTTATTCCATATCACACCAGGGGTCGGGCTTGGGGGTCTATTTCATGGCATTTCCAATGCAAGGCTCTAAGATTGGAAATGAAAAACCAGCCAAGGACTTTCTTATTATCAGAAAAGCAGGGGGATACTACTAAGGCTCCAGAGCTGTGTTGCTGTTTTGGTTTGGGTCTGTATTTGTGTATGTGTGTGTATGTGTGCTTTGGGAGTTGTCTTGCTGAACGTGGCAAATTCAGATGCACATGCTGATGGGAGCACAGAGATGGTGAGTGTTTCCAAAGTGCCACTGGCAGTGTGTGAAAGGAAAGATGTCTCAGCTGCAAACGCCTTTGAGCACAGTAGGTTTCAGATTAATTTTCCTTGCTGCCTGTTGGGAAGAAGAAGATGGGGATTAGGGCAAGCACACAGTTGCTCAAAAATACAACCCCAACTCTGCAACTTTTTGCATACTTTGCTATGTCACAGTGGTTGAAAAAACTATTTTTCCCTCCGTCTCTTAATGTACAAGATATTTTCCATGCAGCATCTACCTTGTTTGAACCTGCAGGTTTACTCCGTGTAAACGCAATTCTTCTTTAAATGTTAAAGGTCTATTTCAAAGTCAGCTACCGTAAATATCATTGTGATGAATTGTGGTTTTCTCTCCACTCTCCACCGAAGGAATCATTTCAGATTTCCGTATTGATGCGCGTCTGCGCAGCAGGCTGGTGACTTTGCACCGCACCTGCATGACCACATGTCGAATCACAAAAAAACGTCACTTGCATCCGGGGTTAAACCCAGCCACAGAGCATTAGCATAAACATATTGCTTTTGGAAAGACAAATGCAGCAACTGACTCCATCGTAGTCTTTTGAGTGGTGCCGGTTTCTCGGCTGTTGTTGTTTAATGTCAGCGCTGAGATTCACCTCTAAGACATTTAGTCAGATGAAAGAGACTCCTCTTGTCTCCCATCCTCTCAAAGGTGCTGGCTGTGAAGAGTTGTTTGAATTTCAAATAAGTCATTGTCCCGAATGTAGCCAATTTTGTCCTTTCCATCACTTACCACTAAGGGACTTAAGCTGTGCTTTGACAGTGAGAGAGATGCGCGCTGGGCAAGAGGGATTCTCTCTTTTATAAGATTCAAAAGAGGCTAATATCTCCTTACAAATTGCTCTTTTGGTTGACTTGATAATAGCTTTATTTCCTGGATGGAGAAATTCTGCAATGGCCCATAATTACAAAATATTCGTTATTCCCATACTAGGAAGAGCCTATGTATAATTACTTTCCAGGCTAAATTTGCAAGCCTATTTAGTGGACTCATCATGTGTGAGCGCTCGCTATGGTATGACATTTAAATCACTTACTCAACATGGTTGCTGTAATTCGCTAACCCTTTTACATACCATTTCTTTCTTTCTTTTTTGAACACCCACATGTGGGTTTTCATTTTCAACCTACTTCCTTGATTCTTTTCCCTTCTCTTTAATTATCTGTCCACCCCTACCTTCCCGACTATGGCAGGATCATGGTTTACCTGTCTTTACATGCATCATAAAGCGTTTCCCTGCAGCACAAACTTGGCAGAGCTGAATACATTATAGTTCTGTTCAAAATTATACTAAAGCGGCAGGCCTTTGTACTGGGAGCTCTGTGGCTAGAAAAGATTCTGCACATATTTCTCCAGTAATGTAATTAGTGGTCTGATATTTGGGTTTAGGTCATGTTGTCTTTGGACAACCTCCAGGAAAAAATAGTGACATGCCTTGCTGTGTGGTGGTGTAGTATTTCTTCAGGGTCAGAAATAGTACGCTTTATTCTGGAACTGACATCATTTATATTTGCTCGTTTAGTTCCTGAAATAGTTTCCCAGCTAGATAAGCGTGCACAAGTACAGGGAAACTATCGTGTTGCACTATGAGAAGATTTTTATTTTAATTTTTTTGCCATTTTCACCTTCACTGAGTAGATGTGGCAGAGGCAGGAAATGTGAGGAAAGCGAGCAGATTGACATGCAGTAAAGGTCTGAGTTCAGCGTGAATCAAACCAGGGACTCTTAAAGATCCTTAAAGATATTTGCACCCATGTGGCATTCACTCTGAACACTCAGCCACTGAGTTGGTCTGTTTACAGTAGAAAAAGATAAAAATGGATTTTACAATAATAGTTCTCAGAAAAAAGATCTAAAAGAAACATCTTTTAGATAAAAATACCATTGAATGCCGTTCTTTTCATGTAAATGCTACAGATTCAGCAAATCCTCATGAGTGCTGTTCTGTATATGTATTTGTTATGAATATATAGGCACTGAAATTAGTTTGACATCTTTCCAGCTAAATGCTTTATTAATGCTTAGATTTTGAGAGATTAATGCAAATTTTAAAGCATTTTTCATGCTCTTCAATTACTCTGGTCTTGCCTCATTCTGCTTAAAAGGCAAACTGACCATTAAGAGGTCACGCTGTCTTTGTAACTTCTAACGCAGTGTGAACTCGGGGAGCTACCTGAGTCCCGCGCATGTGCGCTGGCATATTAGAAGAACAGTCAAATTAAAAACTGCATTCTAAAAATGGGCAAAATTTTCAGATCTGTTTGCTGCAGAGGTTATTTTTTAGCATTTTCTTTTTTTTTTTTATGTAACTATGAGCAATAGTTTGTTAATGGTTCTTGAAAAATGACCAAGTGCTGAGTGCACCTGTGGTGGACAACTCTGTCTATGCTGCGCTATTTGCAGATTGATTGAATCTGTTTAAACATTAAGATTAGTGTTATGGGTGAACAGCTAAGGGCCAACTGCTCATTTTTAGGCCCCCAAACTGCTGAATATGAAACTATTCAGGTCCTAAGATATCAAATATTCAGCTGTCTGAATCAATTTGCTGGCTGTTTGTGGTTATGTGAGCGTGTGTATCTGTGCTTGTAAGCCCATATATACGTGTGTGCATGTGGAATGTCAAGCCTTCCACCTCCCCGGTATGCAACCATGAAAGCTTTGATGCATTCAGAGTATCTGTGCCTGAGCAATTTAGGGGGATAGGCTTTTAAAAGTTTTCCAAAGTAAATAACAAAATAAGAAATGCCTGACAGACTTTTTATTAAACAGATAGCAGAACTTTCTCTCAAAAGTTAATCTTAGCTAGAAAGTTAAACTTTTGAGACAGCTGTCTTTTTTCCCCCTGGTAGAGTACCTCTATGAAACATCCTTTCATATCGGGCTGAAGATTGGTACGGTGTTCTCTCTGATAGAAAAAAAACTTGACTGTAAATCTCCAAAGATCCCTAACAAGTCCCCTTTCTCCAAGACAAGGACCATAAAACATAAGAGGAAGAAAAAGAAGGAAAAGGAGATGGAATGTAGGCCTTGGTGGGATAAAGGAGACGAATTAAGGAGGCATTTTATGAGAGCTTTCAGATGCAGTTATCACCTGTGAAAGAAACAGGCAAACTTTTTCTCTGACCTTGAGCATTCTGCGTCTTCTCTCTTTGTCATTTCACTTTGCGCATGTCTGTGTTTGAATGTAACATTCAGCGTTTGATTTGAAAAAAAGGGGGGAAAAACCCTGCTTTTGTTTGCTGTGCACTTAGACGTGCATGCAGGTATTGTAATTAAAAGTTCTGTATAGTTGTCACTGTGGATTGGAGAAACTGGTGTCAGACAAATGTCATTTCTGCTCGTTCTGATGTAAAACAGGCTGAGGTGAGAAAGACAGTGCACTGTCAAATGAGGCAACAGATCCAGTTATTACTGTCTTTATTAGTAGAGCCACTTATCATTCACAGGGTGTAGAGAAGGATACTGGAGGCAAATGGGAATAATTACCTCACACTTATAGTGTCAGGCTTATTCTTTCTGTCTTTAAGGAGAAAGTTCTGGAGTGCAGAATTGGGAATAGGAAATAATTTCTCTCTCTCTCATTTCTTTTTTAGAAAAAGAAATCCATTTTTTAAACTGCAGCCTAAAATTAAGAGTTGTTTGCAGGGAACCTTTAACACTATAAAAACAAGGATACAACACTGCAGACCTTTTCCACTTTCTTTTAAATGCTTTGCAAAGTCATTTTGAAGGATAGCTGTAAAAATATGTAGCACCTTATAGACACCCCGCTCTCGAGCTGCTGGGGAAAATGTATTCCTCTGCAAAATACAGTAGAGTTTATGGGCAAGAGCTGTCTCCTCGCTGACCCGCTTCTCACAAGGACTTAATGAAGTAGGGCTGGCGAGGGTGTCCCACTGAACTCGACATGGCAGGTAGAGACTGATGAAAGAAAATCATTTCTGTCACAGGAAAAATCTCCACAAGCCAATTACTCTATAGAGTATGGCACATTTTACATTTTAAAAAGCCAGTATTCCACCGAAAGCTATAACGGGTAATGGAGGCTGAGGAATGCCTGAGATAGAGAATATACATTAAGCAATTCAATAGGCATTGCATTCTGTTTGCTTTTCCCTATCAGTCCCTCACACACACACATTCGCACAGACAAATTCAAGTCCCCAGATGGGTTGTTGACAAGGAAAAGAGAACAGTCACATCCAGACACAGGCGGCTGAATGTATATTCTGAAATTTGCACTTTTCTCATTATAAAACTGTGTCACTTGAATGAACAAACACCTGCCAAGGTTCCATACTAATACATACTGTCCCTGGATAGATGAAGGGACAGGGAGGTAGAAGGAAGGAGGGGGTCAGTGGAAAGAGGGAAAGAAAAGGGCAGAAGAGAGGCGAAGAAAAAATATAAGGAAGCAGTAAAATGTGCAAACATGACAGGTTAAAAGTGAGTAGTTTGAAAGTCCTGGCTATTATATGGACTCTGTATGTCCATACAATAAACACGTGTCTAGTGTAAAACAAAAAAAAATGTAATTACCATCCATTCACATACACGTTTCCTTTCCTGCCATTTTTAATGGTTCCGCAAAGCAACACAGGAAAACTGCTACAGTATGTATGCAGTCTAATTTGATATGTGCTGGACTCCAGTTGCACACACACTGTGCATGTCACCATATATAAACAATTTGCTGGCATGCTGTGGTCATCTACTGTGATATTTGCAATTTTAGTGAGGCTCACCTAACATATTGATGGAGCACAAAGCCATCAGCTGTGTGTGGTAACAAACTTACTGTAGGGTTACCCTGGTGGAGCTGGACAGAGCTTTGAATACTCAAGCCTTCTGTTCTCTGTGGGAACAAAGGAAAAGTGATTAAATAGATACCTTTTAGTTTCACTGTGGTATCACATTTTTAAAGGTGAATGCTGACTATAATGCAGGTTTGGGTAAGACACTGGTCGGACTGTGCCATAGTCAGATTTGGATACTTAACATGTATAGTGCCATTGCTATTATCTGTGTTCTTAACTAATTATTAAAGTCAGTTTCATAGCAAAACCAGGAGGTGAAAAATGTCCATGACAGGCAGATCATACCTTATGTTTTGAGCTTTAATGGTTAAATGTAAAGATAATGTCAATAAGTGCAATAAAGGCTTCCCAACACATGTTAACAGATTAGAGCCTAAGAGGAAGAGGCGTAAACACCGCTGCTCCACCTGTTTATATTAAAATGTTGACCAAAGGTGGTAGATGTCTGTGTGAACTACTGAAGATGCACTATTTTAATTGAATCTTTTATTAAGGATCAAAAATTAAAATTGCACAGAACAAACAGAGCATGTGTGCCTCCATACACAGTTTCCCACCCATAATAAAAATGAATGAAGCATCTTGCACCTTCTGTCTGTGCAAGCTTTGCTTTGTCTTAGCTTTCCATTTCTGCACTCTGCGCTTTTCTTCTCAGAGTCTTGGAGCTTTGGTGTTACGGCCGTTTACTGTTATCTGATGTCACGGCTGCATTCATGGGAACCTCAGCATGGATGCTGTTCTCAGCCTGAGGCCATCAGCGGTTGTAATTGGATGTAGAGAGAATCACAAACTTGGGCTCAGTGATCAAAAAAAAAAATGTGGTTGTATTCCGTCAGTAGTTATTGTGGAATACAAATCTGCCACTCTTTGATGTTGACAACAACACCGTCCTCCACGAACACATTCAGGGCTGTCGGCACTAATGGTCTATAATGGATGGCATGCAGCTGCAGCACCTTCGCAGACAAATAGCAAAGGATGCATTCCTCTTCTCCACTCTCTCTGTCAATATACAAGCTTTCATGTGAAAGACTAGTGGTCGACTGTTTGTTCTACATGCTGTGGAAAAATGTATGTCCTGTGCACTGCTTTTATGTTGTATAAATCATGTATAATTAGTATATAAAATTTGAACCCTAAAGAAAATCCAAATGTTAAAAAATATAAGCTACATTCATTGGGTGTTTCATCCCTTAATTGTATCCGTCTCCATCTGGCGAGCCAGAAGTTGATGTTGTAATGATGTGGTCACATGAGCTTCTGGCCTCTCCTGCTTACCCTAACCCAGTCAGCGCTCTTCTCCCAGCTCTGCCCTCTGAGAGATCTTGCTCTTGGTCTTCCTAGAGCTAAGTAGCTTCTCCCCTGCCCTGATCAGCTGGGTGGATGGTGCTGATGTCCCAATGGGTTTGCAGTTTCATACACATCTCCTGCTCAGAGATATGTGCCAGATCCAGGAGGACCGTCTCTCCTGGGTAAATGACATATTGCAACCTGACAAAGGTGTGGGCCAAGATGCTTTTGTATCCACAGAGCATGTCTCAATTCCCAAATGTGCAGGTTAGCTGAAGGGAAGGGTGCCTCAAACTACACTGATAGAAACAGTGAAAACATTTCTCCAGAAGCCAGTTTCACTGCCTTTGTCCTTTGATTGTCATTTGCCTTCTGTGACCCCTGTAACTCTAATCCTTCCCAGTTAGGTATTTAGGTAAGCATTTGGACAATAGCACAACATTTTAGTCTTAATTCAGATAGTACTAAAAGTATTAACTCTTTATGAATTAAAGTCGTTGTTATAAACAGCCTTTTCAGGAGGTCATTGGACAAACTAACATCATTTTAAATTATTTTAAATGGTTTGTGTTTAACACTTTGCAACCAGTGAAAACTTGAAGTCCAGAACCCATGGACGTCAACAAATGTTGTTTCCTCAAATTCACTTACAGGCCTTTAATGCTGCCTGCGTGTATTTTTTTTTTCTTCAATAACTGAAAAGCATGCTCTGTTGGGCTGAGATCAGATGACTTGGTCTTTGAGGAATATTCCATTTCTATTCTTTGAGAAACTTTTTGGTTTCTCAAAGGTTTAGGTTATTATGGCTGTGCATGGTAAAGTGTATAATGGATAGTGAAGTTTTGGAGTATTTGGCTGAATCTGAGCAGAGAGTATAGCCCTCTGTAAACCTCCAAATGCATCCTGTTTCATCTGTCAGCAGTCAAAACACTAGTGACACTGTAACACTTCCACTTACAGCCATACATGTTCATGCCATAACATTGCCTTCACCGTGTTTGACAGATGAGATGATATGCCATCATCCCGCTACAAGTTAATTTTCGTTTCTTCTGTCCTAATCTTTTTAGAACTGTTTTGTTTAGGAAAATTCAAATCTGGCCATTCTGTTCATGTGCGTTACCAGTGATTTTTCTTTTGCTGTAAATCCTCCGCGTGAAAGCATCACTGGATTGTAGACAATGATGTGGCTACCTCAGCCTGAGATCGTTCTTAACTTAGTTAGATCATATGAGTGGGTTTTGGAAACTGTGCAATGATTCATTGTAGCTGTCTTCTGCTGTCTTTCAGGATGTTTAGTGTTGCTGATCAGCCTGCACAATCCTTCTTCTTCTTCTTCTTCTTCTTCTTAAAATGTACCTGATTATTGATCTCTTTGTTTTGGATTTTCAGCCTAATGACAGCCTCTCTCATTTACATAAACATGTGTTTGGACCTCATATTGAGAGTACAAGTAAAAAAAAATAACCTAAGAACAGGCCTGACCATGACAATGACTTGCCAGTTAGATGTCTCTTTTGATTAATTGTTTTTGGGCACTGGTATAAAAGTGGCTTTAATTCTTAAACAGTGAATTTAGTTTTGTTTA
The DNA here is from genome assembly GCF_057382275.1 of Copadichromis virginalis. NCBI lineage: Eukaryota > Metazoa > Chordata > Actinopteri > Cichliformes > Cichlidae > Copadichromis > Copadichromis virginalis. The sequence continues at coordinate 16,807,731 of NC_140627.1, read as the reverse complement.
CAACCTTTTTGTAAACTTTAATTACTTTAAATTAATTTAAACTTTAATTATTTTATTCTTTAAACTTTTGTTAAACTCCCCTTGATTAAATATGAAAATCTTTATGTCACACGTTGATTATTTGATTTACAGTCCATTGTATTGGTGTACAATGCTAAAATTACAAAAATTAATGGAATCATTGTCCAAAAACATATACACCTTACTACATTTCTAGATAAGACAGACTTTATTTGTAACTTGCTGATCAATTGGTCTGATTATGGAAGTGGGACTGAAATCTAAGGGTATTTTTACTGTTAGCAGTATCCTTAACAGCTATGTTGTGATTTCATGGCTATATATAACAGCTTTCATGTTTCAAAACCCAGCCTGAATCCCCTCCTTCCAGGGGGCTCAGGATGATCCTGCTTTTTGGCATCGAATCTATCCTGATCTTTGCCTGTAACTACTGGAGGAAACTACTGGAGGAACACATGACTGGATTACAAAATCCAGATTATGTATTGAATAATAAGAATCATATAAATTCAGTATTCGAGGAGTATTTAATCGTTTTTCTCCATTCCTTTATCAGGAGGTGATTGACAGGATTTTCCCACTGATTCAATCACGTTTTGTTACAGCTGAGTCACTTTACAATTAATCACATTTATTATAAATGTAATGTCATCACAGCAAGTCAAATCATTCTCATTACTTTGCTTAAGTAAACCAGCAAATCAGAAAAGTCTAGATGCTTTCCAATGAACTCCTCATGCCCCTCATTCTCTCTCAAATCAAATCTTAGAGTGGGATTTCGAAGAGAGGACAGGATGAAGGTAGAGTTGTATCGCGACAGCAAGCGAGCCAGCTACAGTAAATGTATTTCCTGACATTTGCCTGCTCGTACTTCCTTGCCCAAAGCAAATAAGGCAACAGTTGAACTGAAGCGTTGTTTAACTTTTACACATTCACAGGTTAGTGGAGCTGCCTGAGTAGACAGAATGAGGTCTTAGGGTGGGTGGAAAGAGAGAAACTGAGAGACTGACAGAAAGATAGATAAACAGAGACAAAGAGCAGTTTTTGTCGGGATTTAATCCATATTTACCTTATTTTATTTGTTGGGACAAAGTCTATGCATTTGTTTGTGTAGTTTGATGACACGCGACAGGAATCCTATCTGTTCAGGAGAGCTTTAACCATCAGCTGAACTGGCAGCGTATTAGACTGAAACTAATTCTGTGGTCTTGCATTAACGGGCATGTGAACTCATACAGACACTCACAGAAACAGCAGTGTACTGTCACTACACTGGAGCCTACAGATATGTCATGTGCTCATATCAACTTGTCATGTCTGCTCAGGCTCTGTACACAACGTGTAGCGATAACCGGTGTTGTGAAGAACGGGAAAGGACAGAACAAATGCAATAATAAATGAGACAGAGCAGCTGTCGTTTAGCCAAACCGATTACAACACTTTCGCCATCGACGGTAGATGTTTAGCCTGGAACCCACAAAGCAAAGCCTTCATGTCTTTGCAGACCAAATGACACAGCATTGCTCACTGACATTTCTCTTTATTTTTCAGCTCTGTGATCACAGCATGCACACATAGAAGCTTCCAAAATAATGCACCTAGAAAGGCTAGAAATGTGCCACTGTCTGACATTTACGAAGGTACAGTTTCCACTACGTATAGATTATTACCTGTGCAACACTGAATGCCTTCTGCTTCACAAAGTTTTAATGAGAATAGAAGATGAGCAAATTTTTCACGAGTACTGTCACGGGAAAAACTACACGTAAATCCCCAAAATTATAATAGTGTACGGTTTGAAAAAAAATGTTTTGCAACACATAGATTATTACCATTAGACTTTCCAAAGTTATGAGCAATTATCTGGCCCAGTTCCTCTGTTCTTTGTTACACGTATTCTGAAAATTCCCAGAAGAATTGTTTGGTCCAGGTTCATTTTGGTTCTACATGAAATCTTTTCAATTCAGATTTACAATAACCCCAGTACCGTTGTCTACTGGGCCAGTAGTGTGAGGCAGTACAATTATTTCTTACATCTCATGTTTTCATGCTTGGATGCCCATCAGCAAAAAGAGTAACATATTGATGAACTGTAAAGAGTGCAACTATCCAGCTGTGCAATAAGACGCCAGCTGAACCAGTTAAATACAAAGAGAGCGCCGGCTTCTTTCAAAGAATTTGAAATGAGGCCTGATCTATATCTTAGCCTTATTAAGGTGCCTATTAAAAATATCTAATTATGTATTACTCCATTAATAAATTCAAGTGACTGGGAAATTACATCCATCCATTTTCTTAACCACTTATATGTTTCAGGATAGCAGGGGAGGGCTTGAGCCTATCCCAGCTATCATAGGTCACCAGTCTATCGCAGGGAAATTGCATCCATCTCTAGTAAAATTACGGTACATCTGATGGTCTAGCTGCAGGAATATAACAAGATACAATGTATATTTTTGCCTTACATTTAAAAGATGTTTCACCTAGTATTGCGTAGTATATAAAAATTAATTAAAGTTTGGATTGGAGTTTGAAGAAAGGCTGAAAAGCTTAACGCTTTATGATGTTATAATTGATGTATTAGATACCTTGGATATCATTTCTCATAATTCTGCCAGCCAGACTAAAGTACTCCTCAAACAGACTGTGTAATAGCTTTTACTTTTCAACCCTGTCTAGAGAGGCAACAAAACCCAGAGTGTTTTTTAAAATGATCATAAGATACAAATACGCTTTCAAAAGCTGACATGAAAGAAAATGTAAACATCTGTACAGAAATAGTCATGCTATCTTTCTGTTAATCCAACCATACTAAGTCACACATGCGCACACACTGTACTTGAACAAGGGGAGTTCTGAGTCACTTTCATGGAGATTAAAAGCAAAGTAGCCTTGGCTGCTCATATTAAATAAGGTTTGTAGAAAGGCATTATACTAGCAAAAGGAAGGCTTGACTAAATCTTCCCGACAGTCAAGGCCACAGAAACAGCAGGAAAGAAATTTCTGCACACTTTATAGTTCACACAGCCTTTTTTTCTAATTGCAAATTAGTGTGTAGTTTTTCGACTGCTATTTCCAAGGTGTCGACGAATTTTATTTCATTTTTTTTATTTTAGCGCACGCTCCCGTCCTATCATAGACGTGAAGTCTAGTTTGAAGAGCCCTCTTGTATCTTTAAACTCGCCATTCAATCACAGCAAATCTATTTCTACTTGCACATCTTGCCAAATTCTCATTAAGCCTCACTCTCTGCCTTTTATTGCAATATTGATCCCCACTGCATTCAGTTATGTCTTTTGGAAGATTACATTTTCATATAAGTAAATGTCTGCAGTGGTTTACAGCAGTGAAGGCTGTGTGGTATAGTTTAATGCGGTGGTTTGCTGATGCATTCATTTTTAAAACTAATGGAAGAAAATCAATTTCATTGGTACTGATAGATGATTTTACAGAGAAGTTCATCTAGGATATGCATTAATTAATACCGAGAGCAGATGTCGAAACTTTAGGGCTTCTGCTGTCGTTTTTTTCAGAACAAAGAAAATGTTTAGAACCAAATAACAGGCAAATATTTTTTCTTGTTTGTTTTTTTTCCACATGAGATGATTCTAGATTGGTTAATCTCTCTCTCTGCGTGCTTTTTAAACTCTCTTTCTCTCTATCTGTGGATGCAGTTTATTCCCTATATGGACATCAACACTGATGCATTATAAGAACCACCGTTCAAATATTACAGCCTTAAACCCTGTACCTGTCACCGCACTGTAGAAGTCCACAAGTTTCTCCCACAGCTGCTAGTTTACAGTTATTTGAACATTTTTCTAACTATCTGCCTCTGGTTATCTGTGTTTCCAGCTCTAAGGGACAACAGAATCGAGCTTGTGCGTGCAACATCATCAGAGTTGACCATCAGCATCAGTGATGTCACGCTGTCTGATGAAGGCATGTACACCTGTTCTCTCTTCACCATGCCTGTCAGAACGGCCAAAGCTTACCTGACTGTTCTGGGTGAGTACAAGATCCAAAGCAAAAGCAAAAACTCCACCTCAAAGGAAAATTTCATAGATGGACGTTATAGCAGCTATAATGTGTGTAAAATCTGTAGTAAAGTGATCTAAGTACATGTTTTTCCTCTCTCTCTCATTTGCCATGGCTAAAAAATAATATATATACTTTTTTTAAACTCTGAACGGTGTTTTAAAAAAAAAAAAAAACAGCTTCCAAATGCAACACATACCCTTTAGGTTTCCTTTTACCTCAAGCAGAAATTGTCGATTAGTGAGAAAAAGACGAAAGAAAGCAAAAAAGAAATTGCATACCTTACTCAGATGTCTTGAGTGGCTGTATATCCATTTCCGCTCGTGAGGTTGCTGAAGATACAAAATGCTCCAACTTGACTTTCTTTTTCACGGAGTCTCAGGAGCTTTTCAAATCCAGTAATAATCGTTTGGAAATAATTTGCAAATCTGACTCCCCATTTGAAATCTTTATATAAACATATATAATTATTATAATTCACAAAAAGAAAATAGTGAAATTGTCGAGTATAGCAATATCTATGTCATTATTTTGTGAATTTGTTGATTTTAGAAGATTCGGAATTACTAGTAATACAGCATAGCTAGATTTTGCAGCCTTACTGGAGCCTTGCTTTTCTTTTTTGAGGCTATCAGCTTATTGGTTTGCTGTGATGCTATGTTGTTAGAAATAGCCTGTTGCTTATGCCTGCAAATGCAGATAAAAAATAGTGTACACTGTTAGTACCTCCCTCCCCTTAGCAGTGTTTGTGTTGTGATCATGGCCTCACACAAACATTGTCTCATTTCTTGCCACTGGGCTTATTATCTTGCCAATTAGTTTTTGCTAATCTTAATAGATGTGCTTGTGCACTCCAGGATCATTAGCTGGCTCTCTGTGTTAACAAGCATTCTGAGAATTAGACATTAAAGGCTACTGCTCAATAAGAATATGGAGAAAATCATTTTGCAGTTTTGAACAATAGTTAATGGTGCAAGCTAGAAAACAGAGAGGGTGATTTAATAAACACACCAAATAGTCTGGGGATGGCCTGGTTTATCTGCCACTGCTTTGGGACCATAAGCACTGGGGACGAATAAAAGAAAACACTGAAAACGATTTTGGAAAAAAAAAACTGTAATACTACAAATATGCAAGCTTCGCATTCAAATGATTTGGTGCTGGAACAAAAATATGTGCTCATCTGTTGCCAGTGTGTAAAGCTGATGAGAATGTCATCAAGGATAGTAGTGTTCAACCTTTTACCTGATGGCACTCTAGATGTTACAGATATTTTGAGATAGAGTTCAGCCTACAGGTAAAATAAATGTCTGTAATAAATTTCATAGCAATCCATCCTATAGTAGTTGAGACATTTCTCTAAAAAATGTGAAACTCCTGAAGGTAAAGTAAAAGTAAGAGCTCAGAATAATCAGGAATTCATCCACCAAGGGCCATCAATACTGGCACATTAATGCCTGGTAATCTTTCTTAAGTCTGAGTCATCAAAGTAGCAGGTTTACCAACAGACTATTTCTGGAGCTTAACTATGGGATGCATCGTTAGCTGCTAGCATTGCCGCTAATACGGCTAATGCTGATGCATGACTTGATGTGCTTAGTATTCGATCAGTAATTGAAAGTGTATGCAAATGTTATCAGTAGGGCTGGGCCATATTATACCGTTCACGGTAATACCGGTATAATGTTAGGCAACGATAGGAAAATGAAATATCGCGATAGAATGGGAGTAAAACGCGCATGCGCAGTGCCTTTGTTTTCATACGCACATGGCCGATTGTTGAGTGAAACAGATTAACCAGAATTGGTTTGTAAAAATGGTGCAACTTCCGTGATGTGGAACTGGTTTGGTGTTTGTCCGTCAGATACACAACAAAGCACATTTTTTTGCAGAACATGCAAGCGGCCGTCGTTATTGTCATATTTGTCGGACTAAGATGCTCTTAAATCTGGGAGTAATCTGGGTCCTAAACTCCATAAGCTTCAGGTCAAACAACACTGCAGCATCACTGAGAGTTAAAAACTGTCTAAATTCTTTCATCTTTAATAAAACGATCAGCATTGCTGCTTTACCAGGTGTAACTATAAAGTTTAACTTCCAGGCATCCATGAAAACAAAAGTTATTACATTTAACGGAGTTAGAAGTTAGCAGGAAGCTAGCGGAAGTTAGCTCGCTAGTTTCGCTAGTTACCTAAGCATGATATAGCATGTTCTGACGGAGAGATTTCTGAAAAAAATCAAACGTACAGCTCTGCTATCACTTCCAACATAAATGAAGACAGGAAACTAAACAGCAGTGACGTTTGTAGGGTTACTGAAGTTGGGCTAGCTGGTATATAATGATGTGCTACGTGATCGCTAGCGACACAGCTATGTTAGCATAACATAAACAGTGAAGCTGGAGGACGAACACTAACACTTTTCCACTTATAAAAGTTAACGTGAAGGTTCTTCATGGTTAGAGACAAATGCAATCGCATGGCAGGATGCTGTAAACGGACCAAACTTCAGTCAGGAGAACAACTGAGATAATCCATCCACAATACGAGGTTAGTCATTAATATACTGCAACAACATGGGAATAGAGCAGCTGCCAGAGAATTCAACATTAATGAATCAATGGTACAGAAGTGGAGGAAGCAAGAAGAATGAGTTTAATAAAGTTTGATTTATCTGACTGCTTTGTTTTGCTTAATGTGCCTTATAATCCCGTGCACCTTATGGTCCGAAAAAATGCGTACTGCACCTCTTTTTAACTTCAGTGGATATTATACATGGTTATGCTCAGGATATGTCAGCCCATTTCTACTGGAAATGCCTTTTGGTTAACCTTTCAGCAAGGAATTTGCATTTGCACTGTTACATTTTTATAAAGCTTTAATGTACATAAAAACCAGCTTCTTGTTTAAGTGAAAATAAATGGAAGGTTGTCTTTTTGCGCTAGTAATGTTGTGGAGTTGTATTTTGTCTCGCATCAATTATATCGTCGGTTATATCGTTATCGCAAATTTTCAAATATATATCGTGATAAATATTTTTGGCCATATCGCCCTGCTCTAGTTATCAGTAAAGGATATTACCTTTAGCTCTAAATACCTTATGATCGACCTTAATTCTCAAACGCTTAAAGGAAATGCATATATATTTATGTGTTGATCAGCATAGTAAGCACTGTAATCACACACCACCACAGAAATTTGTGGAAACAGTGAAATCCAATTTCCCTATTTTCCATGTATCAGAAATTGAGCTCTTTTCTGCGTGTTCAAAACTCAGCTTTATAGAGAGAGGGTGTAAAGCTGTACAGCCTATAGCCACCCAAGGGGAACGTGACTGTACACGATGAACAATGCACTTGATCTGCTTTTATTCAGTCTGGAGGAAAATCCATCAAATACTTTTCTGAGTCAACCCACACGCACTTATTCGCACACCACCGTTCTTAGCTGTTGTGGCACTCTTACTTTAGATACTTCAAAACTAAGCAATTTGCATTAAAAAAAAAAAGAGGCGCATTAAAAATCACATGTATAATATTAACACATGCTTATCGCTAAATTGTGCCTCTGCCGAGCAGCGGCTGTTGTTGGGATTACGTATGCAGTTTGCGCCTTCAAACAAATGGGAAACATAAAACAGGAGGACCTTTAAACTGTGGCAATAAACCTTACAGGAGGCGGTGAGACGGACAAGGCAAGAGTCAGTCAATGGCATTGACTGACAGAACTTTCAGTCACTCAGCCAGAGGCAGACTTATTGCTCATTGACAGTGGAAGGGCAGACACCACACATTTAAAACACTCATTATGGGAAAGGCCAGTGATTAACATTTTCTGTAAATAGTAATGGCCTTGTCTGCGGTCACAGCCTTGTCACACACAGACATACAAAGCATACTATTTGTCAGCCTACAGTTTTTCCTTTGATTGATGTGATGATATTTGGGGTTTTATGTTTTCAAGGGAAGTGTAGTAGTGAATAAAAACCACAGGAAAAACTGTGGAATTGTTCTTTGATTGCACATTGATGTGTTTTTATGTATTTTCTAATTCTGTGAGCATCAAAAACAAAATTCCTCTCTGCCTCATTGTATTTGTTTTGCAGCAGAGTCAGTGTTTTATGACCTGGAAAAACCAAAGAAACAAAACTAATGGTGAAAAATTATGTCTCTTATAATTTGGTTTGACCTAGCAGTGAAGCAGGGAATGACCCAGTGGTTAGAAAAAAAAAATCCACCCACCCATGTGCCAGCACGAATCTTCTGTGATGTACCGTCGAGCATGTCGCTGCTTGGTGAATCTCTGTAGTCTGCTCTCTAATCTCCCTGCAGGTGGGAAAGCTAGGGGGGCGGGTGATTTCCAATAAGGCATACTAATATTATTGTTGTATAATGACACCCTGCTGCGCATGAATTAGTTCTGCCATCGCTGTGATCTCCGTTTTCCATCCTTCAGGTGTGCCAGAGAAGCCAGAGATCGATGGCCTGACAAAGCCCGCCATGGAGGGAGACCACATCACTCTGACCTGCATCACCCAGGGCAGCAAGCCCGCCGCTGACCTGCGCTGGTTCAGGAATGAAAAGGAGGTCAAAGGTGTGTAACGTCATACCTGCGTTTACACGTGCATCACATCTATGGGTACTGTGGCTAGAAAACATGCCATCATGCAAGCAATTCTAAAAATGCCAATCAGAGTTGGTGAATAAAAAAAAGCACGTTTGCTTTTGTAGTCACCAAAAACAGGCTGATGATTCATTCGCTTTTGTTCAAAGATTCTGTTATTTTAAAACATGATCAACTTATTTTATAAAATCTAAAATTTAGGCTGTTCTCTGTAAATTAAAGTAAAACAAAATGTTCCTTTTTTATAAATGAAACTATTTTGTTACTTTCTTTGTATTCCGTACCTATTAGCTGTGCTCTAATAGCATCACTTTCTGTAATTGGTATCTGCTGATTTACTGATATTTTAATACTCCCCAGTTAGCCCCACAGTGATCTCTTTGGAAAGCCGTCTCGCTGTGTTGTCAGATACAAAAAATATTGGCTATCACATTTCACAATGGCTCGTGATTGTGCTTTGTGATAAACAAACGGAGCAGAAATGTGGCAGAAAGTACTCATTTGTATTTCACAATGGATTTAAAATTGGTATTTTCTTTTTCATAAAACTATTGCCATAAAACTGCCGCTTTGGATGTCTCTACAGTGTATTCTTGTTCCGAACAAGTTGTTTCTAATAGAGCAGATTCAGCATGTGTCCTCTGGCCTGAGACCAATACATTAACCTCCCTTGTTATTAGAGGGCTGTTCTAAATCTCACTGACTGGACTACATACCTCATTTCCACCCTGCTCCCGCTCTGTTCTACTTGATGAACCGTCCGCTTTGTAATTGAACGAGACAGCGAGAGTGGGAGAGAGAAGGAAGGAGGGGAGAGGAGAGAGAAAACTGATAAAAGAGATTTGGACATGAAATGATGAAATAAAGTTTTTCAGGGAGAGGAGGAACAGATGCAGTTGTGTATCAAATAAAGTATATAACCCAGTTGGACAGACTGTCACAGATCATCACAGCTGAAGAACTCTTACAAAGGTTTCTCTGTTGATTCAGAAGGCAGATTAAAGTCAGATATCAAAATGCAAATTGCCTTTTTTCTAATTTAAATGACTGCTGAATTGGATTGAAAATCACACATTGACTTTTTGACTGCCAGAAAACAATGCAAATTTCTAGGAAGACGCTGTCAAAATCTTTGTATAACCCAACAGATCACTGAAACCTAATAAGAATAACAAGCAGGCAGGTGTTACACATTCTGAATACCCAATTAAATGTAGCAGAATAGGCTTTATGAGGATTTGGGATGCGCGAGACAGAAACTCCCCAACATTAATTTCCCTCCTAATACAAAGGATTAATAAAGCACATAAAATGTTTTTTTGCCAATGCAAAGATAATTTTTTGTCTTATTAACTCGGCATTTTAATACTTTTATTTCGGCTGTCGCAGACTAAATTAGTTATGTCTGTCATGTCTCTGGCACATATTTCTTCTTGTAACTAAATGGGATGTTTTTTCTTTATGTGTGTTTTTTAAAATTACTTTATCAATAGATGCTTCTGCTTCTGCTGAGACACCTTATAAATCACCTGGTAAAGTGCAGAGCATGCTAACTTCTTTAATTATTATAATATTTAACATAAACATTTAAAGTAAAATCACATTCTTTCAATTAATGTTGTTGTTGGGTTTTTTCTTTTTACTCTTTTGTAATTTTACCCACTACACTTAGTATTTCTTTTGTTCCCCTTCCAAAGAACAAGCATATAGCATATAACAGATTACAAACTAATTAGCAGGCTGAGTATTTTTTCCTTGCAGGCTTATTGTGTCTCTACGGGTGATTATTGCTACTCCCAGTGGCCAACTACTGAGAGAAGAGCTCCCTGTAAGGCACTGGTAGCCAGGACATTATGTTCTTTTAATTTACCACAGAAACAGGTAGTCAGTGATATCCTCTGTGGCTTAAAGTAGAGAAAATCTCAAGAGGATATGCTCTCTCATTAAGGTCAGATGCTATAATTTGCTGCTGAACATGGGCAACCGCTGTCTTTATTTCAATGCTTTAATAACTGTATAACAATATATTGTTTGATGTAGTTGTTTCTAAAATGTGCCTCGGAGCCGCCGTTTATAAAGCAGAACCTTGAGACAAAATATAAATGTCAGATTAGAAATTTGTTGTCAGACCCGCAGTTGGACTCGTCAAGAATTTCAATCCCAAAGGATGTTTGGCCTACGCTGAATTTACTGAAAAGCTCCCTGAGTTTCTGCCGCTACACCCTTTCCACCCGTGTTTAAGTCCAGACAGCTCAGACTGCTATCTGGCTTTAGGATTTTCTATGGTGCAGACATGCTCTCAGATAAGACTAAATCAATGCTGGTTTTCTACACAGTTTTAAGCAGATATCATGTTTATCTTTCATTTTAATTACTTTGATGATGAGATTGAATCTGTGTCATCACTTTTGTTCGGAAATGCTCAGAACGAGGTCTCTCCTAAAACGAGCTTTGTTAATCTCGCACACTGGATCTGAGCAAAGCGATTTACCAACACCTGAAAAAGTCACCTCTAACCAAATAAATTCATGAATAGTAAATAGAAAACTTTGAAGAGTGCTGGTCTCAAAGGGGAAAAAACATGGATCCCTTATAATAATCTGTCTTCCTTGACAAGTACGTGTCGGTCCATAAAGAACTGTTTCATAAAAAGCTGACAGATTTCAATGTTTTGAAAATGTTATGTTTTGTAAAGATAACATAAAAAGTGTTCCAAGTTAAACTTTTTAGTTTAAACAGCATGGTTGTCTTTTTTTTGTTTTCGGTTTTTTAATTAGATGCCTGCAGTGTAGTTGCTTTCTGCAATTTATTTATCAGACATATTCAGGACATGTTTGGTTCAGGGAAAAGCCAGCGCTCAACAATATGATTGACACAGGCACATTTACATATTTAGTTCTGCTTTGTCAATCACTAAAGCATGTCTGCCACTAACTGGACCATTTCTTGTACAAATAAGAAGGTGTGAATGGACCCAGTCGGTCTAACTTGTTATATATGACACCTTGTTATATAAGACACTGAAAGGCTGCTGCCATTCACAAAACATTACAATATATTTATTTCCTTTTATATATATATAAAGAAACCGTGTTGCATTTAAATGGTTAAAATGAAATGAAACCAATAGTATGCGTCTGATGGCTGGTGGTCTGGGATGTCCTCCAAAATAACAGACTAAAAAGAAAAAAAGCACCTAAAAGCAAGCAAATAGAAAACAGCATGTGTTAATACACGATGTATCTATGCACGTGTAGGTGGATTGGAGTGCACTTCAAGTGTTCATCATCCTGACAGGATCAGGGTGTGTTCAATGTGAAAAGCCATCTGATTGTGAGCGACCATGCTGGGAATAAATGACAATTGTGACATATTGGTGTGGGATCTGGGGGAATAGAGAAGATTATATTACTGGCAGAGCCACTGGAGCAGTCCATCACCCATTCGCATGCAGTTAACAGACACCCTATGCTAAATGTGGGTGTGTACATCTTTGTATACGTGCGCGCCTGCATGAGCAAAACAGACAGATGGAGCAGACAGCGTGCATGTAAGGACATAAGCTTGTGTGTGTGGAACAGAATCCAATATTCTTATTTCTCAGTCTCTTTGTCCCTCAGATCCCCTCAGTCCCCACCCAGTAATGATATATTTCTATCTCAGTTACACACCATAACCCAGAGAGACCTCTTCCAATATCACCACATGTAGAAGTTGTTTACACACCGCTGAACCAGGGGGAGCTGTGTGGAGACCAAGCAAGGCAGAGATGAAATGAATATTTATTTCAAATAAGGGTGGGGATGTTCTCTATCAGACTAGCATTATCATACTCTCTGACCTAAACTGTAGAGGTTATTGCTCCATCATGTAACGCAATAGCTCTATTCCAAGGGGGCTTAAGGGGAAAAAAACACAGAGATTTGATTCAAATTCGTTTGCAGTCGCATCCCTATTCAGTTGTCAAACTTGTTAGTGAAGGACAAGGTCTGAACACTATTTAAGGTCATTGTGACCTCACATTTTGCTACACTATCACTCAAATACTACTGACTGTATTCATTTATGGTTAATTGGCCAGAATTTGGTGCTACTCACTATTCGAACATTCGAATGGGGTTGAAGAGGTGAAGGGAAAGAGGAAAAAATGTGAACACTGTGAACATCCCACTATGAATCAAGTTCAAAAATTTAAAGAAGTTTTGCAGTTAAAAGAAAAAAATACACTTTTCAGCTGCTTGGGCAGTGTTAGACAGCTTTGCACAATACATAAAAAAGTCTGCGTTGGGACTACATTTATACTCCCAGCTCCCCGGGGTGCTGCGGATCAATGACCATTAAAGATGTAATTTCAAGATGGCTCCTGCAAGTCACGGTGACATGAATAAAAGATGCGTTAGATGCACACACAAAAATACCTCTTTACCCTCTCTATCCTGTTACATGTGCACAACAAAGTACTTGCAAACACGCACATCTGACATATGATCTGTGGAAATCTGTTTCTATATTAATCAGCATTAAGATACAGGACTCAAATGGACAAACTTTCCACCTTTTTTGTTACTTTTACAATGAGTTTGAAAAAAAAAAAAGAGTTTTTTTTCAAAGCTTTGAAAAACAATATGTTAAGAATAAAGGGCGTAAGTGCAAAAGGTATATCCGACTCATCCTGTGAGTTTGAGGTTAACAGATTTAGACTTGCGCACAGAAGAAGAGATCATATTGCTACGCCCACTGTCTGTGCCCATTAAAAGCCACGTCCTAAAGGTGGAGCACCTGTCCATTTTTTTTAAATGTCAAGACACTGAGACTGACCAGACCGCTCCTTCTAGAGTGAAAAACCGTCTTCACAAATCCGCAGTACACGCTTCTTCGCTGTGAATGCTCAGGGAGTTTCATGTCAGAAAGGACATTATGATACTGGTCTGCCAGGCAGTGATAGGAAGTCTCCTAACATTTAACAGTGCTCCCCCCGGTTGTAGTCACACGTCAGTTAAGCACAGAGTCTAGCTGGTAAGGCAGATCAGTCAGGGGAAGATGCTTACAGACAGCCAACAGACAAGCTCCCTGAACGCTGCACAGTAGCAGGAATAAGCGAGAAGATGGTGGACAGCACGATATATCATCTCCACACCTCGCTAGAGCGGGAGCTTGCTGCATATTCTTCCTCTTGTTAAAGTTTACTCATCCTTATTGTTATGCAGCTCATCTGGCAGGCAAAGGGAACAGCATACATAGGTGCTAATCTGCCAATATTTTCTGGTAATATTGTGTATTTCAGCGAATTTAAATTTAAAATAGTGTTTAGTCTCGCATATATTTTGATTATTCTCACTCTCACCCGTAAAAGATTTGATATTGTTCTTGCTTGTGCAAGTTGCTTTAATTCTCAGATGGGATGCAGCTCAGGGTATGTTGCGTCAGCCCTCGGGCCCCTGCCGCCAGGATTAGTCAGGTCTGGCACTGTTGCTCATGATTCCTCCACAACCCCAGCAGACCTCCTCGGTCTCTCTTGTCGGTCCCTCTATGTTCTCTTCTTCGGCTTCAACTCTCTCCTGTGAAATCGCTTAAAGGGGTCAGATTCTCTCATTGTACGCCTGTCATTTCCATTTCTAATCCTCTGAGGCTCTGTCTTGGCTCACACCATTGATACAGAGCCATGAGCACCCACCCACAAAACAACCGCATTTGTAGCCAAATACTACCAGGCTATTTGCGGAAAAGAGGTACCACAGGTGCATATGGCAGCATAGTGCCATTTTTTTCTCCTTTTTTATTATATCGGGTCTACAGAGTGTGTTTGTAATGAGAATAAATAACAAATGAATATGATTTTTAAATAAAAGCTAAAATTTGCTACAGTATTTTTTCACATTATTTCCAGTTATCCCTCCATTTGCTACTGCTTATTTGGGTCACGGTGTCAGCAATCTAATCCGAGATGCCATTGCTACCCTTTTCCCAACCACCAGCCACCTCCAGCTCTTCTGAGGGGACACCAAGGCTTTCCCATGCAAGGCAAAAGAAATAATCTCGCAGGGTCAGTTCCAGGGTGTCTTTCTGACATGCCAAAACCACCTCAACTGGCTCATTTTAATGCTGAGGAGCAGCAGCTCTACGCTAAGCCCCCTTCTGAATGACTGAGCTCCTCACCTTATATCTAAGGATGAGCCCAGACACCTTTCAAAAGAAGCTCATTTCTGCTGCTTGTATCTGAGATGTTATTCTTCCAGTCACTACCCACAGTTCATAGCCATATGTGAAGTTAGGTTAGAACGTTTAACAGTGATGCTTCGCCTTCACCTTCAGGTCAGTGGATGTTGTGTTCACTGCAGTTTTTTCCTCTACAGAATTATTTTTTCTGTCAGTTAAAAAATGCTTTCTGGTTTTATTTCCTTTTTAACATTACATATACATGTAAAAAAAAAAATTGCTGAATCTTTTGCAACTTTTCTTACTCAAGCCACTGAATATAATATGTCTGTCATGTAACAGTTTTTCTTTCTTCTTCGATTGACACGCGAGAGCTTTAATGGCACGTCAATGGCAGCTGCTCTTTTCAGCTGTGTTTAAAATGTGATAAGATACTGTATTTATGGACCAATTACATCAACTCTTATCCAAACACTTCCACACACACACACTTTTGTGCATGCTGATTGCTGCTCTTTATTGATGAAGTCTTACTTGGTGTTGGACAACTGTGATTATGTTCTCGAAGTGGATCTCAGAAGACTCGGGAATTATAATGTTAATGAAATTAAACTTTGAGCGAGCATGTCAGTTTCTGTGCTCTCATCCTGAATCACACGCAAGCAATCAGAGACCATTTAAAATTCCATGACAAAAAAAAAGGAATCCACACTCTTAAATTAAACGGCCAAATTATACACTAGAGAAAGTCGTTTTTTGAGTCTTTCCAGCAGTTTTATTTCAATGCAAGCATATTTACAATCAAAGAACTTCAAAAATAGAATTACAATATAAAACTCAGATATAGTAATATTATAAGATAACTAACTAACTTGCTGAAAGTCTACTGTGAAAAATAGAACATTAGGAGCATCGCCAAGTGCGCATTACAATGATTGAAGTACTTAAATTTGTGTCTTTAGCAGCCTTTCTGTGTGTATAATCAGACTGCATAATTCAAGATGATACCTTCAGTTTATTCAGTCATCACAATCTTTTGATTTACATAAAAATTGTTTTTATAAAATAAAAACACTGTAACTTCTTATCCTCTTTGGAAATGTGCTGTAAAATACCATCATGTCCATATGGACCAAAATCTCAGAGGAATGTTTCCATGACCTTGTTGAATCAGCGATGCTGAGCGATAGAAATATATATTATACTCACCAGCCACTTCGTTAGCTACGCCCATTTAACTGCTCTTTAAAACAAATATTGAATCAGCAAATCATATAGCAACATCTCAGTGCATTTAGGCATGTAGACATGGTCAACAAGTTCAAACCAAGCATCAGAATGAGGACAAAAGGTTTAAGTGACTTTGAATGTGCTTTGGTTATTTGTGCCAGATGGGCTGGTCTGACTTTTTCAGAACCTCCTGATCTACTGGGATTTTCCTGCACATATGGACCATAATCTCTAAGGAATGACTCCAGCATCCCGTTGAATCTATACCACAAAGAATTAAGGCAGTTTTGAAGCACTTCAGTCCAACACACTGACACAAATACACAAGATCGTTCTTTTACTCTTTAATTATGAACACAAAGCCAACAACACAAAGCAAACTTGAAATCAGCCCAGAGAAACTTCAAAGCAAATTCTGCTTCAATTCTACTGTAACTGAAACATGTATAAGTAGAAATAGAGGCTCCACTATTACAAGTCTGATTGTTCATCGCTGCCTTACTGATGAAGTTCAGGCTTTAAGATCACACTGGGTTCTTTGCCAGTTTTCTGTTAGCATGCTGTCCACACAGATGTTTGCAAAGTGCAGATTCTTTGCCCTGGATTCAGTTTGCACTTTACCAACATACTCTTGTCTTCCCGTGGCATAAAAATAAAAGAAATGTTTGTACATCCATTCCTCAAAAGGTACAGACCACTCCATGTTCCTCCTCTCTGCGCACAGACTGAAATCAGCTGACTGTAGCACAAGTGAACAAGAAGAAAAAGACGTTTGACTTTTTTTTTACCTGTGCTATGTGTTGGATAGTCTCCAGGGGCCCTTTGCAAAGTCACCCATCTTGCAGATATCTGAAGGACCTTTTTTGATTATGATGTGATTATTGAACTTACTACAAATTACCAAAAAATCAAAAAGAGCAAAAACAGATATAGCATGTTTGAATTTTTAAAAGGGCATTTCTTTAGAAGGAACCTTCTAGTGTTGCAGAAAGGAGGAGAAAGACAGGTTGGACTCGTGTGTTGACAAAGAGGCAGGGAGTATCAGTTCATTAGGACCTGCCATAAGTAATAGAAATGGAAAGAAAATGTTTGCACTCCTAAAATAAACTATTGATACTACAAGTTAGATGTAATTTATTTTAGCCGTCATTTTTTTCCCTCTGTCATCTCCTGTATCTTCTTTGTGAAATGCAGCCATTTTCTCTCTCCCCCGTTGTTCGCATAGATGTTGCTAACACTGCAGACCTGTCAGTCATTCATCTCTAGGGGAGGCGGGCTCATTGCCTCAGTTGGGGGAAGTGGCTGAGCAGAATAGTTGATTGGCAGAATTGAGAGAGAGAGGAGACAGTAGGGTGGAGAGGCTTGGAAAGTGGAGCAGATGAGCACAGAGGAAAGAAAGATGTGGAGCGTAAACAGTCTCTTTAGGAGGTACAAACAAAGGCGGTCAGCATGAGAGGTACGGTACATACAATACACTTATGATATATATAAAAACTGAAAAAGAAGGACATATTTTTTGACAAAGTAGGGCAACATCTCAATGCAGAGATAAGCCTGGAGTGTTGAATACATTATAGGAGGGAATTCTTTTCTTGTTTGAAAAGAAACTCTGAGTAGGATGTAGCGACTTGATATGATTTTTAAAAACTGGCCGCTGGCATAATGTAAACAGACCAAACACCTTTTGTTGACGACTGGCTGTAGAGATTTTACTGAGAAAAAGAAGGTTTTAAAATAACTCCTTGGAGGTGGATATGTTTAGATAATTATCATCAAGTAAGACAGCCAGTAAGTAAAAAAAACAACAACCTAGTGGCGTTGAATTGTGAAAGGCTGTTGAGTTAAGTGGGAGATATGTGGTCTGAAAGAGGATGCTAATTTGTATTGCATAATGCATATATAACAGCTCCCAAGTTTTTAGGAACACGTATACCTTATTTTCCAGTGGCAGCACAAACATTCTGAGAAAATGTTTGTGACTAATGTCATCATCTGCTCTCAGTTCTGGTGTCTAATTTCTCTAAACACTAGCTATTTCCTGATATATTCTGGTTTTAGGTGAGATCCCTTTAAGAGGGTGCTAAAGTTTCAGCGCAGTAGTAATTTTCTTAAACTTTAGGTTTCTAGAAAAGGTAACAAAAACATTAGGAGGAAGAAGAATTAGAAGCATTAGAAGTTACTACTTCTGTGATGTAACTGTGGTCATGTAGAGTTCACAGAGAACCACTGATCTACTAGGTCAGGGTACTCAAGGACAGCTTGACAGAGAAAGGGAAAGTCTGTGGTTCAGAAGTCTAATTTTCCACTTTGAAGGACATCTCTGCCTTTGAGGTACTTTGCTTTTAGAGAGGAAGGTTTATCACTAACTGATAGCATTTCAAGGGCTCTGATATGGCAGTCATAAACTTGAGGGCAGGTTATAACCTGTGAATCAAACACATTTAGTTTATCAAAAGACTACAGTGTCAGAGAAGAAATGATGGAATGTGGAATATTCCAAATTTAAGCTGGTTGTAGGATTTTTCCACTATCTTTGCGGTGTCTGGGATATTGGTGGTCACAGGGAGATGCAACAACTGATTGCTTAGGATAGCAGGTGTTGCTGGGATATCTCTGAGAACAAATTGTACTGATAAAGAGAACTGTGCATAATGACACTTTGCTAACAGGCTAATTTAATTACTGCCAATTACTGTCTGGTTTCCACTGGTAATGTTTTTTGAAGTAGTTGTCAGGCAGATGAATCAGACCAAAAGGTCGGATAGATATGAAGTGCATGAAAGTGTTGATTTGTACAAGCTGAGTGGGAGCACATGCAGAGATGACAGGTGAGGCCACACGTAATCAGAAATGTTAACAGTGTAAATATATGCATTCAAAGAGCCACAACTTAAAGTTGAGGCAGCTGCGTTTCATTTTAACACTGCCTGCAGCAAAATCCAGGTTGAATTCGTACTGAGGTAGCCTAGATATGCAACAAAGTGAACTTACAGTACAATAACAGTAAAAGAGCTACAATAGGGTAGCTTCAAATCTATTGTAATCTTTTGCAGCATGTAACTGGAGAATAGTAAGATGATTGTAACATTACTAGAGCATGTTGTAGCTTTAAATACAAGCAGCTCTTATAATACATTTCTTAGTGCTTAGTAAGAGCTCTGTTTGCATATTTTGTATATTGGATTGATTGGCTGTTAGCATTAGCCATATTCTTGGCTAATGCTAACTCAATATTCAGTCACCAGCAAATGCAGTAATGCAAATTTGGATAATTTGATATGTAAAATATGTATTCTATTCTATAATACAATAATAATGGGGCGATCGTGGCTCAAGAGTTAGGAGTTCACCTTGTAATCGGAAGGTTGCCGGTTCGAGCCCCGGCTTGGACAGTCTCGGTCGTTGTGTCCTTGGGCAAGACACTTCACCCGTTGCCTACTGGTGGTGGTCAGAGGGCCCGGTGGCGCCAGTGTCCGGCAGCCTCGCCTCTGTCAGTGCGCCCCAGGGTGGCTGTGGCTACAATGTAGCTTGCCATCACCAGTGTGTGAATGTGTGTGTGAATGGGTGGATGACTGGATATGTAAAGCGCTTTGGGGTCCTTAGGGACTAGTAAAGCGCTATATAAATACAGGCCATTTACCATTTACCATTTATAAATTAATAAAGAGAACACTTGAAATTGTTGTAGAAGAGAGTTTTTTTTTTTCTTAAAACAAAGGATTTTTTTTAACCTATATTGCAAAACTAAGACAATCACAACAATGTGACGGGTCAGTGCAATGTTGATCCTGTACATTGGTTGAGTTTAAAAAACAAGTTAATCACCCTATTCATATGGAAAAATGATCCTTGCTCTTAAACTAGTGAAATGTGACCCGTTTCAGGTATACCTGTAATGAAAATCACTATGAAGGTACATTAAAATTTTAGGCACTAATTGTTTTGCATGATAGGCATGTGTTCTGTATGAATCGAAGACTAGGGTGGAATCTGCCAGTGGTTGTAACACATTGGTTCGTAGCTATCTCACCTTATAAGATAAATGTGCTGCAACCGTGACAGAATGCAATTCTCTCCCAAGGTGCCAAAGAGGTGAATGCAAGTGGGAAGACATTTACAGTACGGAGCTCTCTACAGCTGCAAGTGGACAGAAATGATGATGGAGTGGCCTACACCTGCAGAGTGGACCACGTGGCACTCACACAAGCACCACAGCAGGCCACTGAAGTACTGGAGGTCCACTGTGAGTGTAGACGCAAAGTACAGCACTCAAACACATATATGAAGTGTACACATGAGCATAATGGATAACAGAAAATTCAAACCAATAAAAGGCAGTAACTACTGTAAATAGCCATGGTAATGGGAGCTTTTATGGCTGTTGAACCCAGTTAGAGAACATTTCAACTAATGAGGCCTCCATCATTGTATGTAAATGCACTATTTCAGAGCTGATTTTCTGTGATCTTGCATTTATAATTTTACATTTAGGCACTAGTATTTTATTCAGTCAGTATCCCTTGGTCTGGGCAAAAATGTACTGTCCAATTGTCCAAATATATTTATAATATTTATATCACCCCCTGGGATTGTATGTGTGTGTGATCCAAATGCTGTGTTTTGAGGGTTCTGTTCATTATCCACTACCTTGGATGTTGTTCCTGGAATCTGCTGGAGCTACTTTTCTAGTTTCGGGTTTATAGCTCCCATTGCTCCTATTATCACTGGGACTACTTTGGACTTTACCTTTCAGATCCTTCAGCTCCTGATACTTCTCTGTTTTTACATGCTACTTCTTCTTGATCTTGTTGTCTGCCACATCTATCAGAACTTCAGTCTTCTTCTGCTTGTCAGCCACAACTATCACCTGGTTTGTTGGCCAGCAGCTTGTCTGGAAGTAGAAGAACCACAGGAATTTACCCCCTTTGTTCTACTCTGACATTGGGACTTGGGGACTTTTAGTCCATATGCAGCACAGATGTTCTTTGTGGTTGTTCCTTGGTTGTTGTTGGATCTTCCAACAAGCTGTTGCCAGCTTGGATCTTACACCCTGTGCTATTTGTTGGATAGTCTCCAGGGGCCCTTTGCAAAGTCAGCAACTTGGGTCCTGTGGTAGACTCCTGTTATATGGATCTAGTGCTTAAGGCCTGCTCTTGTGCTGCCGCTACACCGTCCTTTACGCTGTCCTTTTCTATCAACCAGTAGGGTTTCCTGATGTCAGCCAGTTACACATGTGGGGGCTTGGTTGTCTAGGATAATTCCTCTTCCTGTTCCTCATCACCATCCACCTGCCTGAGGCATGCTTAGAGAAGCTCATCTCAGGGGAATATATATATGTATCCCATTTATGTCAAGAAAATGTGAAAACAATGTTCTATATTTTCTTCCCTCAATTTCAGCCGTCTCTCTGTTTGTCTTAGATGCTCCTCGTGTGGAGATCACCCATTCCCTTGAAGTCCCTCAGGAGGGTCAGTACTTGAAGTTGGAGTGTGTCTCCAAAGGAAACCCTTCGTAAGTCTCTAAAAATTTTCATTAATTGATTGACATCATGCTTTCATATAGTGTTTTATAGATTAGACCTAGATGCAGCATGCTTTCTTTCTCTTACATATTCTCTTACCTTTTAGGCCAGATCCTGTGATGTGGACAAAGGATGGAAGTGAACTTCCTGACCTGGACAGGATGATTGTAGAAGGAAGAGAGCTTACCTTTACGTCTCTTAACAAGACAGACAATGGGACCTACCGCTGTGAAGCTAGCAACCACCTAGGGACCAGCAGTGCTCAATATGTACTCTACGTCTATGGTGAGTTCAGGGGAAGCACTGAAATATGGATAATTGCATTTCATGACACAATATAAAAAAGTAAGTCAGTCAGTTACTAATATGACACCACTGGGGGAAAAAAGCTTCAAGAGGAAAACTTGGTTTCCAACAAAGCTATGTAAAAATTGTGAAAAGTATGAACCTCATAGGCATGAGTACAAAACACCATTGAAAAAATACAGGATTATAATACCTCCTGATCTGCATACTGTATCAATGCTAATAGTGATTAGTGGTACCATCCCTCACAGGGAGAATAAGGGCCCCAGGTGACACAAATGCCACCAACGCCTTTCCTTAAATAAACCTGTGTCCCAGATACACACGCACACACACACACAACACACTAGGAGGGAAATGTGTGAGAGAGGCAAAATTTAGTGCTGCGTTGTCAGGAATATCACCAGGAAGGATAAGTAATTCCTAGTAACGCCAGAGGAGGTGGAGGATAAAGGGACTCAGTGTCAGGGAAAACAGATAGTTCTTCCTCTCTTCCGCTTCTTCACTGCCATTTGTCTCTTGGCATTAAGTAATAATGCTTTAAAAAATAGCAAAGCAGTAAAACATCTCTTTTCACTGTGTTATAGAAACAGTGCGTGATCATTAAAAAACAGGTCGTTCTGACGTTAAGAAGTGGAGATGAAGAAAAACATAGCATTAATAATATTACATGAGCTCTTTTATTTAAAAACAGAAAGTAATGAAAAATCTAATTACAAACTTTTGAGTATAAAACCGAGCTACCCGAGTAACACAGGTTACTATGAATAGGTCATAATAATTTCCCCCAGGGATCAATAAAGTATTCTGATTCTGATTCTGATAAAGGGCTGTGGAAACCTCAAGAGTGATGAATGACAGAACAAAATGAAATACTCGTTCATGCAATTAGATTTATTTAATGAGAGTGCGATGAACGTATAAGCCATTCAGCCTTTCTCTAAGTAAATGCTGTAAATTTTGAAATATAACGCAAGTCCACGCAAGCAGATGTTCGGGGATGTAAAAGGCAATACAAAATATGCTTATTTTATGCAGAATGCCATGTGACAAAATCAAGGTAAGGATTAGGTATAGAAACCTTACATCTTTCTAATTACTCATATCACTGAAATTTAAACTTAGTACGCACACGCAGTATCTGCTGAGACAAGGTTACTGCAAAGATGCAAATGAGTTTCATTTGCTATATATATTCTGTCTGTCAGATTTTTGCAGATAATTGCTGATGCTTTTAAAATACCGTTGGTGTAGAGTATATCGCTCAGGTATTTAGTTAAAGATCCCTTCTTTGAGTTCAAAGCCACAAAATAGGATGAGTGAAGACTGATTATGTATACCATCAAAAATGTATGATACCTTTCAGCTTCAAATTCAAATCCTGTCCATAGGTTTTATTAAAGGAGGCGATTCTGAAACAGTGCTGTTAGAGACCTTTAGATTTTTTTTAACCTCTTTCATTCCATCGAACATTTCTTTTACTAGTTGATTAATTGTTTGAGCTGTAAAATTATCAGGAAATCCCTTTCACTGTTTGCTAAAAGCACCAGGAGATGTCTTTACATTTTTGTCTTTGTTTAAACTCCAAAAGTGCTGTATTCTTGAAAATTCTATGATTAATTAAGCAATTAGCTGTGGCTCTTATTTAATTAGTGGATTGCTCACACTTGTCATGGCGCGCCACCGCACCTAACAATTTCTTCTGAAGCTGCAGCAAGAATAACCAATGCATGTAATGACAGTGATGTTATTAAACTGACAAATTCTCTGCCAGAAAAAAGACAATTGGGTGCGGGAGGGTCAAAAAGTCCTATTCAGATTCATTACTTGTTCTCTTGAAATGGCACCCAGTCTGTTCCTATCCTTCATTAGTGATTATCACACCTTTTAGCCTTTCACAATTGCCTCCATAATTCTTGGAAAATACCTTTTTAATGGTTCTCGAACAAGGGGACATTTTCTCTCTTCCCTCTTTCCCGAAGACATGCAGTTAGCTGCTTAGTGAGTCACGCTAAGGCTGAAATGTCACCAAGACACAGAGGACAGTTGGCCCAGAGAAAGACTACGAGAGCCAATTAAAAGCTTCTGGATCACCATAAAATGCAGAGTGACATAAACATAAAAGCCAAGGTGGTAATGTAACCTCATTAACTTTGTCACCCAATGTTTCGCTCTCACTTTTTTCTGTAGCTTTAACATGTGACAGTGAGAAACGATCAGTTTTACTATTATCCTGTAGCGAGAAGCCAAAATTCAACACGGAAATGAGAGCTTAACCGATTTTTTTTTTAATCCATTTGTCAGATTACGTTTTCAAATCATCAGCTGTCTTCCCTCTCACATGTTGAAAGGTTGCTAGTGCAGGGTCCATCTCCAGAGACAGTCGCCAGCATTAGCAGATTTAAGGTTAATTCTGCTCTTTTGCCTTCACAATTCAAAGACAGAATACTTGAAATCAGAGTTGACGGACAAAATGTAGAAGATTGGGACTCTTAACATCGCTGATCATTTCAGAATCAGTGAGAAAGCCTTACTGGCCCACTAAAACAGGAACAGTAATGCACTCAACTCATGTATGTTGTTAAGGGCATCACATTTCATTATACTGGAAAAGGCATGCTTTCTTGTGCTGTGATCTTATGTTATATGCTTGGAATTGTGTCATAATTTTCCCTTTGTGTTTCCCATCACTGTATATAGTTTTTTTTTCTTTGTGTTCTTTTAACGTATCTAACTTTCCCCATGTGAATTCATTTTGCTGTTGTTGTATTTTGTGTATATGTGTTTATCTGTGCCCTCCACCAGACGCCCCCACCACCCTGCCTCCACCCACCACTCCCCCCCTACATCCCATCACTCCAGATCCTACCGCACTATTAGGCTCCCACGCCTCAGACCCCACAGTCACTGGCAACAGAGGTACAGTACCACCCCACGCATCTCCACAGCATGCTACAGCATAGTCTAACTTCCCTCTCACTTCCATATCTCCTCTGTTACTTCTTTGCTACTTCTCTACCTCAGGCATTCATATTCTTATTTCTTGTGGACATAAAACATGTGAAGACACTTATCGGTCATCCTACCCAATTATTGCCTTTAATTTTTGCTACTTAAACTATTTTCTCAGCTGAAGGACTGTAAACATTTTCTTTTTTATGAGCAATGATATATTTTTTTACACTGGGACAGACTTTTCTGAGTTTCAGAGAAACTCCAGGTGTTCAAATACTCTGTGTGCTGTCCCCTTGGAATTGCAAAGACTCCAGCACTTCTGTGCCCTGAAACCTCAAAGAAGCAAATGTCATGTCCAACTGAAAATGTCTGGCCACTGGAGATATCTCATCATGCCTTCTAATGCTGTGTTAACTCTTAGAGAATCCTAACTTGACATAGTCCCTTTGCCACTAAGGCTGCATATTTGGTGTTTTTAAAGTGGTCCCTGTACAGAACTAAGGCTTTTTTATTGTTCATCTTATGCCCTTAAACATAGATAAGACAGAGCTAATTTCATCATGCTTGTAAGCAGGCCAGCTCCAGTAAGCATATAGCAAGCTTCATTAAACTTTGTGCGTCCAATCATGCATGAACATAGGCGGGCTTAATGCTGCATTTGATAGCAACTGGGAACTAAGAATTTCCTGACTCTATTGAAAACAAACAATACTTTTACACTTAGTAAATCGGATACTGTTTCTGAACACTGACTCTGCATTTTCCACACATAAAATCTTTCTCATATTGCTTTTAATGGAGTAAAACTGTGACTTTTGCTTCTTTTTGGCTTTTGTGTTACTTTAGATGAGTAAACTACACTACATTCATGACCTTTTTTGTTTTCTGTAGAGGAAAAGGAAACAAAGAAAAGGTTGGGGTAGCCATGTTTTGTTTTTGCCAGTTTGTGCACTAACTTGGCAGAGGTTGAAAATGTTTTCATTTTGGCGTCCGTATTCTCACATACGAGGTAGATCAAATGCAGCATAAGGCCATGCTTCCCTTATCCCTGTGTACAACGGGGGACGGCAGCATCCTGTTCCAGCTCTAATGCGGCTGCCAGAGCCGATCGCTCCCACTCAAGACAATGCTTGCGATTCCACCAGACATGCTGCAGCCCGTTTCAGCAGCGTCTCAGAAGCAGATTACAGCTACTGATGACACAAGGCCCTGCAGCAAAGGGCTGGCATAACAATCTCCTCCTGCTAGCTTTTGGCTGAGTTTTCCACAGAAGTTTTCACTTTGCTCTCTGCCTTTCAAAAACAAGGGCAGCAGCAACCAGCCAAGGTTGCAAGCCACATGAATTATAATGCACTGAGTGGTGAGTCCCAGGTTCAATTCCAGCTTGACATTTGCAGCTCGTCGATCTCACGAGTAACATGATGTGATAATTAACAAAGTTAGTTGATTTTGACAGACTTAATTACCACTCGCGGCATCATAGGCTGCTGTTGCCACTCCTCAGTATACGATGCATACTCTTGCTTCAAAAGGAGTCAGTCCCACTTGAGGTCCTCTAGCACGTCCAGCTGAACTTGTTCAAAGAAGCCAGTTGAGTTTTTTTTCTTGTTATTTATTTTTTTTAGTTCTTTGGTTGTTTTCTGACCAAGAGCCCTACTGTATTTTTTATGTTTTTCCTTTTATTTTAGGAACAAAGTCTATTTGCATTGGCTAATTACACTGTGCTTTTCCTGAGGCCATACAGATCTAAGCAATACAAAAGAAAAGAAAGGCAAGAGAAAAGGAAAGAAAACAGAAAGAAGAGGAAAAAATAAAACCAAGGATCGGTGTGTAGCAGCTAATTGTAGTGTATTTTATACGACAGTTCTTCCTCTCGTCCATGAAATCTGATCTAAATTGTTTAATAAACTCTGTCCGTACTTTCCAGTAATCATCAAACATGTCCACCCTGAGTCTCAAATGAAATGTCAGTTTTTCCATTACAAAAATATCATGTATCACATTAAATCAGTCTTCTCCGTTGAGGCGCTCAGCCCTATACAACAGGGAGGTGACCCTCAGGCGGACACAGAAAATGCTGAAAGGAATCGCATATCCCACCTGTCTAGGGAAAGCATCAGGATCCTTCAGGAGGACACGGCTATGGAAAAGGATGTTTCGGCACCCCTGCGACACATAACTGGCAGTAAACAGATGCAGTAAATGAAAAGGATATGGCGAGCCTCTGGGCGGGTGTAGTTGCTTTAACCTATTTGCCAGGGCACAGATGCTGACATGGCACCACATCTGCTACAGTAGATTGATATGTCCACGTTTTTGAGTGACACGTCAATTTAAAGCTAATGTGCTGTGATAGCCCGTATGCAGAAGAACTTGCTCACTCATATATCATCTTCATCATGGTTTCCAAAGCTGTTATCAGTGTGTGACATGTTTTCCTGAAGTGATTGTGTAAACAATCCATCATAGTGTGATATCGGTAATAGCACATAAAAGAAATTTTGTTAACATATTTATAACGCTGTATATTTTCTCACAAAGCAACATATTTAACACTGTGTATTTTCTCACAAAACGTTGCACAAAATATGAGCTTTCAGTTCAGCAGCAATTAAATATACTTACATGATCTATGCATTCATACATTTTCTGACACTTATCGAGGTCTGAGTCACTGGGGCAGCAGCCTAAGCAGGAGTCTCCCCCTCGCCAGACAACAGCCACTCTTCTGGTGGAAAAGGGAGGCCTTCCCAAGCTAGTCAAGAGATATATTGATTCGAGGGTTACTGGGTCTCCCGCTAGTTGGAAGTATCCAAAACACCTCGCTTAGGAGGTGTCCAGAAGGAATTTGAGTCAGATAATTTAACTACCTTAGCTGGCTCATTATGATGTGGAGGAGTAGCGGCTCTACTCTGAGACCCTTGCTATCTCTAAGACTGAGCCCAGCCAGCCTCTAGAGGAAGCTCATTTCCACCACTTGTATGCCACAGCTCGTAGCCATAGCTGAAGGTGGGAATGTAGGTCGACCAGTAAAGCAGCAGCTTTGCTTTCACACTCAGCTCTCTCTTCACTGTGACAGACTGGAGCATCATCCACATTACTGCAGCTGCTGAACTCACGAACCCCAGAATTCTTGAACTCCTTAATCGGGGAAGCAACTCTGTCCTTACCTTACCCTTTTCCAACTGAGAACCAGTATTTCAGACTTGAAATGTTAAATCTCATCCCATCCGTGTTAGGTGGTTGGGATGAAAGCATCTCATTGGCTGAAATCACCCTAATGACAAGCTGGATGAAGCCAACACACAAGATTCCTAGACCGCCAAACCCTGCACCCTCTGCTCCTTAGGTGTGCAAAAAATTATTGCCCATTACTTCAAATAAACGGTGAAATATAAGAGAAGAGAGTCACTGATCCTTTACATGCAGTTCACCCAAGCAGCTTTATTCATTTCCATTTATGTGTGTATGTTTTTTTTTCATCATCATCTAAGCAAGATATCTTCTGTCTTGTCTGTGCTCTTTTGCTCCCTCTCTTCATTCCTCTCAACATCATGGTCTCCATCTCAAAATAATTTCCTCTCATCACTGCTGCTTTTTGTAAATGACCATCTTTAAAGTCCTTTGGGAGGCTTGACTCCCCTTCTACCTTTCCTCCGCTTTAGTCCCTCTCTAAGCTTTTGTTCAGTTATTCCTCTCCTTTCCGCTTCATCTCTTCTGCCCCCTTACATCTCTCTGAAGGCCCTGTTAGATAACAGTCTTCCACACATTGTTGGATGTTCTTCATCAGTGTGCCACAGTTCTTCTCTGATGTCTGTTTGTGTAGTTCAGAGACACAAGAGGAGCTGAGCCTCTCAGTATATCTACAGGGAATCTAAATATCAGACTCCTTCACTGCGTTCCTAGTCACAGGATACTTCACTATCTGTTTTCATCTGTCTACTTGATTTATTACCAGGTTTTTTATGGCCCTGGATGAAAGCAAACAACTGTGGAGCTTTACCAGCCCCATGACGTTTTGTATTTTTGCATAATGAAGTTGTCTTCCTCCACAGGCATGCTGTAGGTTCAGCACTATAGGCTGTATGCGTTCTCAGGTTTCCCTTTGTCGTTTCGGTGATCTTTCCTTCTGCTCTTTTATCAGCGTATGGGGTTTTGGGGTTTTTTTTGAAAGCGCACTGCTATCCCTTTATGCATTTATCTGGATACCAGCATTAGGGTTGTGGTTTCTTTGATTGGCTGTAGATGATTACTCTATGTAAGCCCTCACTTCTGCAAATTGCAGTCAATAAATTGGGTGGACAGTTATGCTGTTGGTACCTTTTGGAGCATTTCCATGGATATGGCTTGCTGTGTGGTACAGCTGTTCAAGACGTTTGTGCTTCAGATTTCACGAGTGAAATATTAATATTTTATCTACCTATTGGTGTGCAACTATACAGTAAAAGGAGTCCGCTTGTCAACTGAGCTTTCTAGTGTTAAGTGAAAAACTGGCTCTCCAATCTCTTATCCAAATGTTGACACTAAAACCAATGGGTGATGTCACAGTGGCTATGTCCATCTTTTGTATACAGTAAATGAAAAATGCTGTCTTAACTCGTGTTGCACAGCAACTTTAAACTGGCTGCAGATATGAATATCTTTCCTTTCAGTTGTTAAAGGATTTCATATACCGTATTCACAAAAATGTGTTCCCATAATGAAAAATGTTATTGTCTAGTAGGATTTCACAGTAATGGCTTTTTTATGTGTTACTTTGCTGACACAGTCTCTCCGAGTTTTAGTGGCCAATATAATCATATACCGAGACATTTATTTATCCTTGTACGAATATTAGACAATAAATATTTTATCGTACACTTACCGAAGCTAATAGGAAATTTAGATTTGATAAAACCCATGCCTTTACTTGTCTTGTTGACCTTTAGAGCGCTAGTAGTGCACAAAAATCCAAGAGATTCCTCTGGTTTTCATTTGTATTGTATAATGCCAGAACTGATGCATTACTGCAGTCTCTAATTCTCTTTATTAATGATGTGCTGGCAGGTATGCCCAACACTCACACTGCTTCAGTAGCCCAGTCAGTCTTAATGGCTATAATAACTCTTTCAGTAAGTATCAGAGGTCTATGTAATGTCATCAGACCTTCACATTATGAATACACACACGCACTGACGCACAACACACGCACACATGCACGCACATCTACACGTTCTCTCTCTTGAGTTCTCTAAAATATGCCAAATGCTTTTTGTGGCTTGCAAATTAGCACTGACCTTGTGATGCTAAAAGGTGAATCATGCACAAGGGTTTCTTTGGTGTTTAAAATATTTACTATTCACTTCTCATAATAAGCATTCGTGTGGCCAACCCCAGCCCCTGTAGCCTGGTGTTGCTGCAGAAAAAGGCCCCACTGCTGGGAAGACAGCAATTATTCATGCCTAGTGTCTTCTCCTGTGGAGAAGAGAGAAAAACTAAAATACCCCTATACCTGATTGTAGAGTAAAGGTCTTGTTGTCCACGAGGATAAGAAGATAAAAGTCAAGGAATGCAACAAGAACCTTGGGACTATTAATCAAAGTGTAGTTGTCTTAATTGATACAAGAGGGATGGTTAGCATTTTTACTGACAGTGGAGGTTATCATGATACTCTGTACCTTTTTCCCTTTTTTGTGGCCGGTGCTCCAAAGCCAAATCATTATTCTTCTCCTCTTTAAACTGAAACCAGTACCTGCAAACTTAAGGAGAATTCAAGAGCAGAGACAAGTTCAAAGATCAGGAATAGCCTCTGAGCTTTCTCCCTTCTTAAGTGTGCACTGGCCAAAATGCTGCATGCAAATAGTAAGGCAAGGTTGTTGGCTTGAGATGCAGATTGCTGAATTGGGCATAACAGATTCAGAATAAGTCAAAGTCTGCAGGCCTATTTTTACCAACTTCTGTTTGCAGTTACTCTTTTTTCCCAACTTACTGTCCTTGAAGAAGAATTAAAGGAGAGCAATTAGGTCTTTACTTTTTCGCATTTAATGTGAAAAATGTTATTACTGGGAACATTATTTTCCTTTAAAAAGTTCTTTTGATGAAATGTGGCCAGAAACATATTAATCTAAACACTCACCAGCCATTTGCTTATGTACATCTTTTCAACTGCTTATTAATGCAAATATCCAATCAGTCAATCACACGGCAGCGACTCAAAGTTATAACTGAGAGTTTTGATTTTTATTGCAACATTCAGATGGAAGTCAGAATTTGGCAGAGAACAGACGAAAACATGGCTCCATCCTGCCCTGTATCAATGATTCAAGCTACTGGTGGTGTGATGGTGTCGGGAATATTTTCTTGGCAGACTTTGGGCCACTTGGTACCTCTCAAGCATTATTTAAACACCACAGTCTGAGTATTATTGCTGACCATATCCATCCCTTTATGGCCATTGTGTACCCATCTTCTGATGGCTGCTTCCAGCAGGATATCACATGCCGTGTCACAAAGCTCAAATCATAACAAACTAGTTTCTTTAACATGACATTGAGTTCGCTGTACTCAAATGGGCTCCACAGTCACCAAATCTCAATCCAATAGAGCACCTTTGTGTGTGCATCCTACAAATCTGCAGCAACTGTTTGATGCTTTCCTGTCAATATGAACCAAAAGTGCTCAGAAATGTTTCCAAATGTTTGTTTGTTGTTGAATATGTGCCATTAAGAATTAAAGCAGTTCTGAAAATTAAAAGGGGGTCAAGCCGGCCATTAATGAAAGTTTGGGATGTCACTCCACATGGCTCTGAAACTGTACACTAAGCCACACTGCAGTTTCTAAATGTTATGATGCTAAACATGCTGAAAACTATATGTAACCACACAGTGAAACAACGAGCGGCTTTACCTCACCTGTAATTGCTGCCATTACTAACGTCTGTTTTTGCTTCCTGAGAAAGGAGAGGGAGAGACAGCTCTATCTGCTCCCCGCAGCTCAGACTCTGATGGCAGCTTTGAGGCAATCATCATTTACCTGAAAAACACACACACACTCACACAGGCCATTATCACACTACATGTAACATATGTAAACTTGCTTATGTTTACTGACAACCTGTCACCTGATTGTTGACTGTCATTTCATGTTCCTTCTGTGCTCTGGCATTGCAGTCACTCCAGATTGTGATTGCCTGCATAATTCACAAAATACCCATAGACAGTTTAAATATAGGCTGTATTCACATTCCAAAATAGGTTATTAAACATCATTAAGCCTATCTGTACATGTCAGAATGTAATATAGTATAATATATAGACTATAACGTATAACATTCAAGCTATTTGTTTTAAATCTGCCTTAAATAAATCTAAATTATACATGATTTTGTAACCCAAAAAGTGAAAATAGGTGAGAAAACATGCATCAGAGAATACAGTAATTAACCTTACTAATGATCTCAAAACTAAAAACTAAATAATTGGGTGGTTAATTCAAGGTCTTTAATAATAAGCTTTGTGTATTTAGGGAGATTGTTCAAATTTCAAATCATTTCTTTTCATCGCTGTCACAAAGTGCTTTGAATTCAAAAGAGCTGATTGTACTCCACAGGTGACCATTTTCTGGCTATAACCACACATTCTATTCAAGCTTATTCAAGCTTATTCAGGCTAAGGACAAACCTTTTGTGAAAACTCAATAAGGGAAAATCCTTGGAGGGATTTGTAACTGTTTTATTCTATTGATATCGATCTTGCTTTTAAATGAAGGACACAGGTAAGGCAATGTGATGACCAGAAAACATATTTTCTGGAGGGCAAGTAGCCCGGACAGCTTTTTAGTCGCTGTGCTTAAACCAGAGAGGTACAGGCCGCTGCATCCCTGGGGTGGAATGGTTAAATATCGGACAACGGAGATCACCTTCACACCGCTCTTTGGACGATAAAGCTTAGGAGCACTGGAGAAATTAAAACATAATGCAAAGGTCTTTCCACTTATTGCCAGGAAAGCTTATTGATATCCTGTCACATTAACTCGCTTTGGGGAAGAATTATAGCAACAATTTGGAATAAAGTGTAGAACAGAAAAAGAGAAATCGTTAGATCCTGGGGCTACTGTTATGAATTACATGTAATAGCCCTTCTTTTCATTAACTCCCAATGGCAGAGGACACTTTTGGCAATCTTGAAGAAACACATACACACAGAGAAGGCAGTCCAATTTTCATTTATTGACATGAAGTGCTATTTGGTCCTTTTATAAATTTTTCCTTCCTTGTCTCCCACCCAACCCCCCAAGTTGGGCTTGTGGTGGCAGCTTACTTCATCCAGAATCGCTCATTTCTTTAAGCCATTATTTGTGCTGTTCCTGTGCTGCAGTTGGCTCACACAGCGCGGTTCTTTCAGCAGAATGTAGCAGTGTCGTTTGTGGTGGAAAATATTTGAAAAGCAGCAGCAACACAGGCAAGATTAAGTTACCACAAGTGTAACATTGATGCTATCTTTCTGCTTCTTCCTTTGGTGGATTTTATTGCTGTTTTGAAGAGGTTATGGATTTTGCAGAATGTAGAGCTGCTTTGATAGATGATTCTTGCATGAGACTTAATTAATTCTTATGATTAATTATCTTGCTTTGCTTATAACTCCATGCTGTTACCCTGCTGACCACAATTTCTTTTTATTCCGCGAGTAAAAAAAGAAAGAAAGAAAAGAAAACCACTGGGTTGAATATTCAAGATAGTGTCCACATGTGGGCTTTATTGAATGATTAGCTGAAGTAATTTGTTTTCAGAATCTAATTAATCCGCACGACCCAGCAAACAGTAATGTGCAAGGACACACACAAACACGGCAACACACACATCTTGGTAACATTACTCTTTTTTTTAATTCTCTCATGGGCTTGGGTGCATGCATTCAAAGGTGGACACACAAGTGTCTTTCGGCCCTCTGCTACAGCCTCCAGGGACTCTTTCATCTTGGCAGTAGAGCCAGCATTAGATGCAGATTGGTGAATTTCCAGTCTCAGCCAAAAAGTTGGGCATAATTGACTCACTGAACAAGCAAAGTCTGCAGGCACTTTTCACCACTTTCTCCCCTTTACTTTCTGATGGTCGACACTCTAGCTTTTGTATCGGTGGCTTTAACATACCATCAGTGCAGAGGAATTAACACAAAGTAATTCATTTTTGTTTCACGTTAAATGTGAAGTGTTTTCAAATACTGTTGTAGAAAAGACTATTACTAGATACATTATTACCCTAAAAGACACAAAGAGGTTTGGAATTAGCCTGTTCGCCTGTGTGAATCTGATGGAATTCTGAATACTCTGGACTGACATCATTTGTCCATACATGCAGGTGTATTCCATTCTTGTGAAAATGAGAATGTTTAATTGACTGAGGATGTGATTATAGTTCGATCTCCAAAGGTCACTTTTGCAAGAATGAAAATGATGATGAAATGATCAAGTTTGGATAGACATGGATGTAAACTACGGGTCGATTTGTTTGTGGCAGCACACAGGAAGTTTTGTCATGAAGCTGTACCTCAACATGTAGCACCTTGCCATGGAAACAGCACACTTTTGCTATGCTTACCCAATGATGTTATGGTGTGACTTGTGTTACACATATAACACACGGGCATGAATCTATGGAAACATCCCTCAGAGACTTTGGTCTTTATTGGCATGATAGCATCACACAGTTGGCTGCACAGCCATGATGCATGTTTGCGATAATTAGAGATTTGTGACATGGCACATGATATCCTGCTGGGAGCAGCCATCAAAAGATGGGCACACTGTGGTCATTAAGGGTTGGACGTGGGGAATAATAATAGTCAGGTGGGCTGTGGCATTTAAATGATGCCCAGTTGATACTTAGAGGCCCAAAGTGTGCCAAGATAACATTCCCCACACCTTACACCACCATCAGAAGTCTGAACCATTCATACAAGGCAGAATGAATTTCTGACTTTAACATATGAGTGTTGCAGGAGAAAGTCCTCAGACCAGGCAACATTTTTCCAAATTCTATTGTCCAATTTTAGTGAGCTTGTGGGAATTGTGGTCTCAGTTTCCCTCTTCTTAGTGTACAGGAGTGGCACTGGGTGTGATCTTCTTCTGTTGCAGCCCATTGTTTTCCAGGTTCAAAGGTATGGTCATTTTTCGCGAACAGTGAACAGGTGCATCTAAAAGAATGGCTGGTGAGTGTGTAAACAGACGATGTGACAACAAGCTGCTGTATTTGCTGTCATTCCTAATGTCTGGGCTGCTACCTGTAAATAGAACCGTTTAGACTGAAAGAGCTGTATCTGAGTCCTGCAGAAAAAATCATGGTGGCTGTGAAACAATCAGCATTTGGCAAAAAATGTAGAAATAAAAAATTTAAAAAAAGAAAAGTGAACACTATAGCGTGTACTATACAGCCTGTCAAAATCAGGAAGGGTGATTCAAATGTCACAAATATAGGCTGGCTTCAGCTACCCAGTATAATACAAAAATATAATAAATATATAAAAACTGAGGGATACAATGTATTGAAATTATTTAGTCTATTTATGGATCCACTGCAGCCTGTGCAATAGGATTCTGGCCTTTTTCTGAATGCTTACACTAATGGGCACTGACAGCTTTACTATGAATTTCTTTTCACTTGCACAAAACAGCCTCTTTGTGATCATAAAAATCTGTTTTGTTCACCATCTCTAATGTGGGAGTTCAAACTCACAGTATATTCTAAGTTGTTGTTTTGAGTTGCTTTTTTCTCATTTTATATCAAATGAAAGTAAAAGTTTAAAAGGTTTCCAGACAGGCGTGCCAAACAGTGTGCAGGCAAATATTAAAACACATTTTAATTACACTTACTAAATGGGTAATAAAAGGGGAACAGATGTGTGTGGTACATTATAAGCACTGGTGTTTTTGCACAGACTGTTTGGTTTTATGATGAAGGGACAGAGGTGGTCGCATATTTTTCTTGCAGCACCTCGAAGCAACAGGCATCATTAACCAAAAAAGTAGTCCCCAAGCCAATAAAACGTATAAGCTCCATACACATACTCTTTTAAACTTACTGGCATCCCATTCGGTAATCATTCCATTAATGTACAACAAGTTTCATATTTCCTGCTAAAATAGCATCCAATTTATTTATGTATTTGTTTATTTTTATGTTTCTCATGAATGGAGACATATGTTGAGTTTCAGTTGCAAAATTCTCTGTTCTGCCACAGCGAAAGATTCCCCGACCCGCACCACAGATACAAGGACACTGCAGCTCTATAAGCAGCCCGCGCTTAAGCTAGCTTCTGCTCTATTGATCTGAGCTGAAACCACTGCTTCACAGAGCTAAATCTAAAACTGAGAACGAAAAAAAGCATAACACAAAAGAAGAAAAGGTGCCTGTGGGGGATGAATTTTAATATTCACAAAATTACGACCGAGAGGGGAAGAGAGGGAGAAAGATGCGTGTATGTTAAAGCAGCAGAATGGAAAGGACATTTGAATAGCTTGCACTGTATGACGAATTAAAGGATTCTGTCAGTGCAGATGAAAGGCGGCCCGGTGGATGGTGTACAGCTATAACAATAATTTACACGTGGCAAACATTTCTCGTGATGTTCTTCAGACACTGACAGCACACGGCGTTTGAAAAGTGAGATAAGGACATGCAGTTGACATGCAGTGTGCTGCTCTAAGAAGCTTTCTTTGACACTTAAGCTGCACACGTTTCTTTTGCTTACGTGCTGTCTGTGGAGATAGCAGCCCCGATGAACCAAACGCGAACTAGCTTAGTGTTAGATACATACTTGTCAGCTGTGAGTGTCAAAGGAGTCTCTTTAAGTCACAGTTGTAGATAAAGTGTTAAAATATCTGCTTTGGATTTACAGCACTTAGTTCTTAATTACATCAATCCTTATATCACTTTTTAGACATCATGTCATTAGGTATGTATGCTTAATGCATACACGTTTTTATTTCCAGCCTTTACACAGTCTCTTGAAATGTGCACAGTATCTTTATTACATACCCTTCCACAGTAACCCCATATGGAGCCAGCAACAATGGAAGAGATCAGATGAGCAGTTACACTTTTGGCTCTTTCAGAAGACCTGAACCCTCTTTAATTTATTAAACAAGCCCAACTCGCAAGGCCAGGCGACAAGGAGGGTGTTATAAATATTAAAAGAAGAGTTTGCTCTGCCACACTCTCATATTAAATCACACAGAGAAGAATGTATCTGCCCTTATTAAAAGATAATGTGTTCTGGAGCCATAAAAATGTATAACCCACAACTCTAGATCCCTCTCCTCTTCCCCCTTCTTTCCTTTTTTGTCTTGGTCCAAGTGAAATTTCAGCCTTTTTGTGTGCATCAATCTCTATTTTGTCCATTTTTACTTTGTCTCTTTGTACAGCCTTGTTGTATTTAATTTTCTCCGTCGTTGAGTAACAGCGGACTAGACCAGAATACATAAGAGGAGAATAGATGATTTTTTTTCTTTTTTAACTCACTCACACAAAAGGCATCTACACATTGTAAATGTTGCAAGCTTTTGACGCTGCATGAATATCAAATTAATGGAGTGCTGGAAAATTTGGTCTTGAATGTCACACAGTCTTCCCTTTATCTTAAAAGGGGCTTGAAAAGTTGTGAAATTTTGAACATTAATAAAACAACCAAACAACTACAGTATGCAGATAAAATCAATGGCACCCTTAGCCCAGAATGAAGTCAGACTCCCTCTGCATTGTACCCTCAGCCCATTTGAGGTCCCAACTTTCAAACTATTGGCCCCTTACTGTGTCTGTAGGGAGAGTAGAACATTTTCACACATGTTCTGTACTTCTCTAAACATTACACATCAGGACCTCATGTGAGAATCCAGAATCAGCTGGATCTGACGTTAACCACCCACCTCCCTAGCACAAAGTCCGCGAAAGTCTGATTGAGCTCGTGTGAGAAAAGAGCCGGTAATTACCCAGGTAATTCAGAGCAAGTGAGAATTACGTGTCCTGCAGCCTGCAGGCTCTACCCATCAAAATGAGGATTTCCTCCAGTGAGGATCTTCTGTCGAGAATCTCCTGCAGTATTCTTTTTTTTTTTTCTTTTTTCTTTTTCTCTTTTTTAAAGAAGGACAACTTCAGACAAGGCCTCAGCTTGATTATCTCGACAGTGTATGGAATTCATGTGTAAGAACGGCTGAATAGGGTGACCACTCGCGGCACATTGTAAAATCTTTGAGAAATCCTCTGTATGCGTGGTGCAGTGAAAAACTCTTGCTTAGCAGAGTGGATTAGAGGCAAGAGGAGAGGAAGATAATGTTGGGCTCATGGTGGTCAGATTGATCCAGCAAAAGCAGGACCTTCTTATTTTTGTCAAAGCCTATCCACCAATGCAACATAACCAGCTACAGTTTGGTGAGAGACTAAGCTGTTTTTTTGTTGTTTATAATGTCTAGGATCTGGCTAGTATGCTTCTTTCTAATGCCACATCAACACACACACTGATTTTGATTTGTTTTATTTAAACCTCTTTTGTTCAGCCGCAGACGACGACTCGAATAATATCACTTGAACTCTGAGCAGCTCTATATGTAGCTAAAAAGGCATTCTGCAAGTTTTTTTTCACATATGCAATAATACTCCCTAAGCTATCGCCAATAAATCAATAAAAATGGAAGTGTTGGCATGGCCTTGGAGCTATGAGGGGGCAGCAGCACGATGTATGACTCGTGTTATGAAGATTGCATTAATGTTTCAAATGTTTGAACGTAGTCAGTAAGAACCAAATGGGTTATTCTTCTATTTCTGAAGCCACTGAAAGCGCTTTTTTTTTAGGATTTGAAATTTGCATTGTAATCTATACAACAATCAGACATCCAGTTGGCTTGTTTGTGGCTGTATAATAGCCAAACCAGAGCGGAAGCGGTCAGACGGTGATAGTGTATGATGTGTGTTTAAAAAAAAAGAAGAAGAAAAAATACTCACAGTCCTGACAGGTGGAGGTGAGGAGACACAACCATGTGTGTAACTTAATGCCCTAGTCCTCGCCCTGCTGGGTCCTGCCAGGGGAACATTCCTCTACTCTTTGCTCCACTGACCAAGCAGAACTGCGGCGCAGTGAAACCACAAACGTCTGTGCATATGCGTGTGTGTGTGTGTGTGTCAATTTGAGTGCGTGTGTCCACCGGGAGGCAGTGAAGTCTGACAGCCTGGTCACTCGGACCATGGAGACTTATGGAGCGAGAGCAAGCCAGCTGTTCAATTTGGCCACATGGGCAGACAGAGAAAGAAAAGGAGAATACTGAAGAGAAACAGTGTCAATATACGACGTGTGTTGTATGGCTAAACCATCCTCCTATCACTGCCTGCCCTGCTCTGACATTGCTGTATTTTAGCTATCACGAGCCCACACACTGCACACAGACTGGGGCAGGGTTGCATGTGGCATTCCTCGGAGAGGATAATGAGATAAGTACTAATTTCTCAGGTGTCATAGACTGATATGAATAATACAGGCCATTCCGTTACCTATCTTCCCCACTGCTGTCACTGTCACCTTCTTTTTTTTAGATCCACCTACAACATGTCCGTATGCTGTCAGCGCATCGGTGTCGTGTCTTACCTTGAATAACCTGAAAACCAGACTTTGTGAAAAGAGGAAGTCAGTGCGAATAAAGGAAATAAGCTTTTGTTAGAAGAAAGGGAAACCTTTGATGAGTTTTAGCATGAGGTGTGGACAGGCAGATTCCTTTCTCTTTCATGACTATCATCTCTACTGCTTATCCAGCAGCTGGAGACCTGTATTGACTCCTTATTCATTTTCCCAACAACAATTTCTGGCTAAGAATCAGAAAGAGATTGATCCCCCCCACCCCTTTTTATTTTCCAAGTGATGATTTATTTACTGTGTACTGCTCTTCCACTACTGCCCTGGTTTGCATGTTGGGGACTCTTACGGCACGGTGAGGGTGGTCCTGAATTATTCACTTCTTTTCTCCAAGTCCCTCTTTCATTCTCTTTTTCCTTCATTTTGCAGGGCGAATGTGTGCCTGCTTGTCTCTTTGTGTAAATCTGGTGTCCGTCTCTCTTCCCCTCTCTCTTTATTTTATTATTCTCAGACAGCTACAAAGCTCTGCTCTGACTGCATGATGTGAACCAAATGATAGCAGCTTAGAACAATCGTTAAAGCAGGAACGAGCTGGAAATAATCATCTCCTTCCTCTTTGCTCTGTTGTGTACTGTCTGCTGTTCTCTTCTCTTACTCCCTAACCTCACCAATTGGCACTTTCATCAGCTCTCTTTGTCTCTCTCTCGGCGTCTCTCCTCAGATCCCAATGCTCTTGGGCAGCACGGCACTGACCATGCCTTGATCGGAGGAGTGGTGGCTGTAGTGGTCTTTGTCACCTTGTGTCTAATCATCGTTCTGGGAAGATACCTGGCCAGGCATAAAGGTAAAATCCACAGTGGACCAGACCTACGGCTTTCAAGGCTCATGGAGCTAGTGGAGCATGTCCTTCTTGTCCCATTAGAATACAGTCCTTTCCCAATTCCCAAGTTACACCTTCAAGAGTAAAACAAAAGTGGGAAAGCTTACACCATCCACACATCAGAAATGTTAATGAATATGTGCCTTTGATATGCAGCACAAAGTAATAGCACATGTTGTTATTGTAATTCACTCTCTATCCATGTATTTATCAATAATGGGAATGGAGTTTTTTAATTGCGCAGAGGTCCGTAATATTATTTTAATTTAGTTGTGATGATGATGGGAGAAAATAAACATTCATAAATCCACTTTGGCACCACAGGGAAAAAAAGCATTTTATTCCCAGACAGTATTAGACAAACAGTAATAATGTGAGGGAAGAAATTCGTTTACGCAATTAAATGTGCTTCCTGTATGTGTAAATGTAAATCACTTCTCAAACAGAAAGTGATCGATTGATTCTCAAACTTGTTACAGTTTAGCTCCAAGTTCGCAAAGAAGAGTGGAAATAAAGTGAATTCCAAGTTGCTGCTCGGTTTTCGTCACTAATCCCACAACATTAACTTCTAAGTTTAAGCTAAGAGTTCAATTTGGACTTGCAGCTGTGAGTTCTGATGGTCGTCACACGCAACGTAGGAGGTGTTGATGCTATTCTGCTGTATCGATGCAGGGTCTCGCAAATTTAACTCTGCTTTATTTAAATACTCCACTACACTATCCCAGCTCCTCATTGTTTTAGATATGAATAATGTAACACTACTGATGTTGTCTTCAGATGTGGGGGTTTTTTTCGCCTCAGGCAGCCAACACCATGCAGGGCTGCTTGGTATTTGTTTTCCTCAATAGAAGTTTGTTTTTTCGTTGCCACAGGAACATACTTGACAAACGAGGCCAAAGGAGCGGATGATGCCCCCGATGCCGACACAGCCATCATCAACGCTGAGGGAAACCACGCGCACGCGGAAGAAAAGAAAGAATACTTCATTTAGACTGCAGGGGGAGCTGTGCAGCTCTTGCCTTCTCATTTCCTTCTTTTGATCTCTGTACTTCTTATTCTCTCTTTCCGTCTCCCACTTTTCTTGTTCTCCTCCGGCCACTGGCCCCCATCGTGTCAACAAGGAACCCACAGGCAGTCCACAAACAGACAAGTTCCCAGTGTGTTTTCCTGTTATTTCCTTCTGTTGAAACGATCTCTGTCATTTACATCTTGTCCTTTATTTTTTCATTGGTTTGGGGGTTTTTTGTTTGTTGTTTTTTGCTTTTGGCAGATGTTTTTCACTGGCAGCTTGCTGTTGCTGCTGAAGTTGCCCCTTTGTCACTTCCTCATCTTCAACATGAATACCTAGAAATCTGTAAATCTACCATGACTGCTCCTTAGCCCTCTCGTTAGTCTTTGCTCCTCTTCCCCACCAAGCAGACACCCAAACACATATTCCTGTTCACACACATCCACGAACACATATCATCTCTCACATCAACACGGTGCCTAAAAATACAGACGCCATTGAACTTCTGTCAATGCCTTCATGTATCGTCTGTCAGTAGCAATGTAAATGCTTTGTAGATGGTTACCTTAGCCATCATTCCATTGCTTAGCTCACAGCTTTTGATTACGCATCGAATCTTTTTTTTTCTGTTTTCTTTTTCTTTTTGAATGACAATTTGTGCTATTTACGCCTTATACATGTCTGTCACACTAAATATGGTACTTTTAGGTGATCCACTTTTCCCTATTCCATCTCCCTCTAAATAGAGTTGTAATTAAACCATTGACCCTTGTAAGATACGAAGAAGGATTTGTGTAACACTGTAGCAAGGTTTATCAGATACAGTAAGTGTACAATATGATTTGCATTATTAGGGTAGGAGTAATAAAGGGTAGTGTGGTATTGTTTAGAGCAGAGAAAAACACACCAAAAATATATGAAAGATGCCAGGTCAAGCATTCCTTTTCAGCAAGCATAATCAAGTATATAAAACCACTTGCTAAATGTGCTGCCCAGGTACTTTTACCTGTATAGTCCTGCACCGTCCAGGCAGCGGTTTAGCAAAACACCATCACCTTCAGTGTCATCTGGACAGCTTACGGTAGTTTGTGTTTTCCATAAAGGGTTCAGGTGTGCAGAAAGAGTCACTCTCCTCTCTCTGTATAGGCTGTATAAATTGTATTCAAATAACTTTAGCTTTTCACTTTGAATAATTTGGTTATCGTTTGTCACAGTGGAATTATTTTAAGGCTTGAAGAACCCGTGAAATGTAAACTCAACCATAAGGTGTTAAAACAAGACCAGACCAATAACATCTGTTTGATTACTGTCATTGTTTTTGATTCTGTCACCTTCAAATTTATTTTTAAATAGTTTTTAATAGTTTAGTGAAGCTGCCCTCATCAGCTTGTCATGCTTTTTATGCCTATTTTCCCAGTCTGTCTCCATTAACTCAACTTTCATTTCC
The DNA here is from genome assembly GCF_057382275.1 of Copadichromis virginalis. Taxonomy (NCBI): domain Eukaryota; kingdom Metazoa; phylum Chordata; class Actinopteri; order Cichliformes; family Cichlidae; genus Copadichromis; species Copadichromis virginalis. The sequence continues at coordinate 16,764,955 of NC_140627.1, read as the reverse complement.
ATTTCACGGGGTCTTCAAGAAAAAAAAAAGCAAATAGAAAAAGAAACAAATGGTGTGAGTGCTGGGTCAGGGATCTGCAGGGGCCTCTTTTCCAAAACTTAAAAAAAAACTGAAAACAAATAGAAAAGCACAAAATTGTCTGAATGAGTTACTGTGTTCATTTGCCAACAACTAGATCGCCTTGTGAACGGTTCTTTCATTCAAATGGGTAACGAGAAGATGACAAGGCTGTCTTTGATTCAATTCTGAAGAAAAAAAAAGTGCAGTGCATCTTTTTGAAAATGTAAGCTAAATCATGTTTTTATATTTAAAAAGAAAATGTTTCTAATATTTTTTTGGTTTTAATGGTTAAGCTCCCTGCTGTATATTGTGTCTGCTACAATGTGGTTGGTTGTGAAAATTGCTGTTAAATTCTGGATTCCTGTATTTGCTCAAATATGTATATTAGCCACCTTATCTAATTACTTTTTTTTCCATTACATTATCCTCATTAGAGAAATTTTAAAACAAATGTATTTTTGTTTTGGCACAAGGCATGTAAATAATGTGTGAGAACTAAATTTTGGTAATACACATTAGCATGTTTTTGTTTGGTTCTTTTTCATGTTTAATTTATTTGAAATTGAAATTTATTTAAGAGAGAACCACAATGAAGATGGTATATTTGTACCTTGATTTTGGGAAAACGGTGGCTTTGTGTGTTTGTGGCCTGACCCTAGTTGCTCCAAATCTGAAGAAGTTGATGTTCTAGGACATTTGGCAAATCAAACACGCAAAACTCCGGAATAAGCTGCTTTTCCATGGAAATTGAGGTAATAGAATTTGGAGCTGAAATCAAAAGAAACAATACCTCCATGCCGGTTGCAAGAAAGTTTCCACATATTAAGACAGCCATGACGCGTCATAGTCAGCAACCTTTCATCTTTCATGAGTTTGGAGAAGTTTGGCTTCGAAGGAATGATCCTAAATGCTCAAAAGCAAGGCACTAGTCTGCTACCAGGGAGCAAATTATAATCAAGGGCAATAATATTTTGGGCCAATTGTCTCCATTTTGGTGGTCTAATTTACAACATTATGCAAATAGGGTCAGCAAAAATATTTTGTCTGTATTTTGTTACTCGAGCATTTCTCGAGTGAACCACAAGTTGGGAATAATTAAGTCAATCTACTCAGTTTTACCTTTCATCATCGATGTAGGATTTAGGGGGTTTTGACATTTTAATACATTTTTAAAAGCAATTATTTGTTTGTTTTGAAAATAAAGAAGCTTTGCCACAGTTTCCATATCTCACACTTTTAGTGCACTGAGCATATCACTATATACAGGTTCAACTTCAGCGTCACCACAAATGCTCTACACAAAGTGTTCTAGTCTAACATGTTCTAGCAAACCTTGGGTTTTACATGTGTAGATACATTTCTTACAATGATTTAACATCTTTATCTTTCTTTCTTTTTTTTTGGTTTTGTATCTCGTTCTATTCATTGTGTCTTAAATCACTGATGGTGTCGATCACACTTGGTGTTGCTTTACAACTCCAACTTTGAAACAGGAAAGTAGTTGAATGACTTTGTTGATTCTGAAGTCAGAGAAACAAGTTAGGCGGTTTCATATCAAACACACTGAGAATTAACCGGGTCTGCAGTGATGAGTTGATGCTGGCATTAGTAATTAAACAGTTGCCATTTACTCAAGTATGCACTCTGACCAATGTGGTGGATATTTCTTAGTAATTAGTAAAATCTGTGCTTTGTTTTGAGGTTTGTTTTTTCTTTCTGAAACTCACATGTAAATGTTTGTTTTGACATAATAGTAATGAGCTAATTTGTTGCAAATGGATTTTTATAATCATTAGACCAAACCTGAATCTTGTTTAATTTGTTATTTTAGCAGCCTGGCACATACGACCATGCACTACGACAGGATCAACTGTAGCTCTGTTATATCTTGGCTATCTTTGTTTTATTTCTGTATTGTTGTCGGCTGAAAATAAGCTTTAAACGCGTTGCCTCCTTGATTTTCAACGTTTATCAGTTGGGTTAATATTCACTAGATCACAAGCCTTTAATTTCATCCTGGCAGCAAGACGGTAAAGGCACTAACAGAGCCGCAGTGCCATTTTCATTGGGCACAAGTCCATTTTGTGGGATTGTAAGTCTCTAATTTCCTGGCTCCAAACAAACCCGCTTTCTTCAACTGAAGGTGCGAGTCAGGGAGCTGCGGTTGTGCATTTATGCAGATTTAACAGTGCAATACTGGCAGTAATTTCGACATGAAATTGCACCCAGTTTTGTGAACAATTTCCAGGTTGGCGGAGACACAAACAAGCCTGTGCAAAATCACATTAAAAAAAGTTTCATGTATAGGCTACTGTTTTGCCTAGGATTTGTCAGGTTGAAATGCACAAAACCCACACCTTTTACGGGATGTAAGCTGCTTGCAGTGGGTTAAATTGGAAGATTGTTTATAGTTTCACAGTTCCTCGTGGGTTTGTGAGACCATTCGCTTTGAGTTGATAAAACTTCTATCTGTAATCATCTCGTGTGTTCTGTTCTGAATGCAAAAGACGGTAACTGTATGATCTCAAATTACTGTTACTGTTTACAATGTGGGCTGATACAGTATATTGTTGCCTAAAAAATGACCAGATTACAGAGTATCTTATAAAGTCACATTAAAACACATATTTGAAAATCTTTATATTAGTGCCTTGTGACTCTGCACCTGAAGTTTGCCACTGAACCACCCTCCTGGGCTCATTTAAAGAGGAATCAGACAAGTTGATGCGATGTGTGATTAATAAAGCTTTACAAACCTGCTAAAAAAAAGACACTCGTTTCATCGTACCACGCTGACCTCGAAGCAAATCGGGTCACCAAACATCGCAGGCAGTAATGACACACACACATTTTTTTAACTTCCAGGAAATTAGAGGCCCACGTTAGTATTCAAAATATTAAAATCTGCTTATAAGCAGAAGTGAGCGTAATGGACACTTTGGGTTATAGTCTGTCAGAAATTCTCCTTTTTTTAATCTTATGGTTTATATTTTTTTAATACATGAGTTTAATGGCAAATGTGTTCTCTACAGTAGTGCTTGTAACATGACATGGCTTGTTCCTGTCCCATCTCCCTTCCTCTGGCTCTTCAGATGTCTTTGCTGTACAGTATGGCTTCAGTGCACTTCTCTATCACTCCGCAATAGTGACACAAGAATCAATCAGCCCAATTTCTTTACTGTCACACCGATGACAACATGTGACACAATCGCATGTAGTGATGTTTCTTTTTTTATTATTATTATATCTGTTTCTTTTGTTTTGCATCTCAGGAATATATTTCATTTAGATTTTGTTCGTTTGTTTGTTTGTTTCCTGTCTTAAAATGGGGACTTGTGAGCACTTTTCACTCTGCTAGTCCCTGTGTGCTGACACCATGTATTTTTTGAGTTTTAAGATTATCACAATGATAATAAAAAATGATTCAGTGACTCTTCAATAATTCTGTCACCTTGCTGTCATTGGAATATTAGACTAAGGAAACTTTTTTTCTTTTCTTTTTTAATTTTTTGATCACTGACTTGAAATACTGAGATTTAGAAATATGCTGCAAATTACTGCGTTTCAAAAATGATGGAAGGTGTCTTTAACAGAATCTAATTTTAGCTTATGTAAGCGGTTCAGTGCTTTTTGTCCTTTATCATGTTTCCCTTTGTAGCAACACACATCTTTATGTATATCAGTCTTTAGGTGGCAGGTGCTGCAAGGCACTGTCTCTCACTAAATACAAAATATCCACAGTGAGGCTCAGTAAAGATCAGGATTAGAGCTAGACAAATGTTAGTTCAGCCTCTGATGTACCTTGGTGAAATAGGGGGTTTGATATCAAGCTGTACTCCGAAAGCTTGATTTGATATATAGCACCGTAACGGAGGTGTTTCTCTCCCATTGTCTGTGGGATTTATTATATTTAATTTAGAGGTTCGTATGTATGAAATGAAATTGTTGAATAAATAGTTGCCAAAACATCTGTACAAGCCTGATTCCATTTTTTCAGTCATCATTTTGCTTACCTCAGTATTTCTCAACTGAGCGATAATGATATACAATAAATACGCTGGAAACATCTGAATTTGTCCTCATGAGGATCAGTGCACAAGCGCACCCACACAAACACATGCATATACACATACTTGCAAAAAGACAAGAAAACGCATGCACAGATACGTGTTCATGAATTTTTATTAACAAGAATAATTCGTGTTGTGTTTTTGCGCCCTATCTGAGCTCTGTGGTTGTGATGGTACTATGATACCATCCACATTATAATGTTTTCAATATTAATAAATCCCCAGTTTGAAAAAGGTCGGTACATTAGGTAAACTGTAAATAAATACAGAATGCGATGATTTGCAGATCTCATAAATCCATAATTTACTCACAACATAGAACACAGAAAAAACATAAAAAATTAAACTGTGACATTTTACTAATAGTAACACACTATGAATTTAACGGCAGGAAAACATCTAAAAAAAGGTTGTGGTGGAAAAGTAAAGGGGGGGGGCTAAAGTGGTGGAGAAACATTTTTCATCTGATTAGGTTTATTGGCATCCGGTCAGTAATATGATTGGGCATAAATTATAATTGTAAAATTGCATTGATTTTGAATCTTCTACAAATTGTGACAACAAAAGATTCAGAGAATCTGAAGAAATTTCTGTGAATAAGGAATAATGGCAAAAATCAATATTGGATTGCTGTGATCTTCACTCCATAGAGTGGCACTTTGTTCAAAACGGGCATGGAAATCACTGCTTTACCAAAAAACAAACAAAAAAAAAACCATTTGGCACATCATAAAAGCAAAAATAGCTCATAGAAGACCCAGGGCTGCTGAGCAGCTGTAGTCCTCAAACAGATCCAAAAGTTCAGAAGCTCCACTCTTATGTTCCCAGATGTTTAAAATGTCAATGTTGCTGCATTAAATTCAAAATTACATTACTTTTTTCTTAAAATTGCAAATTTTTCTCATTTTAAACATTTGGTACGTTTTTGTGTTCATCCTGTTTCTTTTTACAATTCCACTTTTGTTGGATTTGAGGTTGTAATACTCCTTCAAAAGTGTCGCTATCTGAGATATGCATGAGGAACTTTGAAATTAGTGTCAGTAAATCAGAAGAGAGCAGTGCATGGAAAAGTCGTTGAAAAGAATGAGGGAAACCTGGTGATTTATTTCAAGTCTATGTTGCTGGGGAGAAATCACTCTAGCTTGAAAGACACTGAGGGAGATGAAATACAGAGGAGATAATTCTTAAAGTTTCTAATCATTATTGAACTGCTGGTCATACCATCCATCTATTTTTCTTGACTGATGAGCCAACTAAGTCGGCCTGGACCATGCCCCAGTCCGGAAAGGCAGGCTACACCCTGGTTTCCAGTCCATGTGGGCTGCTATATAAAATAATAATAAGGTGGAAAATATGTAAGATAAACTTGCGCCAGGAAAAGTCCATATGAAAAAGAGGGGTGTTTACTTAACGACTCAGTGTATTTCACCATAGATAAGGCTAAGAAAAGCTCTTTTGTGGTGATTCTACTGGTAAAATTGTAAAAGCTGACAAAGTATTAAGAGAAATAAGAAAAATAGAGACTCCATGTATCGTTACACCCTTCACTGAGGCGCATCTCTACTAGCGTCTTAGTTACTCTAATGAAAGTTTTAGAAACGGTGCCCAAAAGAGAGAAAAACATTCACAAAGAGCAGAGTGCTTTAATAAGTAAGCCATAATTTTCTTCAGATCCTTTGAATTAGTCAAACCCAAATCCAGACATTTGAGCAGGCAGAGTATTTTATTGTAGTAATGAGATCGGCACGTACATTATCCTCTTTCAATACTTGTGAAAAGCTTAAGGTTTGCTTTCTAACTGCATCAGGAGAGTGAGAAATGGGCATAAATGAAGGGAAAGATGGAGCACATGAAGAGTAAGAGTAAGACTATGAAAAGGGAAAGACTGGGAGGAGGTGTGGATGCAATGGAGCCTGAAAGACAGGAGGGAGAGGTATTCACCCCTTTCAGTGAGTCAGGAGATGATGACTGAGGGGGGAATTAAGTAATGGCAATAAGATGTCACGTTAGACTGAAGAAAGCAGCTGCAATCAGCCCATCTGTCAGGAATAAATACAGCTTGGAGTGGGTTGCATTTGTGCCACCGAGGTATGATTCTTCTCCTGATGGAAAGTGAGGGGTCAGTGAATGACTCAATTACCACTCAATTTGTCAGAGGAGTCTTGTGAACCAGCACACTGAGAATGAGGAAGACCTAACAGGACCAGCAAAACTGCATTTTCTTGCAAAACGTTACTGAGCGGACATGTTTTTCATACTTGGCCTGCATTTGTATATCGCTTTACTAGTCCCTAAGGACCCCAAAGCGCTTTACTCATCCAGTCACCCACCTATTCACGCACACATTCACACACTGGTGATGGCAAGCTACATTGTAGCCACAGCCACCCTGGGGCGCACTGACATAGGCGAGGCTACCGGACACTGCCGCTGCCGGACACTGGTGCCACCGGACCCTCTGACCACCACCAGTTGGCAACGGGTGAAGTGTCTTGCCCAAGGACACAACGACCAAGACAAGGCAACCTTCCGATTACAAGGCGAACTCCCAACTCTTGAGCCCCGACCGATACTTCCTTACTGTCAAGCAGGCTTTGTAGCCAAAGGGGTTGTATCCCATGCGAGAAATATGTCTTCTTCTTCTTCTTTCAGCTGATCCCTTTAGGAGTCTCCACAGCAGATCATCTGCTACCCCATCTCTAGCATCCTACTCGTTTACACCTGAGTTGATCATCTCTGTGGTCTTTCTCTTGTCCTCCTGTCTACAGCTCCATATTCATATCCTTTGTCCAATATATCCGCTACCCCTCCTCTGCACATGTCCAGATCATCTCACCCTTGCCTCTCTAACTTTGCCCCCAAACCATTCAACTTGAGCTCTCTCTCTGACATACTCATTTCTAATCCTGTCCCTCCTGGTCACTCCCAACGAAAATGTTAGCAACTTCAATTCTGCCACTTCCAGCTCAACCTCCTGCTTTTTTGTCTGTATCACTGTCACCAAACCACACATCACAGCAGGTCTAACTATATACCAGGTCTAACTATATATACCTATATACCTTAGCTTTGTCAAATTTGCTGAAAGATTTAAATCTGTAATATTATTGCTTTGATAGGTGTTATGTGCAGAAGTACCAAACTGCTGGATCGCATGCAAATGTCTATATGAAGGATATTAAGCTAGATCTAGCCATCCATTTTTTTTGTGAGCTTCAATCAAAAAGCCTTGATTTTACCATTTTATCTGTAGCCATCTTTATTTTTTTGCAGCCAGTTATCATATTTTAATCAAAGGATAATTTTTTTCAGCCCAACAAACCACATGGCTCCATCTTCCTGTGCTTCCAGCATCCACAGGAAGTCTGTACTGAAGGGGTTCAGCGCTTCGTGGCTTTAAGCATGGAACGTCACTTCTCTGGTGGGGAAGGAGAGATACTGGTTAAATTTATTCCAATTCCACTCTGGAACCAATTTCCTGCAAACAGGCTGGACTTGTTCCACTGTTCGGTGTCCCAATGCACATCAAGCAGGGGTCGGTATACTTATATCCCTCCTGATGGTTAGTTCCCTGCACCTTCAGGTTACTCACCAAGCCGCAGTTTACAGTAGTGAGGAAGTTCAGTGTTAACTTGGGCACTGAAAATGAAAACTGGAGGGGTATGACTGGGAGGAATGGCCACCCCAAGTGTTGTTCTGTTTCTGTGGGACTCAGGAGGCAGCTGACAGATACTGGCAGACCAGGCAGAGTGTAGCTGTGGTGGTGAAGCATGAGGATGGAGTGATGCCTGGAGTGGAAAATAGAGGTTGGTGGATTGATTCGATAGTATCAACATCAGTGCTGGTATTGGGATCAGATTGATACTAACACGGGGAAAATGAGCTATCAAAAATGTCTGAACCTGAATTTATTTTATTTATAGCCTATAGACACATTTACATACCAGATCTAAAAAAAAACCAACCCTGTTTTAATATGCATGAAAGCTGAAAGGTGTAATTTATTGTCTTAACTAAGTATTGTGGAAAGTAAAAATCACAGTGATTTCGAGTTTAGAATTTTCACAAAGAACAGATAACCAAGCTTGGTGGAGAGCCTGCATGATCACGGGGCAAACGGTCAGCAGCGTCTCCTGACCCTAACATGGCTCTCAGTTAAATACCTTCTCCAGGAACAAAAGGCAGTACACAGCTGTTGCACACCTTAAGGTTCACACTCCCTTGCTACCTCCCAGAGTCCTCAAAGAGACAAAAGATTCTTCCTGTGGAGTGGTCTGCTTCACCCAACTTCCTTACTAGACCCTCACCATTTGTCTTACTGTATGGGTGTGAGACATGTTAAAAACCAGTGGCACCAAGGCATTATACGATAAAATAATGGGATTAATACATAAATAAAAGAAATTCCCATACAGAGTAGCGGTACCTGCACTGATATCGGCAATTTGCTTGGTATTGGATTTATATCAAAATTTGCAGCACTGCACAGCACTACTGGAAAGAATACTTCACTGGGACACCTTTCATTGAGCAAGCAGAATCTTGGGATCAGTTTAATGATTTTATATCTTTTATTCTTTTATGTATTTATATATTTTAGTTTATGTGGCATATGTTAATTCATACTGTTGAACGTCCAAGCCTTGTTTCCTCTTCCCTAGCTTCTAAAGGACTCACTTTTAAGAGGGGTCTGTTTGTTACTAGTGTTGATGACATCGTACACCTTGTTTCTGTAATCGCGTCCTAAGAATACTCTTTTCATGTTAACCTTTTCATGTTAACATGATGTGGGGGGACCCCTGCCTCTCCACACATGTTGTGACAGCTTTTACTAGCCCCTGGTGGATGGATGGACAGATGGATGGATGGACGGATGGATGGATGGACTTTTGAGCTAACCTTAAGTGGCCATGAGTTGGATGATTTTTTAGTATTTCACAATAAAACACACCACCGAACTGTCTCATAATCCAAATCCAACACCCATCACTGTATCCATTTTTAGATGGATGTATATTCTCTTTATATCAGAAATAATTAGATACTTCTTCAAACCTTAAGCCTTCGAGGTAGACTTTCAATTTTCTCCAAATGGAAGATTTATGCTCTCAGTTATTTTACTGGCAATAAGAAATATTAGATTTGTCAATATTTTTCTCGGTAAAAGTTGACATAGAGGCTTTATTGATTGTTTCTAAGCTGTTATTTGTTATTCTTTTCACAAAAGAAAACAAGTGGGAATTTGGCTCAAATATTCCCCCAAACATGATTAATAAATGATGAATTACTACGATTTTAAACCTGTTATAAAAGTGACTTAATAATAAGTTAAAACACAAAAGCACAACAAGCCAGGATACAGAAATGTTATATTAAAGTAAAAAAGGATTGCAATACACGGTATACATTCCAATTTGTGCAGCCTATTTAAAATTGCTGCTTTGTTGCCACCAGAGAAATGACAAGGGAATAAAGCAGGAAGGGAAATAGGGGTATTATTGATTGATGCATTCATTTAAGTTTGTCAGTGCAAGACTGTTTCAGAATAAAGAATAGCCCACATATTGCAAAAGCAACCACGTTAGGGCACGTTAAACACGTTCATGTAGGAAAGTTTAAGTTAATAAAGAATAAAAAGTCTTGAAATCAGTCTTGAGCATAGACACAAATGTCTGGAATATGAATATAACACATGAATGTTCACTCATGTGTTTACTCAGTACAGAATTTTCCTGCCCCTTAGTTTAATGTTGGGAGACGCACGGGAGAAAACTGTTTGGGGGAGAGAGAAAAAAGCAGCAATTAGAAACATGGATGCAGATGGTTTTGCTCAGGAAAAGAGTGATCTCATAGAGTTTATCTCTATTTTTGAAGGCTGCTGCACAAAAGCCTGTTTAAGATGAATGGTGCCCCGCGCTCACACACGGACACACAACTCTCGTTAAGTGTCACTTTCTGAATGTGCCACGGTGTCGAGCCTCACACCTGCCCAGCGCTGTCAGTCTGCCAGCTGTGAGAGCTGGAGCTGTCTCGAAGGTATCAGCCGCTCCATATGCAAATACATTCCTCTTCTTTATGATGTGGATGCACTAGCCCACATATCTCCTTCTTTCAGTCATTTTAGGCAGAGCCACTTTATTCTATCTTTCTATCGATGTTTATCTTTTTCTCAACCGCTTTTCCCCTGCTCTAAACGCAGGACTCTTAATTCATCTTCATTTCCCTCTTCATCTTCCTTAATTCCCCACTCGTCTGCAGGATCCTGTCCAATAAGAACTCCGTTGACCTTGCAAGATGATTCTCTTCAGAGGATGACAGAAGATATGTTAGTAGCCTTTGAAGTTCAGTTATTGTGCTGACCATGTGAGGCCAAAGCTTCGCCAACACATTGCCTAGATACATGTGCACACATTCTCACATGCACACACACACACAAAATGTTTGCTGTGCTTTGAGATGCCATCAGAGAGGAAAAAGGCTTTGATGTCTACATGTTTTACTTTGAGGGAATTTTCCCCACATGAACCACTGAGGTCCTCTTTGACTTTCGTGAAGTTCAGGCCAGTGAACAGAGGTGATGAAGCAGGGGACTGCCAGTCAACACCTTGTACCCGACACCCTCCCATGTCACAGAGACATAGTGAGAACATATATTTTTATATTGTAACAGCAATACAAAAGAATAAAAACAAAGAGAAGCAGAAGTTTAGACACTGGTAAGTTATATATGAAATGATTAGATTTGTGAGAAAATACTAAATTTTGAGTGCATATTTTACTCATCAGACCCTGAATGCAATTATATTTGATGCAGAACAAGAGAACACAAAAAGACAAAGAAAATTATCAGATGTACTTCATTCTTTTAGGTAATGCATGTACATTGAGAAAATAATAAGATAACTAATATTAATATATAATCACCAAACCAAACCAAATATGAAGTTATAGGTAAAGTTAGATCAAGCAAAATCGGTGATGTCTAACTTAATAATCTTGGAGTATGCATAACTTCAGATATATGGATGACATTAAGCTTTATGCCAAGAGTGAACAAGACATCTATTCACTGATCCACACCACCAGGATATACAGCAATGAGATCAGAATGTCGTTAGGACTAGAGAGATGTAGTCAGATGATAACAAACAGGGAAGAGAGGGAAGGTAGTCAGAACTGAGGGGATCGAACTACCAGAAGGCAACATTGCAGACATAGAGGACAACTACAACCCACATAGCAAGGAAGTCTGGCCCAGATCTGGTATCAAGCCGGCACTGCTGGCTGACTTCTGGCTTGATAAGACGTATGTCATCCAGATATGGGCCAGGCCTGGCATAGATGGCACTGTCTATGTGATGGGAAGTACCTGGGGATCCCACAGGCAAATGGGAACCATGAAGAAGCTGCTAGGAAAGCTGTAACCACCAAGTACCTGCAGAAGGTCAGGCAAGTCCTGAGGAGTCAGCTGAACGGTGAGAACAAGATCCGGGATATCAACACATACCTGTGATCATGTACCCCATGTACATAAGCTGGCCAAATGAGGACATAGAAGCCACTGACATCAAAACAAGAAGCTTTTGACCATGCATGGAGGGTTTCACCCCAACTCAGACACCCTGAGGCTAAATGGTAAGTGGAAGGAAGGAGGCCGGACTAGTGAGTGTCATCACCACAGTCCAGGATGAGACAAATGAACATCCACAAATACATCAATGACAGGCCCCTGCACGGCATGTAGCACTGGCAGATAGAGAAGGTGGCTGACATCCAGAAATCCTACCAGTGGCTGGACAAAGCTGGACTGAAAGAAAGCACAGAGGCACTAATCATGGCAGCACAGGAACAAGCGCTGAGCACAATATTCATAGAGGTTGGGGTCCATCACACCAGGCAAGACCCCAGGTGCAGGCTGTGTAAAGATGCCCCAGAGACAATCCAGCACATAACAGCAGGGTGCAAGATGCTAGCAGGCAAGGCATACATGGAACGCCATAACCAAGTGGCCGGCATAGTGTACAGGAACATCTGTGCCGAGTATAACCTGGAAGTCCCGAGGTCAAAATGGGAGATGCCCCCAAGGGTGGTGGAGAATGACCGAGCTAAGATCCTGTGGGACTTCCAGATACAGACGGACAAAATGGTGGTGGCTAACCAACTGGACATTTTGGTGGTAGACAAACAGAAGAAGACGGCCATAGTGATCGATGTAGCGGTTCCGAATGACAGCAATATCAGGAAGAAGGAACACGAGAAGCTGGAGAAATACCAAGGGCTCAGAGAAGAGCTCGAGAGGATGTGGAGGGTGAAGGTAACAGTGGTCCCCGTGGTAATCGGAGCACTAGGTGCGGTGACTCCCAAGCTAGGCGAGTGGCTCCAGCAGATCCCGGGAACAACATCGGAGATCTCTGTCCAGAAGAGCGCAGTCCTGGGAACAGCTAAGATACTGCGCAGGACCCTCAAGCTCCCAGGCCTCTGGTAGAGGACCCGAGCTTGAAGGATAAACCACCCGCAGGGGCGTGCTGGGTGTTATATATATATATATATATATATATATATATATATATATATATATATACACACACACACAGAGAGAGCTCCTAGAGAGAGCTTCTGATGCTCGTGATTTTGTGTCTCTGTGCAATCGCACATTTATTGTTCACTCTACGGCCCTTGTGGGGGAAAAAAGGTGTGTTCTAGCGTTTGCTTTCCATATTTTTAAAACAAATTGGCATCCACTACATTGCTAAAAAGAGCAGAAAACTTTGCGATTCTAACAAACAATAATACATTTGTGGCACAGGGGGGAAAACTACTTTACTGGCCCTGGATAAAGTTGTCAAAACATGGCAGAAGTTTTCCAACTGCTTATTTCATGTGAGAGAACGTATCCATTAAAGCTGACAGCCTGGACATGAAACTAATAGCAGCTGTGCGGTTTCACATCAAAAGTAATAACAGCACAGAGCCAAACATCACTGTATGGCTGTCCAAAGAAGCTCATTTTATGTGAGACACCAGTGTAGTAGGAGTATATCATGGTGGAATGTGAGCTTTATGGTGGACTGCAAAGCATTAGTCCGCCTTTGGCTGGATGCTGCCATGGTTGCAGTGGTACCGCTAATTTATATCTGCTGCACAACTAATGGAGGATATAAAAGGCCTGGGGTCTGTCCATTCTAGACTGCGCGTTTTGGGGCACAGCTCCAAATGATGAGAAAGCACAGTGGTTAGTGTGTGTGTGTATGTGAGTGTGTGTGATTGGGTGCTGTGAATGGTGATGCCTCATTAAATTGCTGCAGTGTTATCATAGTTTATTATAACAGATTACACTCTCTTTGCATTTTTGTCTGTATTTCATGCACAGACACTGCAGCTAAGTACAAACACAAACACACACACCACTTAGCAGCAGCTCTGAAAGCGTGCGTTACGTAATTGCTGCAAGTATAAACCAAAAAGTATTGCTTCTTTTTCTTTGGCAGGGGCAGCCATTCACTTCTGCTCTCCATCGTCTCCGTTTTTCTCTGTGCGATAGCAAGAACATGAGCCATTCGTACTGAACCATGATGCTTTGAAATGTATTATCATTAATTTTTATTATTCATTCGCGTGTACTACCTTTTAACCTTATTAATCGATTTATTAATATTTACTCTGTTGTTGTGCTCCTTGTTCTTTAACACTAATTGTAATATAGCATGTTTTTGCTCAGTGCAGGTTGTCTGTGCATGGCTGCATCAGCAAGCTGACTCTGTATTCTTAGTAGGTATTTGGTAGCTCCTCTAGGGTTAATTGCTTGGGTCTTCAGTTGAAATCTGTTTGTTTGCATTTTCATCCATCCATCCGACTTCTTCTGCTCATGCAATTCAGGGGAGCTAGTGCCTATAGCTGCCATAGGGAAGAGGTGAGGTACATCCTGGACAGGCTGCCAATCCATCACAGAGCTAAAATACAGAGACAGACAGCCATTCATGCTCACATTCACAGCTATGACCTATTTTGAATCATGATTTAACCTAACCCCGTGCAGGTCTTTGGACTGTGGTAGGAAGCGTGAGTGCCTGGAGAGAACCCACACAGACACGAGGAGAGCATGCAAACTACAGAGAAAGGCCCCAGGCTGGATTATAACCTACGACCTTCGTGCTGCTGTTTTGTTTTGTTTTTTACAAAATAAAGAAATTACAGCATATTAAAAGAATTATCTAGCTGATGAGATTTGGTCCCTTTGGTCCCAGGAGAACAGTCAAAATTGATGTCACAATGTGGAGGTTATATAGTGATGACACCTATTGTTCAGGGAAAACTGCAGCAAGCCTGGAATGCCTGTAATGCTGGTATAAATGGTGGCAGGCCTGTGGTGAGGGGTACATACTACTGATCTAGGTACATTTTTAGTTGGAATCAGATGTATGTATTATTATAATATGTTCTGGTACATTTATCTGAAAGTTAGAATTGTTTGTTGCCTTTACAGGTTCTTTTTACAAGTTGGATGTGGCTTTTCTAAAAAAAAATCTACCGTAATCGTGGCATATAAGTACTTTAAACAGGTATTATTTTTTTAATAGTCAGCGGGAGTGACTCGTCAAGTTCTTTGACAATAATAGCCCCTTTCAAGTCTAAATTCAAGTCTTTTTTTTTTTTTTTTTTTTTTCTTAAATGACATCAGAAACAGCAGTATGCGACATTACGTGATGGCAGAGCTTCAGTTCATCCTTTGTCATTTTTTTTTTTTTTTTTTTTTTTTTTTTTTTAATAAATAGGACAGGGGGAATGAATGAGAGAAAGAGGGGGAGAGAAAGAAAGAAAACCAAAGGGGAGAAGAGACGGTGAGAAGGGGGGGGAAGAGAGAGAAAGAAAAAAAAAGAACTCCTGGGTCACCTGTATGGAGAAAAAAAAAAAAAACAAACAAAAAAAAACAAACAGAGGAGACAGCAAACAACAAAGAGCAACATAATAATAGAGAAAACAAAGCACCATCACAATAAACTAGCTAGTCATAGATATCAATATTTACTAAATAATAAATGATATTGTGCAGCACGCAAGATAGACAGCGCACAGTGTGCTTTGAGGCAGCAGCCAAGAAAGCTTTAGTCCGCGTCTGTGAATACCCATGTGTGCATACCTGTGTGGATCAGCATGCTTGCATTCCAAAGGTTTCTCCATGTAATGATCTGCTAGGGAGTGTGGGGGGGGCCACAGCCCCGTCCTCCAGGGTGTGAAGCGGGTATGGAGGAGATCAAAACTCCAGACATCCAGAGGCCCCCAGAACACAAGAGACCATGGAAGACCAACAGAGGGGCAGCCGCGCCACTGTTCCAGTAAGAGCTGAGGAGAGTCCCAGATGAGGGCTCGCCCAGCAGCCGCGGAGCAGAAGTCAGGGAGAGTTGCAGTGACGCGCCCGTGAGCTCCGCCGGCAGCCAGCCGTGCCTGAGTGACCGAGCCCCAGGCCGAGAGGCCGGGGGCACCCCACCTCCGAAGTGGCCCGAGCAAGCCCCAGGCTCCAGGCCCCGATAAGCGGCCGCCAAGGAGTGAGCCGGTGTGTACCTGGACGCCCATCCCCGGACACAAAGAACCACCAACGCACCGACGTCTGAGGGAGTCTAAATTCAAGTCTTAATGAATACAACATCAACTTTATTTTGAAACTCCTGTTCTCAGCTACAAACATCAGACCAACATTTTCAGCCCTTGACATTAAGAAACTGTTGATGTCAAGGTGGCTGGGACAATCTTTTGAATAGTCTTTGGGTACATTTCATTTATTTTAGATAAACATAAATGTGGATATTATTAGCATATTTTTACATTTTACATTGTTTCATAGTCAGTATAATAGTTTGCTCCTTACTAATACTTATTAAGCAGGGTTCAATGATTCTATATTGAGGGATTTGCTTTCTCTGTAAAATCCATGTCCTAAGGCATTAATGTTTCCTTCAATCTGCAAAGCAGCTTAAAAAATCTAACTATAGAACCATTTTCTTAAAGTTGTTACTATTTATTTTAATCAGACATGTCTAAATGTAACTATCAGCATGCTCTTTAAAAGGCTAAGCAATATCTTTGATTTGATATAAATCATGGTATTTTTTTAATAATCTTCCATCAAAGTTACATTATTAACCCACAGTTAAAATGCAGCTTTAAATATAATAAAGTTTAAATAAAGATTATAGACTATGTATGTGGGTTGCTATTTGGTGCTACAGTTCAGTGCCCAAGGACAACAAAGTCTTGGTTATCTGCCTGGTTCTAGGCACATAGATGCGGATTTATTATAAGAACATCCATCTTATTCTGCATTTTCAGAAAGAAAAAACAATCCATGCCCCTGAATAGAAATAAATTACTTTAATTATTTCCCAAATCAGTTAGATTTTGTGTTATGCCTTCCGCAGCTGCATTCTCAACATTTAGTGCATTAACTGGCACCATGATTTCAATAAATTACAAATACTCGAGTCAGATATGAAATCTCACTGTATAAGACCTACTTCTCTGTTATGGAAGTCAGGATATGTGGCCACCATATATTGCGTCTAAAGAATTCCTGTAAGTATGAAGATGTTAAGCCACCAGAGGATAATTATAATTTTATTGTGCAGTTCTTAAGACCTATATGATGACAGTAACTTCACCTTGCATTGCATTGCAGGCAGTCACCACCTAGGTGTACAAATTAAAAACTGTTGAAAAAGCTGTAACTTTATCAGAGGTTGCAGAAAGGTCACGATGAAGCAGGTGTTTTTCACTGAGCTCTGACTCCACATGCTTCTCTGTTCACAGACACTACCCCCTCTGGTTTGGCCAGAGGTAATGATCTATGTCGAGAGAAAGGTACAACTTTACACCAAGGTGCCACACTGGGGTCAGGGTCACCTTTAAACAGATGTTATGGCAGAGGCAGCAGTCAGAGCATCGGGACATGGGTCAGTATTAAGCAGATGTTGCAGACCGGGAGGGATTAGCATGTCATATCCTCTATGAGCTGACTAAATGCTACCTTCTCTGTGAAGAGACCTCCTGTTTGCGAGTGCAATAGTAAGAGCGAGGCTTTTATGCTGTTGTCATGGTGTTGCTAAGAAAAGATCGTTAACGTTGTATATCGTGAGAATGCACCATCAAAACACGGCTCTCTGTCACGTCATTCAGTCACTGTCACTTTATACTTCTCTGTGATGAGCTTTAGTCCCCTTTTAATGTCATAACTCAGGAAACTTGTTTTGTGTAAGAGAATGTCTGGGTTGTTCAGTAAAGAGGATTTTTTTTAAAAGAGCAGTGGAGGTCAGCTGTTCAGTATAGGCTGTTTCTGTTTGCGTGTGAACAGAGAAATACAAGAAGTCCAGGAGTGATTACTTGTTTATCAGTGGTTATTTTTATGTGTGCGAATGAAAAAAAATGTTCAACAGATGTCACCGTGGTCCGAGGTAAGTGAGGTCCTGCTGTCCCTTGCAGTTCTGACTCACTGCTTTGCTTGGACACAGTGGGTTAACACGCACAGATCTTAACCAGGGAGCAGAAAAACACATGACTCACACAGATAAAAATGAATAATCTATTGCAAGACTTGTTCACTGTTAACTGCTCTGTTAGCAGTTAAATGTAGTTTAAAGATGTATTTTTTAAGAGGTAGAATAACTATTAATAATGTTGCTGCTGTACACTTTGGCAATTATATTTAATTAAATATATGCTGAGAAAACACACAACAAAACAGCAAAGCCTTTTGAATGACATGCTGAACTTGTTTAAGACTGAACAATAACTGTTTCCCTTTATATCCAGAGGCTAGTAAACAAATTTGTTTTCAGAGCTGAAAATCTTGAATGTAGGTGATTGGAGTTCAATTCCAAAACATCTTTGAGCAAGAACCGCAGCGATGGCAGCTACACAATTAAGCTTATTATTATTATAAAATTATTATTTAAGATTGTTTTCCACTTTTTGCCATATAGTGTAATGTCATACTCTGTGATGCTACATTACTCATTCAGCAGATACTTTATTCATTTATTTTGAGTCATTTTTCCATGTGTTTGAATCTTGAAGTCCAACAATCAGATTAACTTTGGTTTGTCCTGAATGAATCTTGAACGAAATTCAATAATGTGCAAAGAGCCAACCCTAAATTATTTATATTCCTATATCCCAGCTATGACTGGGATAAAGTTTAACATCCAGGCAGTCATGAAAAAGAGGATTTACAAAGTTGAACGCAGTTAGAAGAATGTTAGCTTACTAGTTTCCATCAAAAGATGATAGAACATGTGGTAACTGAGGGATTTCTAAATAACTAAAAAGTAAAACCGGCAGCTCTATCACTTTAGAGGTAAATGGAGACAGAGAAGTAAACAGCAGCAGGTTTGTGAAGTTGAGCTAGCTGACTTAAAATAGGGTGCTACGTATCTGGTGACTAGCCGCAGAGCCATGGTTAGCATTAGCATTAGCAGAACAGAGACGGAGGATAAACACTAGCTTTTTCCCTCAATAAAAGTTAATGTGAGGGTCCCCAAGGTGCAAAGACAAAGACAAGACCTAGACTGAAAATCAGAGGTAAAGAGGAGTTCGCGAGAGATGTGCAGTGAGTGTCTAGAGCCATCTTTAAAATATGAAGGAGGATCAGTCATGGTCAAGAAAGACATTTAAACTCACACCAGAATCGCTTATAGCAGCAACCAAGACTGCATTTAGCAATGCACACACAGAGATTCACAGAAATACTCTGTTGTGGGAAAAATACATCATTTATTGATGATACGAACACACCCCACTACAACACTGCAGTGGCCTTATATCTAATGTCAACAGGTTGCATGCATGTTTTCATGAGAATGTGTATAAGCCATATTAGATAACTAAAATGTAAGTTTAAAAAAGAGACAAGCAATTAGCATTTAAAAACCAGCTCATAATCTACAAGTTAATGTTCTTTGAAAGTACACTTTTATTTCAAATTGAATGGGTGTTGAATTCCAGCTCTTTCCTATCCCAGCCATCTATGCAACACACTGCAGAGTGCAGCTCAGTGCTTCTGTGTGTGGAAACAATTGCAAATTAAGTGTTTCATCATCGTTTTGTTCTTGCTGTTCCTTCTCAGTAGCACATATTATTCACAGTTCAGTGTGTACAACTTCAAGTCAAATGCAAGTTAAAAATTTTAATCCAATTATTACAATTTAATGATTTCCCTTTACATATTAAAAACATGAATTCTTTTGTTCCAAATCTGTTTGTTGTCGTGCTTCACTTTATACAAACGCATCCGCCGAAGGAACACGCAGTTGCGATGATATGATTTAGCCCAGCAGTGTGCTGTTTATTAAAAAATGGGCCGACTGCTGAGCTCAACACCACCCCACTGTTTTTGAATAATAAGTATTAACATTGTGCTATCTCCTCGGTGAAAAATGCTGCACTAGAGCAGCGATAACTTTATGTGTTTGTGTGGGTAGCATGTAGTACATGTGCAACTTCATGCAAATAAATGCAACTGAGTTATGACCTTATTTGGATTAACAGGAAGGCTTTGTTGTATAGCAAGGGCTTTATTAATTCATGAAACTATCATGCTGTCACTCTCCCTCCTGAGGTGATTAATATGTCTGTAACAGAAGAGAAGTGAATTCCCTCGGGAAAAATATGCACTATGAATCCTCTTTATCATTTATCTATTCTGTGTATTTGTATAGCATGATAAATCAATTTCCATTATACTCCTAGTCACACAAAGCTGTACTTTGTACAATGGATGCCCTGCCACATTATTCCATACAGGGTATGTAGTCATATTAAGGAGTAACTATATTCAATAAACATTGTTGTTTTTCCTTGTAATATATTTGGATATATTTAAATCATCATTTCAAAATAACATTAATAGTTGTTATATTCTTGTATGAAATACGAGTAACATTTCCACCACTGTCCTTTAGAGCTATGATACAATGAGGTCTGTTCTGGAAAAACTGCATTTTCTCTGCAAGTCTACTGTTTTTTGTGACCACATAACTCTATATTTGTGTTGTCTGTCCAGAACACATTCTACCAAAAAGACCTGATCTTTGCCTTTATCTTCATCTACAAACTGTAGTTCTGATGTTCTTTTTGGGCAGCAAAGGCTTTTTTGTTTCTGGCAAGCCTCCCATGCAGGTCAAATTTGTGCTATCCCCTTTATGATTGTAGATATATTTACTTTGACTCGAGCAGCTGCAGAGTTGCAAGCAGATCCAACTACTCTGTTTTGCAGAAAACAGTCCTGGGCAAATTGATGTTTGTTTGAAATCCACACACATGGCAGAAACTGCATTTAGACAGGGTCAGCATTGAACCTTGACGCAGATAGGCCACAGCAGCAGAAGACCACACCTGGTGTCACTCCTGTCAGCTAAGCACACTTCCCACAGCTTGCCAAAACTAGACAAAAGAAGACTGGAAAAATGTTGCCTGGTCTGATGAGTCTCAATGGCCATAGGGCAACTTCAAGCTGTTGTTATTTCCAAGAAGCAATGTTGCAACAAAGAAATATCGACAAAACACAAATTTCCTTACTTTTTGTGCTAAGTTTATTTTTCTTTCCAACTGATCATCATTTAAACACTGGAGCCTAACTGAGTGTTGTTGCTGACCATTTCCATCCCTTTATGACAACTGTGTACCCATCTTGGGATGGCTGCTTCCAGAAAAAGCCCACAGAATTTCTCTGAGAAATGTTTCCAGCATCTTGTGGATTTTGTGGTGTTTTCATGCCTGCTGTGTTTAGTCTGTTTAAATCAAGCTCTGTTTCATCGGAGCGCTTGTTGAATTTGATGTGAACAGTAATCGCTCTCGGCTGCAGACCAAAACAAGGCCCTTTTAGAGGAGGCGGTCTCAATCCAGTTCAAATAAACTCCAGGGCAGTTTGTTTATGGTGTAAACGTGATCCGAGCTTGATCTGACCCAACTACCACTGTATGTTGCAGGTTACTTTGACAGAATAGTATTTGCTGTAATATTTACATTTGATAAAGTCACACAAGTGTTAGCTTTATATTGATATCAATATTGTTTACACAAAGTTTCTAAGGTGCAGAAACTTTATGTTGTGTAAACTATGAATTTTCAAGCAGGAAATGACCCCCTGGGGTTTAAGAGGTTAATAGGCATCTTTCAACATTATGGCAGGAATAAAGAACATACAGAATTATCTTAAAATTAAGTGAAATTTAAATAAAATACTTGAATTTTTGGAGTAGATACAAATCCACACCACTCTTAGTCACTCAAAAAGAATATAGCACATTTTTTCCCTCATTTTAGTCGGTAAAGCAGGGTTCATGTCCTTCATGTTCTTTCCAGCGCTGATTTTACTTCACAGCACTAAGACATGCCAGATAGCACTTCAGCATAACCCTGTTTGAGAACCAAATAGATGCTCATGCAAATTATAGAGAGCAAAGGCAAAACTGAATAAGTGGAGGAGAGATATACAGATAGAGATGAATGAATGAGGTGAAGGGCTAAAAAATATCTTCCTCTGATGGGGTGTCAAAATCCCTTTCCACTGATGTCCCTCTTAACCCTGAATGTGTCAGTGTGCCCGCACATGCGCACTGACACATTTCCATACACATATACAAGCACAGCTATTCATTTTCTTGAACCATCTGGTTGGAGTGTTTAAAGCCAGTTTAGTGAGACCAGCACGGATAGAGAGAAGTGAGGGAGAGGGGGAGCAAGGTAACACAGGGGTGAAGCAAGTGAAAAAACTCAAAGGAATGAGTGAAAGTGTCTTTTTGGTCTCGTTGTCAATCATTCCACAGCTTTAAAATTCAAAACCAGTCTGGATTAAACAAGTACAGTGAGTTTTGGTAAGCTACAATACAAAAAAATTGCATCTAAATATTTTGTGCTCAGCCTTTGAAGGAAAACATTACACCCCGAGGCAGCGTGTGCCCACAGGGGGCTGCTGTTCATTTTTTTAAAGTGCAGCTATTATGGTCAGACAAATATCTGTGTCAGCCTACAAAGAGTAAAACGGTGCATTTTGAATTAATGCAAAAGAATTATTGATTAGCGTGCCATATACCATTCAAGAAACACACACAAATGAGCAGCTTTATCATGAGCCCATTCAGGAGATGTCCAATTTCCCCTCACTAGTCAATGATAAGCATTCTCCTTGCCTGTCACTCAGGACTTAGACTGATTCCCTCTCAGCCCATGAGCCCAATTTAGTCTCCACAAGAATCTATCACACAGCGATGTTATCTGCAAGTAACCCAATCTCCCCATCATCCCTCGATCTGTCTTTCTCTCCATGTCTCTCCCCACCTACCCTCTCTTTTCTTTCTCTGTTCCAACTAATCCAGCTTGTACCCTTAACTGTTTCCCTCCTCTGTCTTTCATCTCCTGCCATTCCAGAGGACCTCACAAACTAATCAAGCGTGGAGAGAACTCCCACTTTGCATACAGAACGTATACTCCCATGACAAGGGATAGCGAAGAAAAATGTCTATGTCTTACATATGAAGCCTTTCAACAATGTGATGGATGAGTTGCATTTAGCTTCAGCAAACTTTTGAGACATTTCACTGATATGATTTGATTAATGGCCGGGCGAAGACGTCCACTACAAGAGTGAATCTATTGAGGAGGGAAATTCCCTCGAGAAGATCTCCAATGAAACACTTAATGGCTGGTTCTGTCAATCAGCCCCTCAAACATACTGAGTCAAAGCATAGTGAGAAGATTTATGTTATCTTCCGAACAATGACACCACAGAGAATGCATCTCTTAGTAGAAATTACAAAACATGTTTTTAGTATAGTCAGTATCGTAAATGGCGATTGCCTGGTGGCGCACTGCTTTTCTGATAGGCCTTAGAGAAATAACAAAGGAAATAAAAAGGAAACCATAGGAAGCAGAGCCTGGAGACTCTGAACCCAAACAAGCCTGCATCACCTGTCAGCACTAAAAGTGTAGACAAGATATTAAAATCCTTAATTATGAAAATTAGATGTAATTTCAGCTTTGATGTTGCAGTGCAAAGACCCTAATTAAACTATCTCTTAGGGTCAAACATCTTCTTATCATCAAGGGATAGAAAATTCCTCGGGGATTGCGACCTGGGAGTAAATCTTTCAGTAAGAACCAGATGTTTCGGTAAGTTAGAGTTGCATCCTAATTTGTTGGAAAAATGTGTCTGTCAGTGGAGAAGAAGCCACATAGTTAGTCATTACATAAGAGTCCCTTGTACTACTACACTGCTTTTACTATATCATATTTATGATTTTATATCACATGATTATAAACTAAGTTCTCATAATAAGGCATCATGAGCTCAAATTAATTATTTATTTAATGATAATTTTGAGAAAAAATCTTTATGAAACAGAAATTCATTATCGGAAAGATAGAAAGTAATGATCATGAAACACTAACTCATGTATATGAATAGGAGCCTTTTACTATGATGCAAAAAGTCACAGTTATTAAATAATATCATGTGATAATGGAGTTATTATACAAAATTATGAGAAATTATGTTGTTATTAAAAGACATAAACAAAGCTCAGTTGCAGTGTGTTTCTAACAGGACAAGAGACACTTGTGCAAAGAGTACAAAACTAAGAGTGCAGTAATTTTCCTTACTAAGTATCCTAAGTCAAGCCATCTGATGGAAGGCAGGTGCACCAGAAAACCTCTGAATCATCCACATCATTAAAGTTACACTCTGCTCAGCTCTGCATATTTAGGGTCTCATTAAAGGTATGGTTTGACAGCAGTTTTGATGTCAGTGCAGTTTTCTGCTGCATCAACGTTTTCGGGGTTTTTTACAGTTGTTTTTTTTTAGTTTTTGTTGTTGTTGTTGTTGTTGTTTGTTGTGGGGGACGTTTGGGGTTGTTTATGTCTGAAACTGAAGCCCAAACCAGGAGTCATTAGACAATTTTCAAAATGACTGTGTTGTTCTCTGCCAGGGAATGCAACAATTATGCTTCAGCTGATTGATTTTTCTTTTTGTTCAAAGCATAAAAGACACCAAAGAACACAGTTTATATATTGCAAAAGTATATTAAACAAATTTTTCTATATAAGGCATAGTTTGAGAATGTCTTTTTTGTTTTTTAATAAATCAAATTATTATTAAGTGAGAGTGTGACAGTTCCTTTTTTTAAATATAAACTTGAAGCTACAGTTCACTTTACATAGTTTCTGCAAATGATAGGAAAAAAATGTGTTTTGCTGCTATTTGCCATTCTGAAGTTGCTTTTAAAAGGAAATCTATTGATCTGGTTTATTAGACTAGAGTTTTTGAAAGATTTCAGGTTACATAAGAAAAAGATAAAAGAAGAGCTGTAGAAGCCTAAGGTATAGTTATTGACCTTAGGCTTCAATCCATGCATTCAAATGGCTTTCTCTTTGTCAACTAATTTTTTATTTTTTTCGTTTCTTTAACATGCTGTATCTTTCAGTAGAGTTGAATGGCCTCTGATGCTTTCCTCTGTGTTCTAATAGGTCACCTCTAGACAGGTACATATATACCTCTCTCTTTATATATATATAGGCATATGTATTGGTAAAAGTCAAGCAGCATATTCAGTGGAAACGTTAATTCAGAAAACCATGCACCTCCTTTATTAGTGGTAACTTGTGAGGCCTTGGCATAGTTGTCTGTATTTTTCAAATAGGGCCAGTGAAAACACAATTTAGTTAAAAGAAAGTGTTGCTAAGCCGTAAGCATAAACTCACTTATCTTCAAATGCTGGAGAAAGATTTCTTGTGGTAGTCCTCCACTAATCCTGCAACCCTATCAAACTACTGTTGTACCACTGCTAATAAAACAGTAAATTAGAGCAATTTCTTACTGTGAGTTCAATACCGAGTTTAATGTACATTATAGCAACTAGCTGCAAATAAATGGCTCATTTGTTAGTTTATTGAAAATTTACTGCTAGTTGACTGTAAAAATGACAGCAAGGTATATCAGCATGTTTTGTGTATAGCTGAAATCTAACAATATCATTATTGTGTGCACTAATGCTATTGCCAGGTTTTCATGTACGACATGATTGCATGAATAGGTACATTCTAGTCATGTGTAGCACATGCTGGATTTTATGAGTCTCAGATTTGAGTTGAGGGTTTAAGCAGTAGGACAAGATTATTTTAGTAAGAAAAACAGATAGGCCATTCAAAATGATTAACATAAAACGTAAAAGCTTATTTCGTATTTATGATGACTGCAATAATATTGAGTTCTTGTTTTTTGTTTCATTTGTATCTTCTGATTTATGAGTCGTTTCCTGTTCTCTATGTAGTCTTGTCCACTGTGTTTTACTTTCAGTTATGCCAGTGCGTTAGTCTCTCCCCGTGCTCCATGTTCCAATTGTCACGCTTGTGTTGTCATGTCTACGTCTCTCCGTGTTTCCTGTTTTATTTTGAAGAGTCTAGTGTTTCCACGTTCAGTGTGTTTTGTTTTACTACCCCCTGAGGCATCATGTTCATTTGTGTCAGCTGTCTCCCCGGTTGTTTCCACTTTCCTCATTACCCTTCTGTGTATAGTCCTCTGTCTTCCTCTGTTCAGTGTCGGGTCGTCCGTTTGTCTTCATGTCAAAGTCATGTTAACATGACTAACAAGTCATGTTAGGAGAATTTCTTCCAACTGTTCGGGCCCACGCTCTGATTTTTTTCACAGTTACATTTTTGTATGTTCCCGTTCAGTTTCATGTTCTTGTCTTTTGTCATCGTTTTCATAGTTAGTATTAGTTTTCCCAGTCGACGTTTTAGTTTAGTTACGCTTGTGTTTTCGCCTTGCCTCGTTTTTCCGTTTTTTGTATCAGCCATAAAAAAAAGCTCGTTTTTTGTTTAAACATCAGTTCTTTTCTCCCGTGTCTGCTTTTGGGTCCGTTTCGTAAACACACTGCTGATCCCTGCCGTGACAAAATCAGTGAAAAATATAAAAGCAGTGAAGCAACAGAATTTCAAAACCATTTGGACATAAATTAAAAATAGTTATTTCGATTTAATTTAATTTAAATTTTAAAATTTAATTATCTACAGTAGTTTAATAAAAGGGAGTGGAAATAAGAAAAGTCTTCAGTCTTGATTTAAAAGAATCAAGAGTTGCTACTCATCTGCAGTAATACTTCTTAATGTATGCAATATGCATTGTCACATATTTTAAATATATATGTGACTACAGACTCATATATCTCAGTTCCCAATACAAATGTATGAGGGGAACAAGCCTTGTGCTTACATAATGAACATGCATGCATCCTTTGCCTTAGGTTGTGAACTGGTTCTACAACTTGTTAAAAGCAATACCACTGCAAACCTGAGGGGATTATTTATATGCAAGTCTTGTAAAGCCACATTTAACTTTGCAAAATCTGTTCTTCCTTTAATGTTCTTCCATGTGAAGTGGCACGTCTTGTATTATTCTTAGAAGTCTCGCATGTATTGCTTACAAAGACTGTGAAACAGATACCCATCAAACATGTCCTTGCAAAAGTCACATCTTGGCCTGCCATCACCAAACAAATGACTGCTTTGCCTTCATCTTCAACTCTACATAGATCTGTATCTACTTCGGGGAAAAAAGGCCATCTTAGCATGTCATGTTTTTTAATATCCCCCCCAGTGCCCCCTATAAATATTTATTAAAGATGTACCATTAAGATGTGCCAAAAAGGACCTGTGCAAGACTGTAAGCAAACACCTTTTGTTTAACTTTTGTAACATATTTCTAGCCTAGAAGCCAAACTGCAAACGCTATAAGGGAGCAACCATGCTCCAGCATCATGGAAATCATTTGGAAACCCTTGCAGCAATAAGCCTGGACACGGCTCCCTTCAGTGTAACATTTTTCAAAATCCTGAAACAATGTGAGCAGACAAAGCAATGTTGGATTTAGAAGTAGTACAAGAAAGTTCATAGACAAATAGAGGATGTACTGTAATTCCAGAATGGTTTGAATATAAATACTTTTAGACTTTATTTAAAATGGGAGACTCAATATAAATTCTAGATAAAAAATACAACTTGAAATCTTTTTAAATAATTTAACAATGCATTTTACTACTACTGTGTTCAGACACTGATTAATGATTCATAATTTCTCCTGATGAGACTAAAGACCAGTTACCTTAAATTTAAAACTGTATTTCTGTAAATTGTTACTTCAAACAAAGCTTCAGGGGAATACTGTAAATGCCTAAATATCTGAATGACTGATATGACAGAGATACTTTACACCAATGTATTTTTATGGGCTGTACCATCTTTGTCCTCTTTCCTTCTTTCCCCTCTCTTCACTTTTTTGCCTGTTTCTTGCCTTTCCCCACTCACAACACATCACATCTCCATTTGGCTGCTGCACTTTCTGTCCTGCTTCATTCTCCCTCCAAGGCCCAGCCTGGCCCACTTTAGACCAGCTGCCAAAGCGTTTCAGTTTGCCTTTGCACCCTTGTGCCTGTGCGCGTTGCATCTATTGTGTGCCAACAGTGCGTTTATAAGCTACAATTTTCAGCTCAACCCTGATTAGGTTACACAGACTACTGTGGATGTTAAAATTATTCTAAAAAATGTAGTTCTGTGTCCACTGCGAGGAAAAAATAGATTTATTTATTTTTTATTTATTTTTTTTAAACTGAAATTTTCAGCTTCTGCAGCAACTCTGATATCATAGATTCCACTGTTTTGGGAGGGGAAGGTTTAAAAGTACAAGGCAGATGATTTCTGTATAATCTGCACATCAATACACATTATGCACAGTGCAGGGGAGGTATCCAAATGCAAATGAATATGCAACCCGAGTAAAACCTAAATGTAAACCAAAAAGCATAGAACATTACTTAAAATCAATAGAGATCAAAAGGGCATGGCATCAGACATATCTCCGGGCTACGTGGAAAACTGCATATAAAATAAGTACCAAATACTTGAGCATTTTTAGCTGCGAGACTGTAATGCATGAGGTTTGAACTGCCATATGGTTAAATTAGCGGGGAGTTTGCCGCCCTGTTCTTCTTTTTCTGGAAATCTGGCAACGTATCAACGAATGGGTGAAAATTCTTCAAAGTGAGCTTGATTTTCTGTGCAGTCAAGCAATTAACTAATCAACACACTGGCTGTTTTCATTCTCTCAGTGTTGTAAGCAGATACCATTATATCATATTTAGAAATGAGAACAAATTTGTTTGCTATTTGTTTGATTTGTGCTATAAATGTAATTTGCGCACTTAGAGGGGAATGGGGAATGTTTCTATAACTGAACTGAACTGAAGCATCAAACATGCGTTTGCTCATTTGACTGTGCTAGCAATAAGAGATACTATACAAGGATGCATTACTTTTACCGGTGTTTTTAAGTGTTTGCTACAAAGTAAAATCAGTTGACCCCCTACTCACCTGGAACACTCACCTTTGCATGGCTGCCGACTGGATCGTGCTCCAGGGTATCTTTAGTCCAGACACTTTTAAAAAAAATTGGGGGGGGGGGGGAGTAAGGCTGGGAGGTAATTTTAATGTCCAGATCAAACTTCTTTCAATCTTTCAGCATGATGAATACTAATGATGAGACTGCAGGCGAGCCTTAGATGTGTTTTATAGCCCTCCCGATGCCTGTAAAAGTAGTCGAAGAGAAAAAATGATTACCTCATTCTCCATCTGTCTGAGGGACATGCAAATTAGAGTGGTCAAAGGAAGGTCACAGGAGGGGGTCAAAACACTGTACAAGAGTGAAGTGAAGGAAATTGTGCCCTCGTCACGTCTATAGAAACATCTCATACCTATTCTTTGAGTCAAGTTTCAAGCTTAGAGCAGAACCACAGTCACCTCAGGTCATTTCTTGTTTAAGTCACTAGATAAGGTCTGTATCGGGTATCTTTTTTTTTTTCTTTTTTTTTCTTTAGGTCACGAGCAGTTGTCTAAGCATTTCACTGCATATCGTACTGTGTATGACTGTGTACGTGACAAATAAAATTTGAATTTGAATTTGAATTTGATTTTGACTGTTTCAGCTCCATTAAACAGTAGTTCAGGGGACTGAATCGTGCGATGCTGACATTTCAAAAACAACACATTTATAGGAGTATATCTTCTAAAATCGAGACGGAAAGAGGAAACTAAAACTAAAACAGGTAATATAGCAAGTGATTACAAGCAGGAGCATGCATATGCTTTTCATCAGAATTATAAAGCCGTATTTGCACCTTATACGGTTTTATAAATCTCAGTCACTGTGAACGTGGACACATGTGCAAACCTGATTTCTCCTCCCAGAGTTGCAAATCCTGAATACACTCATTTTACCAGGTACACCTTGCTAGTATCTGGTTGGACCACTTTTGGCTTTCAGAACTACCTTGAGACCAGAACTTGAGATCTGTAGCCTGGGCAACTAATGCAAGGCACGATGGATCCATGCTTTCATGTTGTTTACAAAATCCGACACCATCTTCTGCATATCTTGTTTGTAACAGGTTTTTAGTTCCTACGGCCTTTGTATCAGCTCAAAACAGTACGGCTATTCTCCCAGGACCTCTGACGTCAACAAAGGCATTTTCACCCAGAGAACTACAGATCAATGGAAATTTGAAAAATCATTGATGGATGGCCCTCATGTTCATGTCCAAAAGTCCAATATGGACAAATTCAATAGGTGTCTGTCATCACCTTTTACAAACATTCATCTCTTCCAAACCTTTTTTTTTTATCGCCTTACTAAGTGCATGCTGGCTGGACAAGATCTAATCAAGATTGGACGCTTTGCACAAAATCTAATCCTGTCAAAATTAACTGATATAATTCTGACAGGATTGGAAAAAGAAGAATTATGAAGTTGCACTTTAAATACTCTCAGTGTGCTCGCTCTGTTGGATAGACTCCACCTAGAGTGCTAAAAATTACTCAGACTTTGGCTCATAATATGGCTATAATGTAAGAAAGGTGTTGTTATTCTACGTACTGTGTGTGTGTTTTCATATAATGAGAGTGAAAGGAGATAAAGTAAGAGCGAGGAGTATCCGCTTCAGCCGGTGTTCATACATTCCTTCATGCAGAGTTTGTCTGTGCATGCGTACATGTGAATCTGATGATGTACGTCTTTGTGTCTTCTGCATGGAAATCAACAATAACATTATAACCCAGGGGAGCCTATTAAGAGTAGACCTCTCCAGCGTGGCTGTGTGTGTTTAAAAATAGGAGCCATGTGTTAGAGTGATGGGTGAACTTCCCCGGCTTACTCAGGGGGACTCAATTAAAATGAGCAATTTTTTTTCCCCACTTCCCTAACCCACAGTATGAGGACTCAGGTGCTGCCTTCAAGCATGGCATTTGTGTGAAGGGGTATGTATTTCAGTGTACTTGTATTACTCACACTGGCTTAGTGGTATATGGTCACATTATAATAACTACATTTCACCATTAAGATTTAAAGTTTAATGTAAGGGCAGGTTTATGTTAATCTCTAATCATCTTAATTTAAGTTTGCAAATCAAGTATTTCTAACCAGACGTGATGCATTGCCATATTCTTGTTTTGAATGATGCCCTTAGAAATTTCTAAAACTGAATAAGAAAGACTCCAAAGGTACCACAGTTGAATCCAGAAAAGGTGCAGTAAGCCTGTTTCACCATCCCATCCCATCCCATCCCATCCCATCCCACATGCTTTATTGGTTATACTATGATCCCTTAACAGTGTGTGGTGTGCTATCACAGTGGGACAGCTGTGAAGCCATGTCACTGGAGCATACTGCCACAGTAGCACCATGTTAATTCGACTGTCAGCATGTTCATTATAATACCAGAGAAAATGGGACGGAGGGACAGGGACACACTCTGTTCTGGTAAAATCCAACCTGGTGTAGTAGCATGGTTGCTTAAATACAGCACATTACAGTAATGACAGCGTTTCTTATCTTCAATATTGCACAGAGAAACAGCACATGATTACTGGCAGTCAAACAGAGGAGGGAAAAATCTGAATAAGTACAAATTAATTCCCCACGTTGCCTTGTGCGGATGTGTGTTTTTGCACAGTCCAAACAAAATTTTGACTCTTTTCCAGACCATGTGAAGCTAAACGTAATCATAATAGTGTTGGTTGACTGTTTTACATGAAGGCTGCACAAAATCCATATAAAACACTGGTAAGTGTCATGCTATGCTTTTTTCGTTTCACTAAGTAATGGTTGACAGTTAGCCTTCAAAACAGCATGGCCTCTTTGTGTTTAGTCAGCTAAACTAAAGGAGAAAAGGAGAGTTTTAATTAGTATTTTTATGTTACTGACAATTTATGCAAAATCCATACAAAGTCAAATGTGTTTTGATCAAAATATTCAATTTTGTTTTTGTCATGGTGCTAAAGCCTGGTGTTAACAATGTCCATTGCATTGTTTTATCCATGGTAGCTCAGTATTATGGTAATGTGGTGATATACATGATTGAGTTCTTCATGCTATTGCAGTGCAGCAAATACAAAAAGCCCACAGCTCACAGAGAATTGTAAATAAAACGAACTATACCTTGGTATTGATACGTCTTGGCTCTGTAGGAGGTGAACCCTCACTGCGTCGGTCCCATCAGCTGCTAAACTGTGCACTGTAAGGAAGCATTTAATGACCTTGTCTGTGCCGTGCCAAAAGACCTTTGGATTATTTACTCCTTGCCATGTCTTTAAAAAGAAAGATTTAAACCTCTGTTATAATGGACTACATAAAATTTTTAATCTATTGGATTGTTACCTTAAGTACTCAACTTTCCAAAATGAAAATGTTATTTTTCCATATGGCTCATCAACTGCAACAGCAACAGTGCTGTGCTGTAGTGAATATAAGGTTAACAGTATATAACTGTTAGTTTAGCGGTTTTAGTAAGCAGTTTTGCCTTATGGTTTTTAGGCTGTTGTTGTTATGTTCTAGCTCTAGTTTTATTGCAATGCTCCATACTCTTTGCACCACATAATTATATTGCTGCTGCATTCAGCATGTGAGCAGTTATGCTAATCGATGAATGTGTTTAATCGCTGCTCATCGCAACATGACTCACATTTTCTAACCCTGTTCTTGATCACACAAACACTGGAAACCTCATCACAGACACAAACACAAGTTGATCAAACGTAAATAAAATTTGTAACATAAGAAAACAGCTAGTAGCTTGCTGGTAATATTTTCAAAGAGTTTGCTTGTACTTTACTGTTCGCTACAAAGGTCTCTTGTATTTTTACAGCAGGTTGCTCCACTCTAGATATCGCTTCCGTATTTATGCTGTTGATGCAGGCAGAGGTATAAGACTGTTCATTTGGAGATAGACCCGTACAGCAACCAGCAGGACTCCACTTTGCAGCTCTCACACTTGAGACTCAAATGGCATTACTAACTCTGTAATCTAATCATTGGCCAGTGTAGTAATGTGGTCCACAGCACAAGCCCCGGGAAACTCCTGGGCATACAACCAATTAATTAAGTTAATTGCATGGTTCGCTTAATTGATTACCTTGTTATATTTGCTAGCCTTGATAAGGCTCCATTGCACAGCGAGATAGACATAATGTGAGTATTAGCCCATAGGCAGCGCTGCTTTCAGGTATCTCTTTCTCTCTTCTCTCCAGTCTGTCAGTGAAATACCAAAGTGTGCAAGTTGTGCAGTGAATGAGTACTTGATGTCAAATTATCATTGCATTATCATAAGCATAATTCGTTTTATTTATTAGCCATTAGCTCAATACAGCCAGTGCAGCAGAAAATTGATAAGCCGGGTGTATGAGTGTGCATGACTGCTGCTGACTGATGCCAACAGGACTCAGCTATGCTAATGTCACGAAGACAAAGGTTGTGCAATAAAATACAAGAGGGATAAATTATGTTTCAGATCAACAATTATCTTAATAATGATAGTTCAGGAATACACATCTAAGACTCAAGTGTTACAAATGAACCGTTTCTCTCAGACAGAGAAAACAAGAGCTACAGTGGTGTGTGTGTAGGGGTGGGTTTTTATAATCGATTCATCGATTAAAATCGATTCTGGCTTGGATAACGTAAAATCGATTCATTAAAATCCTGAATCGATTTTTTAATATAAATTTATTTTGTCCGAAATGCCAGAATCTCTGGTGACATCTCACAAAATTTCAAGAACCACCAAACAGTAAATGAGAGCAGGTACAGGGATTCTGCACATAGACTTAAACACACAGCGCGACCCGCGGATCAGAATCAGTTAGATGTCGCCTTTCTCACAGTCGGGGCTGAAAGCCGACAGCTCGCTGATCCGGGTCCGCGCTTTGTGTTCACGCCCTTTATGCGCTGATTCTAAAGCTGTTAGTTTGATCTCTCTCCAAACAATATTGACCGAATCAGCAGCAAAAGAAGATCCAAACGCTTCACATAAACATCGTCATGAATTCACTCTTTTACTGTTTTGCTTCCATTGCGATGCGCAGCTCTCTCTCTCTCCCTCTCTCCCTCCCCCTCCCTCTCTCTCGAACAGTTTCGCTTTCTTCATTATTCGCTTGCTTGTTACGCACAAGTCTACTGTTGCTTACAGCGCTGTCGGCCGCTGTTTTTTCCCCTTTTACATTCTTCCGAAAAGAAAACCTCATTTCTGCTGTTCAATACTGAACAAATTGAAACTTTTTAAAATTATTCAAAATGCAAAATGCTTAGCCATGTCTCTAATAAAACCGCTGTAACGTCAGAGGTAATGTTGATTAATTAATGGTTTTCTTTCGTTTTTGATGTACTGCAGAATATTTTTATAAAATCCCAGGCCAGGAAAATCACCTACATGTTTTTCTGTGTTTTATCTTCAGCTACTTTGACACAAAGGCATCTGCTGTGATGCTCACACCTTGGATAAAGTCTTGAGAGTGTCAGCTTCCTTTTTATAGAAACAAAAATATATAAATGTCCTGATCTGAATTATATCTCTGACTGTCAAAATTTCCCAGATTTAAATCGAATCGAATCGAATTAAATCGAATCGTGGATCGAATCGATTCGGGACCTTGTGAATCGGAATTGAATCGATTCTAGAAATCAGTGACGATACCCAGCCCTATGTGTGTGCATCCTTCAGATTAAAGGTTGTTAAAGCCAGAGGCATTTATCAGTGGAATGGATTGGCCTCAGACAACTGTCATATCAGCACTGCTTTAGGGCAAGGCAACCAGCTTCTCTCTCTTCCTCTCCACTCCTTATCCCAGACTCCCTGCTCCAGTTCTCCATTATCTTGTAGCTTCTTCTCTCTGTCTTCCCTGTCTGTCTTGTCCTAATCTCCCACTCCACCCTTCTGCTCACTCATCTCCATGCCTTTCTCCATCTCGCACTGTTCCTCTCTCCTCCCTCTCTCTCCTCTGGTCTCTCGTCTGCTGTGTGTATGAGGGATGACTCTTCCTCCTGGCCTGATTATATTAGCTTCCTGGCTTCACTCTTTTCTGACAGCTCTGACCTTGAAAGAACTGAAGAGTAAGATGTCCACTTTTACAGCTGTAAAAAGCTGCACTATTACTTTTTTCCTTCTATACCTTCCAGTTTTACACTGGAAGATAGCTGCACATAAACACATCATCATCGGAGGGATCATTAAGAAAGGGGCTGCCAACACCAAAACATCTCACTTCAAAACTCCATCTATTTATATCCAAAGGAGCGCAGCTGGAGGTGAGGGGTGGGGGATTCGAGATGTTTTTTCTTAACTTCTTTTGTACAAAACTTTGCTTTAATGTCCCATAATGGCTCGCTGAATTAGTAGCAGCATCTAACTCACAAGCACACCTTATATGCGTCTTATAAAAACCAATTACCATACCCCATCATGCTCCATGGCACCACTAAATGAACTCATTAAATACACCTAGGATTACAAATCAAAGTAATTGCCAATTAGGATTTACTTAATTGTTAAAAAAAAAAAGTCAAGAATTTGATGCTTTCTCACTCAGTTTGCGGCAGTGCATCAGGTTATATCACACTGTGTACTTGTTTATTGGCCAGGCCATTCTGATGATTTATAGAGACGAGAACAACTAGCCGGGATCAAATTGTGATATACTCACGGCAGTAAATGCCACAGCTGAGGCGGACGGGGACAGGCAGTGCTGTAACTAAAAAAAGGTAAACTCATGACTCTATCTCTGAATTGTATCAGGACAACCAATGCCAAGGTGAGCTCAAACTTTTGTTTGAGTTTCGACGAGTAACAACGGAGATCTGTCTTCTGAGCTGAAAATGAAATGGCAGCACTCTGAGGCTGGAGGCTACTTTAGTTCAGGGCTGCTTTGAGCGAATTCCTAATGTCAGAAGGCTACGATGACAATATAGCAGCAGGTGATTAGCTGAGGGCTCATCAAGTAAATATTTATCATGTTCACCATCTTATCTTAACACAAGGAGGAGTTAGGGCTAGTGGAAATATCTGTATTTTTTTTTAAGCTGTTAAAATACTTTAAGGTGACAGCATCAAATTTCATATAATCCAGGAGCTGGAGACCTGCAGGTTTTCAGTAAAAATAGCAGCTTATGGTGACACTAGAGGAAAAAAAATTCCTGGGACCTCTACAAGTCCTTAAGATTCACATCTGTTGGCTATGGATGTCTGTTGAAAATTTCATGCAAATGGATCCCACTGAAATTTGAGTCTGGAACTAAGCTGCAGATCCCCTGCCAACACTGCCCTCCCCAGTCTGGATGATTAAAACAGGCGCTAATTGTGGGATTTAAATACAGAACTATATTTTGGAGTTTTCTGTGTTTTCTGGTGCACTGTCTGTGGGGTATGGTAAATGTCTTGTTACTCTGCAGCATGATCTATCTAAATGCCTTGGGCTCAGCTATGGAAACACCAGCCTCTCTTTAAAAAAGTGTGGCCATTTAAATAGAACACTAAATCAAATTTTGCCAGAGGGAATGGAAGCCTATTTTCTTACCCCCCATCACTATATATAGAACATTTGTACAATATATGGACATGCCTGTGGGTTTCTCTCAATATAGAGATCGGTAGGTGAATTTTTGCTGCTTAATTGCTTCCTTTGCACCGAGTCACAAAGAGCAGAGTAGATCCATCCCTAACCTACTGCTTAAGAAAACAATAGCGCTGCAGAAGGGGCTGAGCAAGTGCCCATTTAGCTCGTGTGCAGGAGTTAACACATGCAACCTAAAATATTCAAGAAGTACCACTCATGCGTTTGTCCTAGTTGCATCTAAGAGGATTTGGCCATGCTCACATTCCTTTTAGGGTTCTCTTGGGCTGTTACTTGTAAACTCGGGGCCCTACTTTGTGGCTGGTTGACTGAAGCTGCATGTATAAGGTTTACTGATGGGGCAAACAGCACACAGGCGGTCGTATTTGTTGGCGCACATGTGCTTCTTGACTGTGAATGTCAGTGCTTATCAGAGTAATCATGGGAAAGAAGAAAAGCAAATATATGTTTTCAGTAGTCATACAAATAGATTATCCAGGCACAACGATCGAAACCAGTTATATATATTTTTTCCTCATAAAACAATATCATGTCATGATATATTGCATGTCTCTGTAATTCTTTACCTTTTCTCTTATCAGTTTAGTCTCCAGACATAGATTCGTTTTAAATCTACTCACGGTGCTTCTGGATCACAGCCAGTCTTTTGAAAACAGCAATTTCAGTCACCCGGTCTTTGGTGTCCTCCACTGCTGCTATAACATGGCAGCAGTAATAGAAAACTATAAAAGGCCTGTGCGCGATGACAGAGTAATAACAGTAGATTTAAACTGTGGCAGAACAGGCAAGCCTCTCCCAGGCATAATGACTAATACAAATGCATGTCTATGAGCCAATAGACTGAGGTCAATAATCATTGCTTTTTTAAACTTCATTATATGAACACAAAATGTTAAGGCAAACCACTTTGGTTCAGCCTAAACGAACTCCAGAAATTCCCAGGATTACGTCCAAACATATATAATTTGCTGTACGATGGGGAACATGGGAGAGAGCTACACAGAGAGGACATGCAGATGCCAATGAAATGACTATTTGGGATTAATTTCAATAAAACTAATATGAGCAGAGTCATACTGACTGTGATATGTGTACATTTAAGACACACACACACACACACACACACACACACACACACACACACACACACACACACACACACACACAGTAATTCAAAGCCATTTCCAGAGCTGAGCAGTTGCCTGCAGTGTTGCGGAGTGGTGTGACTGTGATGGGTCAAGCCTCCTACAAATGGTTTGGAATGCTAAGAGTCTCAAAAATGGGTCAGAGAGAGCTAAATGAGAGCTAACTAGGCCTGGCTAATTATGAAGTAACCAAGTCTACATTGATCAAGCTCGAAGGCCAGAGAGGCCACTGGACTGACTTGTTGTAGACAGGGTTTCTTCTAATTAGCTTGCACTAGTACAGCAGTTTCATGCAAGTGGGTCAGTGTACGAGGACAGCAAACGAATGGATGGATGGCATCAAAAGCTCTTTTAGTGTTTAGACGAGAGATGCATGTGACATCTGATCTATTGTCTCGATCTACAGTCTCCCAATAATCTGTAGAAGCAGATTAGAAATAATTAACCTCTGCAACTGTCCTATTCAAAAGCTGCTAGCATTGTGACTTAAAATATGAATCAAATTCATTAGAGTAATTCGAGATAGTAGGGTAATAGTCCTTCTGTTATCTCTTTTTAATTTCCCTTTTAAATTTCACATTAATTATTTGGATGAAATGAAAAACTATTTGTTTGAAAAGTAACTTGAGACAGAACATTTTACAACAGAAATTTGATCCTTCATAGGTAATTTAATCTCCCTAGACAGACCCAGAACAATAATCCCTTTTCTTCTAGGTTAATATGGCCACATTTCCTCAAATAGCACCTCTTAAGTCACAGGACGTCAGCCGGTCTTTGTGATAATACTGCCATCTTCCGGTGAGGATTGACGTGGTTCTGGTTTGAACAAGCTTCAAACAGAACTGTATTGTAGCTCATAACATTTGCACCACTGCTTAATCAACCAGATAATGAGCAATAAGATTTGAGGCTGTTGCTGTGAGTGTTTCTGTCAAAACTCAGGAGGGAGAGGGGGGTGTGGTATAAATATTTATCCATGGCAAACAGATCAATAGCTATTAAAAAGGTCAAGGGCAGATGATGATGGATGCTGGCTGTAGGTTATCGATAAATTCTGGCTGCTATAATGAATTACAAATCCACACATGCCTGCGCACACGCATAGACAGCAGACCAAATGATAGGGATTAATTCATTGATCATGCTTAATCTGTCATAATTAATTCCATAGGAACAACTGTGATGAGAGCAAGCCTCCATTAAACAGATAAATTATTCAACATGAGGAGGAGGTGGGCCCAAGATAAATGAGCTTGGGAGACTTGTGCAGCAGTCGCAGGCTGAGGCTAATTACAATCTTTTCTGGGAAACTAGCACAGGTTACTTACAGTTATAAATGCATGGATATAAAATACTATACAAGTGTAACTAGAAGCTAAGGTTCACCAAACAGTTCATGGAAGCACACGTGTCATTTAAGCTGACTTTAAATAAGGTTTTCAGGTGATGCATGCCATAAATATCACCCTTGTTAACCTATATACTTTTATACAGACACTTCTCTTTAGCAGGTAGTGGCCCAAGTCAGTATCACATCTCTTACCATATGTTAAGTCATGGGTTTATCCTTTAAGCCATACGTTTTTACAGTTTGTTCCTCCTGTGAACATATTGTCTTTAGTTACAGAATCAGGCCCTGGGCTCTGCACTTTCCTAGCTAACAAGAAAAGTGATTTTATAGATGATGACTGCAACAATACACCAGAGGTATAAAACTTTGTAGATTCGAGAGTAAAAGTCTGTGCATGCAAAAGGTGAAGAAATACAAGGGCAGTCTTTTTTTTTACCTTTATGAATCCCCGCATATGCACTCTCCTCTATTGCATGACTCAGTCACCAGAAAAACTGATATATTTATTTATCATTCTCCACCTGGTCTTTGTCTGTAACATCCTGGGAGACTTCAAGGCCAGCCTTTTGTGTTCCTATACAAAAGCAACTTGCTATACGGTATACATCACCGTGACGACTATTGATGGTAACAAGCATAAACTTTTGACAGTAAAAATAACATAATTTTCTGTGGAACACAGCTTAAGAGTATATTTTCCTGCATCTATTCTTTGTTCAGCTCTGCTGCATTGAATCGAAGACACGCATTAATCATATTGTATTTTATTTACTTTCAATCACCATTTACAGCTTTCTGCAGGCACAGGGTGGACACATAACATTAAGTTGCGCTATATTTTAGAATAATTGTGTTCATATTAAAAACCACCTCAATGAAGCTCTCGTTCATGCGTTTCAGAGATGAAATGCATGAAACTAAATCACACATCATCTTTGTACACTCCTAAATATTAGGAAATATTGGTGAAAATCCTCCTAGCCATTGTAATCCTTCAACTAAATCTCTTTTTATTTTTTAAGTTTACAGACCTACTAATTAAAACAGCTGCTTCTTAATGATTGAAGCACGACCAGCTCTCATTTTTCAACTTTGCAACTTTTTTTTGTTGCACACCTGTGCATTTTTAAAGATGGAACAAATCAGACTACAGAAAAAAATCAGCGCAACACCAGCAGGGAGCAGCTGATGCTGGATATATACAGTACAGTAATGCACTGGGATAAACAAAGCAAATGAACCAACTGGACTGTGAATACAGACAGAAACGTTCTGAAATTACAATTAGAACTAGATTCTGGTGGATTTTACTTTCGATTTCCGCATTATTTTTCGATCCAAACGAGGCCGTTCATTTCACTGATCTAATAAGTTCGACCTTAAGTTTGAGTTTTGTAATAACCTTCACGTAATCAATGTCAATCCAGCTGCGGTTCATTAAAAGAACAGTCGTCTTTTCAGCCAAGGTCATCAGACTGCGTTTAAAAGAAGGTCTCTCTGCAGAGTGGACAGGTGGACTTGTTGCTGGAAGTGAACCATTTGTACTGTAGCAAGAAGAGGGAAAAAATATATTGTTACTAATAGACAGGCTGCAGTTCATGGTCATTGATCTCTATAAAGACTGATAAAAGATAAATGAATATTTATAAAATATATCAATATCTCACCAAACACGCAGAGTGGAACTTCTTTTTGCATGTGCGGCAAGCCTTCTTCGGCAGAGAGTAGTTGGATCCGTGGATGACGGAGAAGCAGATCATGCAGTCCTCTATTCCCTCAAAACGCTTATCCACATTGTTCTTCCACAGAGCCAGACCCTCCATTATACTGCCATTCTAAAAGAGCACATATAATTACATTTTCTCAGTGGTTTTGTATTCTTTTTCTTAGCCGTTATCTGAAAAGAAAGTATCTGCACAGCCCTGTAGTGCCAGCACTGGCCTTTCTACTCAACAAACTTTACTTTACCAGGATATAATACAAACAACAAGGGTTGAAAAACAACACCCCAACTTATTACAGCAGCTTTTTGCATATATACTTTTTGTTTGTTTCTTTTTGTGTACCTGATGTGTTAGGTAGGTGCTCAGCTGTAGCATCCAGTTCCTCCACTGCTGCACGGCAACACCCACACGCCTCCCACTCTCCACAGCAATAGAACCCAAAGGGTAATTCTGTGGAAGCTGAATCACCAACTCAATGAAGATATCATCCACAGAATAGGTGGCAATCACCTCCCGTGCTGCTGAGCGGGCCTTGACCTGGGGCACAAAGAAAAGAGAGAGAAAAAAAAAAAGCACGTTTTCACTGGGGGTCTTTCAGTTAAACAATCAGCCACCTGCTATATAATTAAATGCCAGGATCCTACTTAATGAACTGAATGCATTATTGTCAAGTGAGGGTTCATTAAATTCGATTTAACAGAAACTATTGTTTGTGCATCATTATACTGCAAATGTGAGGCAGGTGTAGCACTGCAGGATTTATTCATCTTCAGTGTTTATTACTACAAAAACCTTTTACCACAGGCTAAGAAGAAGGCATCTGCAGATTTCGACAAGATCGCGTAAGTAACTGCAAACGGTTCAGTGCAGAGAAGATGAGGAATTTCACATAGTAAAAGAAAAGAAAAGAAAAAGCCCAGAGGCCAGCTCAGAAAAGTTAAACATCTGGACTGTAAACTGCAGAAATGCCAGTGTTTACTACGCCTCTTCCCAAAGTAGGGTTGCGACCCAAGGGAGCTGCTGGTTATTGTTTCATTATTTTTTTGTAATTTTCTGAAAATGCCAGAGAACAATCTAAAAGAAAGTTATTATGTGTGAATACATTTTCCTATTTAAAATGTAAGACGAGTCGGCTATTTCAGCTACACTAGAGTGTTCAGCTCATATACTCGGTTCCAGGCTGTGTGGCTGAGTTTCATTGATTCTGATTTCTATGATTCCACTTCATGTTAACTTTGTGATGTTAAAAAATTGAAAACATGAGAAACAGTGTGTCAACAGCGGCTTCATAAAAGCCATTCAAAATGAAGAGAAGAGGTCTCGGTGTGTTTTTGGCAGTGAGGATGTGAATAACGAAAGCTTAAAAATGAACAAAGTAGACGGAGTAGTGGAGGAAACACTCATCGTATGCTATTATTGCATTTTAAATGACATAATTTATAAAAAGCTGAAACAGCATATTAGAATTATATGAGAATTCTGCAATAGTTTTTTAATACCAATTAATTGCAAAAGGTTTCAGATTGTAACTTGAATAAAAAAAAGAAATCTGTACCAACAAGACAACAGATTTGGTGCTCAAACTAACTTGGAAATTTTAAGCTCTTTAACTAAGTAATAACTAAGTAAACTTACAGTCATGCTGTCAAACATTTGAGTGCTGGTGTGGACAGATGAGATCTCCTGGGCTGAGAGAACAGGACTGATGTATTTAATCGTGAACTTCTCCACGGCTGCGCTCACTCTCTTCTCCTGGCTATTCCACCACAGTCGAACCATGGC
Source organism: Copadichromis virginalis (assembly GCF_057382275.1). Classification (NCBI taxonomy): domain Eukaryota; kingdom Metazoa; phylum Chordata; class Actinopteri; order Cichliformes; family Cichlidae; genus Copadichromis; species Copadichromis virginalis. The sequence goes on along the minus strand of NC_140627.1, from coordinate 16,722,834 downwards.
AGGCAGGTCTTGCACTGTGCTGTAGTACACACTGCAAGCCAGGTGAGGGAGCTCCCACTCAACACTGTCACACTCTACAGGGAAGAAGAACAGGAGGCGATATTTAAATCTGATGTTTAAGTACAAAAAAGGCTACATATGCTCTCAAGAGAAAGGTTGAGAACTCCTTGGAAACACCACATTTATAGGCCGAGGTTACGATAGGGATGAGGGATGTGAGAAATCAATACACAAACTGGCTTTGGTGATACAATACCAGTGTATCATGGTAAACAGAGAGCAAGGCGCAAAGGCAAAGGTGCTGATTTACCCGTTATGAACAACCCTAACCCTTGTTTTTCAATGGCCACTGAATTAACTGATGGGAGATACTGTGAAAACAACGGTTTACTGACAGTCACTGGTGAACATATTCACTTGTGAACCAGCGCTGAAATCTTGGTAATCTAATGGGTTAAACTTTGTCTCGTAACTGTAGGTGTGTATATGTTGCTTACTGTCAACAGCCAGATTCAGGCTCTCTGTGAAGAAGGTTTTAGTCTCCCTCGCCTCTGCCTCCTGGCCTGGATAGGCCGGGTTCTCGGGCATCAGTTTGAAGACGTGGAGAAGGAGTTTGTTAAGGGAGCAGCTTCTCTTAAGGTACTGGGCATAATTGGCACGCAGCTGCAGAAATTATTAAGACAAGTTAATATTTTGAAAAATACCCTCATCAAATCTCATTCTCACCACAGAACTAATATGGCTTGCTCATATTCTGTCATACAATTAAATTTAAAATTCCATCTTGTGACTCACATGCGACGATGAGGATTTAAAAAAAGTGAGAAGCAGCTTCCAGGACAGCAAGTATCCTAGTATGCAGGAGTACTCCACGCTGAGAGGCTGGACCACTGCAAACTCTCCCACCTGAATGCCTGACAGGATGTTATCACACAGCTCTTCACAGGTTGACAGGATGGCCATCAGAGACGCTGGAGGAGACCTGAACACAAGATCTAACTGTAAGAATCGCTTAAAAATTTTACCTATAACAAAACCTGACAATATTTTGTATATGACAAAACAAAGAAAGTGGACAAGAAACCATTGCATCTGTGCAACAAGACGATCCCAAATGACTTACAGGCATGGCTCATCTCTGTCGTCGTCAGATTTATTGTTGTCGCCTTCTCCATCACACTCGGGCAGCTGAGGCATGACCCTGCATTGACAAGAAGAAAGTACATTCATTTTTTATACCTTACCGTATATGTCAGGGGACTATGTGCAAATGCCTGCAGGCGCTCAAGTTTTCAGGATAAATATAACACTGTATATTCGAAATCCTCACTTTTCCAATATGTGGTAGACGGCGATCTGAAGAGGTCTGGCCTTAAACAGGAGCAGAGGACAGAAAGTGTTGAGGAGTGTTTGAAGAGGCTCTGGCAGGTTCGTCTTCTGGTCCGCTATGAAGCGCGGTGGCAACGAGTTTTGGGTTAGCTGCTGCACAGGTACATGCGTCAGTGCAACACCGACTGACTGCAGTACTGCCAAAGGGAACACGGGGTCATCTGGTTCAGCAAAGGCCTCTGAATAACATAACAAAGAGAATGATTAGAGTACTACATACAGGACTACGTAATGCTTTAACATGTACATCATCTTCCTAAACCATATAATAGAGAGATACGTTTGTTTGTTTTTTAAAAAAGACAATTACTTACACTTATTATGCACTTGTGCATATGTAAATAACCGACATTAAATATCATACATGCTATAATACTGCATATATTAAAATGGTATACAGAAATTAAAACATCTACATATAAATTTATCTAATGACAGTGAGTTAATTCCACTAAATTTGAAGTCCTTTACTGTCAGGAGCTAAAACATCTGTCTTCTTCTTCAACCGATCCACTTTATTTGATTTGGCACAGATTTTGCCTCTTCAGATGAAACCCTCTGAGGGACTTGTGTCTGCTCCAGGTCTCAAACCAGGGATCTTTCACACATTAGGCAAACTGTTAACTACTACACCATGAAGCCACTGAGGAGATTTAAAAAAACCTCTGGAGATTCATATTGCACACTGTCTGCCACATGTTTTTACTTTAAACTTCACACATGACAAGTAGGGTTCCACTCTTTGCATTCCTATTGATTTAAAAAGTGTGGTTGTTTGCAGTGAGACTAGTTATGACATATCTGCATTTCACCTTTACTTTGAAAAAATTAATTTTCAAATAAAAGTGCTTGTGGGACAGAAAGAAACAGAGACTTGTTCTAAATTTAATTCTGAAAGTGAAGTATAATGGTTTGAAAAAGTGTTTGCCCACTTCCTGATATCCTATTTTTTGTATGTTTGTCCCAGTTAAACGCTTCAGTTCATCAAACAAATTTAATATTAGACAAAGACAACACGAGTAAAGGTGTTTATTATTGGTGGGGTGGGGTTGATTACTGCAACGCCTGTTCTCAATCAAGAAATCACTTAAATGAGACCTACCTCACAAAGTGGAGCACACCAAAAGATCGACATCATGTGAGACCACAGTGAGAGCCATTATAATGGCAAAAACATGGACAGCGGTGAACCTTCTCAGGGGTGGCTGGCCGACCACAATTACCCGAAGAGCACAGCGACGACTCGTCCAAAAGGTCACAAAAGACCCCAGAACAACATCCAAAGAACTGCAGGCCTCACTCGCCTCAGTTAAGGTGAGTGTTCATGACTCCACCATAAGACAGACAATGGGAAAGAATGGCCGGCATGGCAGAGTTCCAAGACAAAACCTACTGCTGAGCAAAAGATTTACCAGAAAACATCTTGATGATTCCCAAGACTTTTGGGAAAATACTGACAAGACAAAAGTTGAACTTTCTGGAAGGTGTGTGTCCCATTACATCTAGTGTAAAATAACACAGCACTGCAGAAAAGGACATCACACCAACAGTAAAAATGGTGGTGGTAGTGTGATGGTCTGGGGCTGTTTTGCTGCCTGAGGACCTGAAAGACTGTCTGTGGTAAATGGAACCATCAATTCTGCTGTCTACCAAAACATCCTGAAGGAGAACATCCGGCCATCTGTTTGTGACCTCAAGCTAAAGCGCACTTGGTTCTTATAACAGGACTATGATCCAAAACACACCAGCAAGTCCACCTCAGAATGCCTTAAGAAAAACAAAATAAAGACTTTGGAGCAGCTTAGACAAAATCAACGACCTTAAAAAGGCAGTTCATGTTCGAAAACCCTCCAACGTTTCTGAATTACAACAATTCTGCAAAGATGAGTGGGTCAAAATTCCTCCACAGCGCTGTAAAACACTCGTTGCCAGTTATCACAAAAGCTTGATTGCAGTTGTTGCTGCTAAGGCCCAACCAGTTATTAGGTTTAATCAGATCATTTATTCACAAAGGGCCATGTAGGTTTGGATTTGTTTCCCCTTAACAATAAATACCTTAATTTAAAAACTGCACTTTGTGTTTACTTGTGTTATCTTTGTCTAATATTTAAATGTGTTTAATAATCTGAAACATGTAAATGTGACATACATATAAAAGAAGAGGAACTCGGGAAGAGGGTCAAACACTTTCACACCACTCTCTGCTCTTGCTGATAATGTTTGTCCACTTTCAACTTCAGGGTCGTGACTGAGGTATCAACTTTCTTCCACAATTTCCGACTGAATCTCTGGATCAAAAATGTACTATTCAGTTACACAGAGGATATGTGCTATCTAATGTTCAGCAAAATTGGAAAGAAAAACATCATATCCACACATACCTGTGATACTGACAGGCAGCGGTAACAGCAGGTTGTAGATTCCCTCTACAAAGAAATCTGTCCATTCGCCAGCCAGTTCTGGTGGCAGCTTGTCTGCTATATTGGACGAAGATAATGTTGTGAAGAACTCATTCAGCTTCACTATCAATCCAGCGTTCTCGCACACAAAGAGCTGCACCCATGGGTTCCATAGACTTCCAACATTCTCACTGGCAGTCTGAGATTGAAAGCAAGCAAATAAAGTCGAAGACTGTGAGAAATAAACATTCTGGGAGTAGCAGAGTATCACAACAAAGACTAACAATTTAAATACAGTGAAAACAAACAAAAAAAAAACCAGCCGTTTTCACAGATAAACTCCAAACAATGTTTGGGACTCTGCAGTGCGAAGACAGCTGGAGGATAATCCGTTTAATGCCTGATCATACCGATTTGGACGTTTCTGTTTTCGCATGACGCTCAGCGGGCTAAAGTTTAGAACGATTTTTGACTGCGGTGTATATGTGAAAAAGGCTCATCTATGAGATACATCTCACCTCCAACCATGCCAACATAGAGCACAGCAGGAAGTCCCACTGGCTTCCCCCTAGAATTGCTGGACAGCGAGTCACCAGCCAGGACAGGAACCGCATGATCTCCACACTAAGGTTCAACTGCTCTGAAGTTGCTTTGGACAGGTCACTAAAACATGTGAAATAGAAAAAGCAGTCAAAACCAGTAGAAAATACACCAGTGAGTCACACAATTTAACCAATTGTAACTGTTTTTATTAACTTTATTGAAGAATATACCATTCTTTAAAAGAATTGACCAAATCTGGTATAAAGTATAGCCAATTTAATCTTACCTTATCTTATAGTAGGACTTGTTTTCCAGCATATTTTACAGATGCCAGTGGTGCAAGGGGTATGTGTCAAATTAACATTCATGTGAATCATCTCGTTTAGTAGGTACAAACCACATTTTACCAAGAACCCCCTATAAGACTTTAGCATTTTGGAACTGCTCATTTGCTTCTTACTTTATCCCGTGACCCCTGGAATACGATAACCAATGTTATCGAGATGTTATAAACTTCAGCTGTCGAGGGTTTTGATATCAGTGTACACAAACTTTGTGTTTCGAGAGATTAATAAACAGCTTATGCAGTTACATTACCAGCTAAAGAGGAACCAGTCCTCCCTGCTGTTCCTCCATTCCATCACAGTGGCCAGGATAGCCTGCACAACCTTGTCCTCTACTTGTGTGCTGGCATTCAGACAGCACAGCAGCACTGCCAGACACCCATACACATCTGAGACACACAGGCACAATTATTATTCACTTCTTCAAGTGCAAAATAAGCATGTGTGCATTTGTGTGTATATTCATATGTGTGTTCTTACTTTCATCCTCCTGCCAGTTGACTAATCCAGCAGTAGCCAAAGCTACAAGACTCTCCCTGTCTTCATTGCTCATACTGGGGCAGAGTACCTGGAGTGTGTTCAGTTTGCTTTGAGACACTGGGAACAAACTAGTCAAACACAGAAAATTATGAATATGCAACACAGCTACAAAAGCAGCCACATGACAGCTCTGAGTGTGAAATCCGTGAATTTAAACAATTTTAACTGATCAACTGCTGACCTGTTTGCACTACCATAAAGCTTCCTCACTGCTGCGCCTTCCAAGCTGTTGCTGTGGATGTAGTTTTCTAGAGTCAGAGACCACAGACCTCCCTCTGTCACTGACCTAAATGGCAACAAGACAATTTAAAAAAAATAAATAAATAAATCACTGAATGGTGTTTTAAATTACTGCCTAGAAAGTGAGATGTGAATCAAAGACAGAGCAAAAAACATAAATGAGATATTTCCAGTAGAGCTGAAAACTCAATAAATCAGCTTCTGTTTATACAGAATTTTACGACACAGGTTGGTCTTGCCAAGTGCTAAATAAATCTGTTCTTTGTCAGGAATTAGTGAGTAAATATCACCTCGTGTAGAGAGTCTCCTGCAGGGGTTTCATTGGAACCTGTCCATTAAGCCCTTCTGAGAGGCCCCAGTCAGTCAGCATGTTGTGATATGTCGACACCATCGTAGGGCTGTAATTTAACTCCTTACACCACTGCAGAGCGTAAAGTAGTTCTGAAACTAATGAACAAAAGGGCACCAAAAAATGGATTAAACATTATAGTCTGTCAAATAAAAAATACATCATGTAGTCTCGGAATAAAAACAAAAAAAAAAATAAGTTGAGGGAAAACTGTAGCTCATGTTCTGTTCAATTTGTCTACCTGTGTATGTAAGGTTTTGTTGAAGTGAAGGACTTTCTGCCTCACTCTGGCCACCATGTGTGAATGCAGCACTGTGTGCCACCTTCCCTAAAAGAGCACAGGCACACAGGTGGGCTGGCAGCTTGTTCAACTCCCTGAACTTCCACATGTCCATGGAGGGTTTTTCACAAACATCTCGCAAACGGCTAGACAGTAAAGGGCTTTTGATCCACTGAAGACACAGAGAATAGGAGTAAAACTATGGATTAGTATCAAATATTTAATTGCAAGCTTTAATTTTAAAAAAATTCTTCCGTTTAAAATATTTGCCCATTGTTTGCCAGTGCCCAAATGATCCCTTTAGTAAAATTGATGCGCATTAAGGTTACCGACCTGAGGAGGTAAGGCCCGCCTGATTCTTGTCCACTCTGTCTGGCTGGGCATCAGGAGGGTAAAGAACTGGATGATGATGGAGGACGCCTGATCACAGACAGAGATGATCGACTCCACCACGCTTTGTACGGCCAAAACTAGAACCTGTATGCTGTAACAAAATAACAGCCGGAAATCTTAATTGCAACAAGACAGGAAAAGATTCTTCAAGTATGCATCACATGCAATAAACAGGTCAGAATTAGTTCAATTACAGACCACTTTATTTTTTAAAGAAGCATTTCCTTACCCTTTCATATCCAGCGGTGTGGCAAGCAGCTGCTTCCTCACCCAAACAGCTGCACTGTGCAGGAAGCCGCCTTCTTTGACCTCATATTCACAGTGTTGGACCAATGACTGGACCCCAGCCACGCACACTTTCCTCATTTTATGTAAAAGTGAGTCTATCAAAACAATATCACGACAAATGAGTTTTGCTTTGTTTGTTTTTAAATCATACCTGTCAAGTATGCATGAGGCTTGTGCACTGTGCAAATACCCACCAGATAAGTGAGTGTGCGCCTGATCTTGAGCAGTGAGCTGGAAGACGGTGAGCAAGAGCTCCTCAGCGGAGACGAGAAGAAGGCAGTCTTGTACAGAAGAGAAGAACGTGGAAGCCACATCACAAATGAAGGAGATGAGTGGCTCCATGTTGCCTTTATCTGATAGGCTTTTGGTCTCAGACAGAGTGGCGTGGAGTTTCTCCAAGATTTTCTCCATGTACACCTCTCCGATCAGAGACTCTGCATATGTAAAACAGACAGAACACGTGATTTTTGAGTAAAACAAGCAAACAAAAAAGTTTTTTTTTTTTGTAAAAATGTTTGATTTTGTGTTCACCATTGTTGTGATGCTGAGAGAGGACCAGGCTGATAAGCGTCCAACTGTGGTCGCTTGTAGAAGAGATGGAGTCGCAAGAGCTGCTCCCCACCTTGCAGAGCTCCTCAGTCAATCCCAGGAGTTGTTCACCCAGAACCGAACCTTTTAGCCAATCACTGCAGCTCTTCAGAGTCTCCGGATCCGTACACGCCTGACAGGAAAGATAGCAGAGCAGCACAGACAGTTCCAGCATCATAAATTTGATATATATGTAGGGAACAAGCTGAAGAAAAGAAAAAAGAAATGAGTGAGTGAGTAGCACATACCCTCTGAATAATCTGCAGGATAATTCCCCATGACAGACCCATCTAGAAACCAGAGTGAAGAGTGAAAATATTAGCACAGGAAAAAGGTTTGAGATGAATCTCCAGCAAATGTGGGAATCCTGATGATAGTGAAGACTCGACATCAAGTTTCACATCTGCATCTCACCGTGGTGATATGGTTGAGGATGCGGTTGGTCTCCTGCCCACTGCAGCAGTGAAGCGAGCTGAAGACCATCTCCACCAGGTGCTCGGTGTCTGTGCGCCCCTTTTCAGCCAGCCACACCACCACCCGCTCCAACAGGAACTGCACTGCTGGATTTTTCATAATCCCCTCATCCCTCTGCTTCTCGTCTTTTGTCATTTTGTCATCCAATTCAACCAATGTCTAAGAGAAGCACAGTTAGGGTGAAAAAAATGAAACCTTCAATGAGCTATAAGAGCTGGTACGGATGAAATAATTTTCACTATTGAATCCAAAGGGTCATACAAGGGTTCTTTCACATTTAAGACTTCATTAAAATTACAGATAATTAACGTTACCGTCGGCAGTTTTGCAAATCATGACACCTATTTGTAAAAACAATGTTTTCACAGATTTTGCAATTAAGAAGACAAATTCATCGGGTGTAAAAAAAAAAAAAAAAAAAAGAAGATTAGCAGAACACAACCACTAAAAATCAAAGGAAGGAATAAATGATTGACATTAAAATACAATTCTCTGCAATTAAAATTTAAAATTTAAAAACAAATGACTTACACTGAAAACTCTGGGGGTGTGGAAAGACCGCATAAGATGGGAGAGGAAAACAAGATGTCTCTCTGAGTTTTTCTCATTCACATGCACCAGGCACAGCTGTGCCAGCTGGCACACTACATCTTCAAAATGCTGCGTCTGTAGGGACCCAAATGCTTTCTCATTCACAAGCTCTGACACCGCCTGCGCAAGCTTCTCAGCGCCATCCCCCTCAACTCCAGTTTTCTCCTTTTCTTCTGGTTTAGAAAAACACAACCTGACAGATTTCTTCTTCTGTGTTTGCTTTTTGTTTACCCTCTCAGGATAACGCATCACCTGGAGAAACACGGGAGAGAATAGATTTGTTTTGGCGCCACTTTATCTGTTACCTAATGACCTTTTTTTCCTTTTCTTTTTTTGACATAAATTGCTCTGACAGTCATATTGATCTCCTGCATCCTCAGTGACAAAATTGCCATTTCTGTGGAGAATACATTTGAGCAAGAGACTTTTCAAAAGTAAGCTTACATGTAGCAAGGTGGCTATCCCTTCCAAAGCCTGTGGATCTGCCTCCTCGTTGTCAACATAACTCACACAGAGAAGACCAAGTTCCTCCCAGAAGTCTGTCAGAAGTCTTTGAAAGACATCTTTGCTGTCACTGGCTTCACCTTCCCTTTGTAAACCTACCCTCTTCTCCCAGGAAATGAGCATTTCAGTGACCGAAAGGAAGAGAGGACCATTCTGAAGGGAAGGATTTCTTAGAGCATTTTCAAGTAGGGGTAGAAGCTACAAAAAGACAAAAGCAAATGTAAGAAAGATGCCAACCTCGCTAGATTTACCATTATGGGAAAAGCATGCATGACTGAGTGACTCCACCTGCTGTGAATTCAGCATGCTCCTTATTTTCCCCTGGTCGTCCACATCCTCTGCATTTTGTAATACGCAGTATCTCAAGCACTCAACAAAAGATGTCACTATCGCCGCACTTTCTGATGGGCTCGTTACTGCACGCTCACTAGAAAGACTGACACAATCACACAATTGAGGTTATATAGTGCAAAAGATTATTAAGTTACGTGAAGAGTAATAAGAATATTATTCATCAAATGACTTGCTAAAGAATTCAAGTAATACATTTACTTTCTGAGTGTATTAATTTGACCTGTACAATTTTCTCATTCAACATAATACATGCATACATTTTAAAAAACAGATAGAAATATACACATAAACTAATTACCCTTGTGCGAATGTAGTGAAGAACATGGTGAAGAAGTCCATCTTTGGATCAGTGACCTCTGGGGGCAGTTTACTAAGAAGCGGCATCAGATTCGGGTGTAAAGCTTTAGCCATGCCTTTGCCGCCCTCTTTTAACAGAGCCCAAAGTTTGGGCAAGAAGCCTTTCTTGGCATTCACGTGTGTCCAGCAATCCTAAACCACACACAGACAAAACAACAACAAAATAAAACACATCTACTTGTTGTTGCTTAACATAATGTCTTCTTGCACTACTTTTTCACTTCATTTTAATATCAGAAATCCAGCTGTATTATCATTATTGCATGGACATGTTTTAAACATGAGCTTACATGGATTGTAGACACAACGTGGAGAACAGCCTCCCACACGGGGGGCAGCACTACAGGATCCGTGTCGTCGATACTGAGGAGGACAGCGGGACAGAGACGCGCTGCTTCAGCGTGGACCAGTCCTGGTGTGAACTCACACAGAGCACACACCATCTCAAAAAACGCCCCCCTCACCTGCAGTTGTAATTTTTACAACAGTAAACAACAGTTGCTTATTCAGTTCAGATTTAGCCAAAACGTGCAAACAAACAGTGACAGAAATTAATGTCATGGTGCATTTAAAGCTTTCTGTTGGCAGGTGACAGCCCAGCAAAAACACCTTGTTTGTTTGTTTTGAGGGTTTGTTTTTTGCACACTACAAATACCATTCAAATCAGGCCTAATCAGCTAGTACCTGTGGAATCTTGTGTTTGCCATATTTCCAAAACTTTCCAGAATTAACAAGATGTGCTAGTCCTGTCTCCAGGGCCGCCCTGTCATCCTGGAGCAGCAGGGAGAGAAGTCTCTTCACCCCCAACAGAGAACTGGTCAGCATGCGCACATATTTGGCTTCCCTCTCCTCCTCCGTCAAACTTCTAGAGAACAAGTAAAAATCAGTGCCTCAGCAAAGACAGAATACATTATCATCGTGGCGCACAGTGAGAAGGACGAACAGAGGTGCTACAATGAGATGAAATCTTAGCATACTGGGAATCACTCAGTGTGTCGGCCGTTTCCTTCAACAAAACATCTTGAAATACCTGCAATGTAAAAACAACAATTGCATGTTAAATTCAGCTAAAGCAGAAAATTCACCACGTCCACAATGATGCCACCGCTTCTACTCACATTAAGGATTTCATCCTTGCAGAAGCTGATAGCTTCAGGCTGTTTTGCGGGTGAGAAAGCAGCCTGGAAGGCCTGGAAAGCAGCTGAGGCTGCAGGTGTGTGGGTGTCACACTGGGACAGAATCCAGTGACCCATCAAGCTTTTCAGAAATGGGGCCAAGCTGCGACGTACTTTTAGCACCAGCTGCTCAAAAGCCTGCTGGGTAGCCTCCCTAATGCGTCGATCGTGATCCTGACAGACATTATGAAGAGAAAACCTTTTTTAATATAGACACACCCTAAGAACAAACAAACACATATTTAAATCTCACATAAAATGTTCTTCTAGTGTAGTTTTAGGCAGCCACTTAGTGAGAAATACTTTTACACATTTTTATAATTACACATTGGTAAAAAAGGGATAATTGAATTGATTGATATGAAATCTGAAGTAGTGTAAAATCTACAATTGTTGAGCTGGTTGGAGTGGTTTGTTATGCACTAGATGTCATTAATTTTTCCAGAATAGTTGAAATTAATAGTAACAATAATAACAATCGAAATAATATGAAAACTAATCATGATTTCCCAATAAATGGACAGCTCACCACTGATATTTTGCAGTAAATCCTTGGCCAGTATGGTAGGATCCCTTTGACAACATCAGCATCCCGTTCCTGACACATGGACCCAAAATCCTGCACAGCCTGAGAAGATTACACATAATCACCAGACAAGTTTGGACAAAAAAACAACGTATCTAACAGTCATGTCCACACAGTATTTTATGGTACTGTTTGTAACATGTGTGTGGGTATGTGTGCTTTTTTAACTTTTTACATAGCAATTATGTCTAGTCAACTAAAGTCAAAAGTTTATTTCTATAGCACATTTCAAACAATGTCAGCTGTTATACGAAATATACACCATACACAACAGTCACTAAATCAACAACAAATATACACTAAAAACAATCAAACAAAGTAAGTAAGACTGTGCTTGCATTATAAAAAAAAAGACAGTGTACCCTGCTCAACTAGAACTGAAAGCAAGTGAGAATATATAGGTTTTTTTATCGGTCTGTTCAGACTGGGCAGCTCTTATGTGAAAAGATAAGTTCTTTCAAAGGTCACAAGCCATGACTGAAAAGCTAAGTAAGATGGCATCAAAACCACTGAGACTATTTAAAACTTAGATCCTGAAAAGTGGATCCTGCTATGGAGTGCAAGCCAGTTTAAGGAGGCTAATACAGGTGTGATGTCATCACGTCATTTCTTTCCTGTTGAGAGTAAGCTGCTACAATTTGCGTTTCAGTTAGATCTCAACAAAATGTTAAGTTTTTGTAAGTGACCTCTGTACACAACAAAGTGGCGTTTAACTCAAGCAACCAAGACATGATTGAAACAAACTTGCTGCTTTAATTCAACAGTTTAATCAAAAGTACAGAATTCACCGTTTTAAAAAGGTAACCATGTTTACATACAGATCAACTATTTTCAGAGACGACTCAAATGTAATTGGACAATTGACTGACAAGTAGTTTCCTGGCTGGGTGAGGAAAGTTTCATCAGTATGGAGATTTGGAGTTCACTCTAAGTGTTAAACTTTTATTTGGTGGCTGTTCACTGAAACTCTCAGTGTTTCATATGCATATATAAACATATCCTAAACTCCCAGCATATGTTTTGCGTAATATGACTTATTTACAGTGAAATCATGACGGGGTTTGTGTATCTGGCATCAAGCAGAATAACAGTTAAACTTACAGCTGGGGTTTAAACTCACCTTGAGTCTGGTGACAACATCCCTCTTCGACAATTTTCTGAGCACCAGGCGGAAATCTGCATCTACCAGGTTGTCTATGTCTTCCGCGCCGTGGACAGCTGGAACGTAACTCAGCTCCGAGGCGACGGTCGAACCGAAGCCAACAAACGCCGGGATTACGCCACCTTCCCGGGTCAGGACCTCAGCAGCTCGGCCGCTGCTGGACGGCTAGTGGCGGGAAAGAAAAAAACGAAGTGTGGTTAGCTACATCTATCAAACACCACAGCTATGTCACGCGTTGTGATAATCAGAAGTTTACATTAGCTCGTTTTCGGCTTTGTTGTTAGCAATTTTAGCTGTTGTCTTTAACACTCTGCCTTACAGACAGTGGGAGCAACTCACCCGAACATTTCCTTTAGTTCGCTGTTTATTCTTACCCCCCATGGCTATGTATTAATCTTTAAAGTGTATATTTCCTATGATAACTCTGTAGTTACTAAAGCTGACAGCATTTCATTACACAGACCTAACGCCAGTTGTCACGCTCGTGTTCCGGAAGTCTGGACTTCCTGTTTACATCTTTCAAAGTAAAGCGCCCGTGTCAAAGTTTTATAATTCTGTCTTTTGGGGTTTTGGTGATAACTATTGGTACTGGCTTTTCTAACGAAGACTATTATCAGTGCTCGTTGTCACAGGATCTTTGCATTTTTGTAGTCAATAGATAATAAGTACTTGAAATATGCCTTGTGACAAACTAATTGCAGGAATTTGCAAAGATAAGACTGACATTTCCCTCAGATATGTCCATCAGTGTAAAATTGAGTTTTACAGAACTTTTGAAAGTTTGACTTGATTTGGAACAATGCTCATCTACGGAATTAAGTGGTCATACTTCTTATCTCCTCCCCCTGTATGTATCTTTGTTGTTGTGAATTTAAACCCTAGATAAGAATTCTTTCTTTCTGAAAACAGAAAATGTAAGTATGGGGTTAGATCTTGGAGCATTTTACTATAGCCACTACGTAATCATGGGTCATGTGTAGACTTCTTGTTGCTATCATAGATTTTTACTCTTCTTTGGTTTTGTGAGTGTATTAACAAAACCATGGTGATGATTGTGGTGTTTTGTTGTTCTAAAAATGTTTTTTTTAATTAAGAAATAATATGCATGTACTAGCTTGTATATAATCTTAATGTTATATATATATATATATATATATATATATTAGTATAAAGTCATACAGTAGGTTTGCTTGGATTCTAAAATATTTTAAGTTTGCACTTATCATGCGACATCGTTTGGGAATTAATGTTAAACAAATTTTAATTTATATTTTAAACACACTGCTACACACATAACAGCAGTAGCAGTCACATTCTCAAAAAACTTGAAATCGCTTGTGCTTACTTCCGTTAATTCTTTCTTCTTCTTAAGCTGAAACACTGCGGGCATCTTTGCTGCCCTCCACAGACAGAGTGCAGACTGTGCAAGTAAACAGTGTTTTTCCAATTTTAGACGAGGATGCTGCAAGAGAAAAGCTCATTTAAATGTCCCCTGCATGATATTTGGAAATGTTTATATTGTCTGCTTCCTAGATTTGATAAATGTAAATTGGGATGTGATACACTGCACTGGTATGACATTTTTTCTGATTACTGTTAAAATATACTGTAAAGTATTTACTCTGATACTGATATGATGTAATTTGTGTTGTACACTCACAACTTTACGTAGTATCCTTAGACTCAGAATTTCATTAACTGTAAAACATGTGTTCATTTATCAGTAAAACATGCAAATGCCACTCTTTAGTAAACGACAATCTTTTCCTGCAGACACATATCTTTCCAAAAACAATAATAAATACATAAATCAAAACCAAATTGAGCTGAGTGTTTCTTTTTATTCACAGAACACAGCAGCCTTAAGGAAATGCTCCAAATTCGTCAGTTTACACAGTTGATCAAAGTGGAATTTTAGTGACAGGGTTCAACTTGGAATTTCCAGTAAATTTAGATTAAAATTCTCAATGCAGAGCCTGAGGATGTAAATCCAAGTACCCAAACTTATTAAACAGAGTCAAACTTACAATCACTGCAAAGCTAACTGCAATAGTCAGTGCACTGAACAAATAATCTCTTTAGACTGTAGCATAATTACATGTAACATTCAATACATTTAAATAACCCCACCTTTTAAAATATGAGGCAGAGGTGTGTTCATAGACAATTTGCACATTCCAAACAAGTTTAAAGTGATCACATTGCATGTGTTCATTTCCCTCCCTACAACAACTGAACTAATAATTTGGTTTCTTACGTGCAAGCAAAGAGTCTCAGTGCGAGTGAACTTACTCAGCGTCAATTAACGCTGTCAGTGTGAATGGATTTATTTTCCACCTGTGACTTTTAGTAAATGTCAATTGCAGTGAGATTTATTACTACATCAATTTGACCACAAATAACTCCTAAAATTGCCAAGTATCTCTTAAGGTGGATAAATTAATTGAAATAAATACTATCTACTGTAGTTTAACCATCTGGCTAAAATGGTACCTCTGTGTTTTGTATTGGAGGATCTACATAAAACTCCCACTGCTACTATGGATAACTGATTGAATAAGGCTACATTATTATATGTCTCCCTGCCTTTAAACACACATTCAGAAAAGATCAGGGTGTAAAATTCTTCCCGCGTTCTTCCTGCTTTTAAATCAGTGTCAAAACACATCGTTGTGGCTACTCCTACAGGAGTTGTGAGGTTTAATCTCTGTGAAAACAACCACTCGAACAGCACAAAAATCAGAGCAAACTGAAAGGTAACTTGCCAAAATCCAGATTGTGTTTAAAGGATAAAAAGAATGTGGTTGAAACGCACCCAATCATTTTTATTTTCAAAAGCATTTTGTTATTGAAGGAACTGTTCCAGCTGCTAGATCACTACGTCGTGTCAAATACAAACTGACAATCTAGCAAAATCTGTTGTTCATTCAGATCATTTACGTTGTTTTTCATTTTCATTAGGACTAACAAATCTTTTTATTAATGTCCATGTCAATTTTGACAAAAATGACAGAGCTAAAATGAAATTGTACATTTCACTTTTTTCAAACAAGTGACCTGTAAAGTTCAGTCTTTGTCAGTAAGTGAGCTTCTACAGCTCAACAATTAACCCTCAAGAAACCCTGTTTTGAACTTGGGTGCAATCCGAAGCATATCTTTTTCATAACACATCACTACTTCTGCAGCATCACACCTTTTAAAAAAAAAAAAAAAAAAAAAAAAAAAACAACCCTTAAGTTCCTCAGAGAGAACAACCAGGCTGTTAGTTTCATGTTGAGGTAACCCCAAAGTCAATCTGTTGGTCCCAAATCATCCAAGTTGGATGTCACCTCCCGGTAGAAGCACTGTCTTGCTGGGCACCGTGGTGTAACAGGGGTCCAGTTTGGGCACAAAGCCTTTAAAGTCTCTGGAAGCCTGAGTCCCAAACATGTCTAGCACCTGTCGGTTCATCAGAGCAAACCTAGAAAATCAGAGAGAGAAAAGGCCCTGTACAGTTTTATTGAAGTCAACACGAACAAAGCTGATGTTGAATAAAAGTGACAACTTATCTAAAATATTGTTCGTTTATATGAGATTCCTGCAAAGTAACTTTGATATCTTCTTGTATGGTTTGGATCAAAGCCTGATTAACAACAAGCACTCCAAGTACACAGGCCTCTGCAAGGCAGCTCAATCTCTGGGCACTATTTACTCTTAAGGGTAGTAGTACTGTCATTTTCATATATTCATTTTGTTTTCATTGGTATTTTTAAACGTACTTTGAGAAGTTTGTAGTGCAGCAAAAATCAGATAACATCATGACAAAGGTTTACTTTAAATATACAAACATTTTGTAGGAGTAGGTAATGGATAACACGAATTGATTGGTAAATAACTGGACATGAATAACTTGAGTTTATTATTACACTACATTACATTTCTAACTAACTAGCCAGCTCATTCTCTTTCTCTCCACAATTCTTTGCAGGCATCTCATGTGTCTCATACTGGGGTCAACTTGGAAGAAAGGCAGATGAGAAATATAAAAGTGAGGTCAGAGGTCAAATGTGACATGATATTTGGATGCAAACTGTAATGTGATATTTAGAATCCCCACACACCAGTATCATTTCTGAAATGTTGCCAATACAAACGAATTCAGTAAATTTTAAGCATATTTTTAAAGACACAAGTATGACCTTATTTGACCTTGAAGAAGCGGTCAGAGGTTCAAAGTAAGATGACATTTACAATGTCCATACATCCATACCTGCCCTGGGTTAAACGCAGCAGGAACTTCCAGTAAGTTGGCCTGAGGTTCTGCACTTCCATCACAGCCTGTGTAGAAGCCATACATCAAGCATTATATCCTTGCTCAGCTTTAAAAAAGAAAAAAAAAAATTGTGTGAAGCATATGTATGTGAGTAAGAAAGTATGTTTACTTACAGCATGGAAGCAGATCGCAGTGGAGACGGCATATATGATTGTGTCTGCATGTGGAATGTAAGGCAACCGGCCAGCCTCAATGCCCTTGAAGTAGATAGTCTAAAGAGAGGGATACATAGGGAATGTTGTATATGTTAAGTGTATTTGTTGCAGTTTCTGAAACATGTTTACGTGGCTGCACATGTCAGTGATTACTACATAAAACCAAGCAGAGATACCTGAATAATGATAAAAATGTGGTATTTATCAATAAAGCATTAATTCTGTTTTTTTTTTATATTGATACAAGTTTATTATTACATTTACACTTTAGTTCAAAGACAATATATCAGTATGAGGACCTTTTTTATTTCTATGATTTTTGTGTTTGTTTTTACCTCCACCAGCTTAGAAAAGAGATACATGGATATTGTTGTGCTTTTGTAGAAGAACATTGAAACTCCAGCCAGGAAGCCTTCAGGAAAAAGAGAGATGGAGAAACATATGAGAAAAGAATTTAATCAGCAAAGGCACAACAGAATCCCGAGGAGGATCATTCTGCAGGGACTTTATGTGACAGGTTACACCATCCTGTCTCACCAGCTATAAGCGCATGGAGTTCATCATCAATGTTACGCATCCAGCGCAGCAAGCAGCTTGTTCCCTGAGTGAAAGAAAAGCACAATATACAACAACGTGGCAAGGTTAGACAAGTAAAAGACAGGAAATCAAATGTGTAAGCAGGAAAGGAACATAATAAAGATACTAATAGAAAACAAAACAACACATCTACCTTATAGATACTGACGAAGGAGCCTAGAAAAACCCCGAGTTGGAAGTTCTCTTTGTTGTAGAAGAGGGAGGGAAGGCGGGAGGGTTTCGAAAACATCTGTCTGAATGCTGATGGCACTTTAAGTAAACACTGAATCACGTAGCCAACACTGAACATCCTGACAAAACCCTACGGTGACAAATGATAACAAATCTTAATCAAGTATCATTATTTAAGATGTAAATGAATAAGCATTATGAGAACATCACAAAGGATTGGGATCACACAAAAACTAACTTCTTGGGAGACTTACTTTGACACAGTAGGATATGCAGTTGTCATTATAATGTTTGCAACATCTGTGTCTTGGTCCCCGTTTGCATCTGGATTTGGAAAAGAAAAAAAAAAAAGAAGACGAAAAATAGTTCATGTAAGCCACAATCCAACACACTGCCATGATGTCGGGTGTGTTTTCTCTCACATTGATTCGAGCAGTTTCCTGGTGGAGGATAGAAGAGTCTTTCTTCTAGAGTCAGGCCTTTCTGCTGATGGCTGTGAATCATCAGCCAGCACAGAGTGTGTTGGGATCTCTTCTTTCCCAATGATGAATCTAAGACAGAAAACACACACCACTTCTATAAACTTTTATCTATAAACCTTTTTCATCAGCAGTGAAAATGAAGGCATCAATAGAAACGGGAACAACTTACTTCAATGCGGAGAATGCAAAGCCTTTGAGACCATCTTTACTTCTATAGTATAAAACAAAATTCAGCTTAACCTTAAACATTAACACTTGCAACAATGTGTTCACTGTGCTGCTCTAACCTGAAGAAGAACATAAAGAGTGATGAAGTAATGCAGAACAACAGCACCTAATGGGAAGCAGAGAGAGAGAAAGAATCAAACACATGACTCATTTCACCACTGTGCAGTCTCGTCAGAACTATAAAGTCATAAATGCTTCTTTTTGGATCCGTTGATACTTTTTACTGAAGTCTGTTCAGTTTTCACAACTGGAGTTCCCTGTAGTTGCATTATTAGACTCATAATCCAACAACAAAAACAAGAGAGAGTCTTAAAAAAAATTAGGTTGGCAGTAATTTACATGATCTAAACCTAACCCTGATAACAAGTTCATAGCCCCACCCTTTGACCTTACCTCGCCATGTTTAATGGGTTTGACGACACCTCGTGTCACTGCCATGCGAAACAAAGTCTCAGTGGCCTGAGAACAACATTACGCTATTAAAAATGCAGACACATAGCAAGGTTCACATACAACTACTAATATTCGAAAGAAGCGGCCCTTACAAGATTTGCCATGTATATTGTCAGCAGCCCTCTCCTGTGAGGATGAAAAAGAAAGAGGCGAAAAGGCAAAAAGTAAACTCTATGTGAATGAAACATGTTTGAATCTAGGAGAGGCGAGAAAAAACATACTGAAACGTAACAGACGGGCATCTCACCTGCTCTTGCGCTCCAGCAGGATGGCAATATAAGAGGCTGGCAGTGCTGAGCCAAACCCAACAGACCAGGAGTAGAAGCCTCCCAAAAGTCTCCTGCAGTTAAAATACACTGCATTATTTCACTTCCTTTTTTTTCCCAGCTGGGACGTTTCAGTGAAGACAATCCCACACTGTCAGCACAAGATTTTGTCAGCTCTTCCGTCTTCCATTTTTCCATGATAAGGAAAGTATTATCCAAGTATTTAAAATGCGCACTTATTGAAACGATAGACAAAGACAATCCAAGCTGATACTGTAGTCATACACTACTTTCTGCAATTCCCTTATCCACAAGGGGTTGCCACAGCAGTGCCAGCTCCTTATGAATAAGCAGATATCTCTGCATGTTTGATTGGCCTTCCTGACGTAACACCCAAGGGATTTGTATCTACTCCTGGAAGGTCCAGGGACCTTTTCCTTATTAGTCAAACCATGACACTATAGAACCACCTTTTACTTTACTCTAAACGGGACACAAATTTACAAAATTATTATTTAAAAAAAAAAGTTTTCTTAAACTAGCAAACAAGACCATAAAGTTAATAGTGGGTTTATTTTATCACAGATGTCCACAGAGGGTGACCCTAATGCAAACATGACCACAGTGGCCAGGACATGAAGCTGACACACTCAGATGCTGACAGGTTAAAGGAAAGGAGGCACACGTGGAAGAAGCTAAAGTGGCTTCAGCTTCAGCAGGTGTGGTTCACAGAACATGACCGTTCATGCTCAGTTTATCCATATATCATACTGTATGCATTTCACTTTCGTTTTCATTAATAAACATAATGACAGTGCAGCTTAGTGCCAAGTTTGTGTTTACATACTCTAGACATGGGTTCACTGACCTGAGAATGCAGAAGAAAACGATGAAGAGACCCCCATTGGTAGTCAGGAAAGAGGTAGACCAAAAGATCTCTGGGATAAGCCTTTTTAAGTAGTAATCCTTCTTCCTTCTCCTTAGAACTGCTGCTATCTGCAAAGCACAGTGCGTTACTGCACACTGGAGATGCAAGGCAAATACAGTTCCAACTCTGCTAAAGTTTACACTTACAGTCGTGACGAGTGCCCAGAGGGCAATGAAATTTACAATGGGGGAACCTGGCTGAAGTTGCATGACATGTTTTTGCTCCTTTATCTGATCGGCCATATGTACAACTTGGACTTCGTACCTAAGTGCAACACTAGCGACGTGCCAGCCTATCTTTAGAGGTTTTCTGCGAACTACTAAGCCATTTTACTTTAGTTAGCTCGCTAACTTTAGCTATTTAGCTAGCCTCACAGTCTACAGTTATATTTCAGGTCAAACGTCTTACCAGGTAAAGAGGCGCGTATATTTTAAAGGACACCTCCAGAGCACTCCTAGTCACATCGGCAGCAGACTGCACACACGACGGGCTCCAAGTGTGGCCGATTTCGTAGCAGTTATGCGGTATTTTGCTGAGAGCAGCCATGTCTGTGCACAGTGACAGCAGGAAGGTGGTAGGCTGCCGTGCGCGTTCCCTAAAAGAGGCGCAGTCACGAGGATGAGCTATGCACGCGCCCGGTGCTGATCAATAAGGTTAGGAGAAGAGCCCTCTTTACACGGCTGCAATAACAGCTGTGACATTTTTATAGGTAGCCTGTTACAAGCAAGTCTTGCATCCAGCGACTAACCCAGATATGCCGAATAATTTCTTTGTTTCCGTCAGTGTAAACACACAAGTTATGGTTCAATTTTCAATTCAGCTTTATTAAGATTTGACCCTATTTCAAATTAGAAGCACAGAATGGAATTACTGCAGATATGTTTTTGCTCCTTTAAGTGCCAGCTTTTTTCCAACAGAGGTACAACTTTGTGCACCTATGGACTTTGGATAAAGACGGTCTGTAAATTTTTATGAAAATCAATCAAAACTTATATCTTGATAGAAAAGTACTCATATGTTTTACAGATTTATGCAAGAAACTGTCGTATATTTATGACTGTTTTACATTCTGAACATTAATCCCAATATAATCACAGTGGAAATGTTCAAACTTCCATTGTTGTGGAAATTCCATGTTGCTAGTCTTTCCAAAAAAAAAATCAACAACAACAACAAAACCCCCCAATGAACTGGAAACTGAATCTTTATCTTTTCAGAAATATGAGATATCTGAAAATATCCAGTATAACAAATTTTTTTCTCTTTTCTATCTCCTCCATTAAACTCATGCTCTTATATCACGTGGTTCCCTGTCCCATGACAGTCAGCAAATCGACAGCATCTCACTGCACTGTGTACAGTATGGAGAGTGATGCAAATTTTACAGAGCAGATATTCTTTGTTTAAAAACAAAATTAAATAGAACACTAATACCACACGTCATCTAAAACTTGTTAGTTTTAAAGTCATAGATGCGTCATATAGTTCACCAAGCTTTATGTATATTCTTGTAATGTCCCGACTAGGTCAGCAGGTGTCACCCTTGCCTCCGAAATTACGACACAAAATTTCAAGTTAGAGAATGTAAGGTTGTGTTGAAGGGAATGAGCTCAGTATGGTTTTAAGAATTTCCACTTGTTAAAAACCATTCAAAATATTTTAAGAGGACTTTTTTTTATTATTATTTTGTTTGTTTTGTTTTTAATGCACTTAACACTGACTTATGAATCATCGAGCAAAAAACGGATGAAACAGTGGTTTTTTTTGCAAAAAAACATAGTTTGTTCCTATTTTAACTAAATCTGTCAAACATTTTAGTGATAACACAGCTTAACAGGCATAAAATGGTATTTTATCATCTACAGCACATGAACAGTATCTGAAACTAATGTTCTTAGGAAATATTTTTAAAAAATCCTGCAAAGACCTGACACAGGACATGAGAGATGCATTTGGTCTACTGTTCACGATAAAACTATGATACTGGAAATTTCTGCATAAAATATCAAAATTAAAAATAATTACTCTGCAGAAAAAAAGTTCCCCATCATCATTAAATGGATTAATATTACTGCTGCATATGTTTAAGGTGATGCTTATTTTAAATACTTTATACTATGCTTAAAGTCCAGCATCATATTATTTGTAGCTTGACATATAACTTGTTATTAAGTAACTTAAATAATATTTCGCTAAAACTTAGTAATCTTAAAGTAAAGAAGCTATGGTTATAAAAGGATTTTTGGATTCTTGCAGCTGGCTTTTCATAAATCTGTATTAGAAAACAGAGCTGCGCATGAGCCTAAAATCATGCCCAATATTTTCTACACTGACATTCATGAAAAATTCTTATTTCCTCTGGGCTCTCCTCCCTTGTTCTTGGCCCCTCACTGTGCCGCCCTATGTTTAAAAATTCTGGAACCGCCACTGGTGGCAACACCTAGAACCGATAAAGGAAGATAAGGTAAAAAAAAATTGAGTTCTTTGTGGGCTGCTATTTCATCAGTCTACTGTAGGATCAAATATAAACAAATAAAACTGTAAACACACATCAAAAGTGCTTTTTGTGAAGCTGAAAAGTCAAATTAGAGATCCACAGTGCTTGGCACTGCCTCTTTTGCGTAGTGGATCTAACTAACCTAATTTCCCAGCAGACCGCTTCAATTAAATCCAGAAAGAAATAATTGACTTGGGAATACTTACTGGTTCTTATCCCTGCACATCAGATACTACTGGAGGCGTAGCCTCTGGCTGAATAGCCTGACTGTTTTGCTTTGAGTTTCGTAAGCGCTGCGGTCCAGACGGACATTCGCAGTCACATGGAAGAGTGAAAGAAGGTTACCCCTTGTTCCTGTACCAGCAAAACCCGCTGATCACTTTGGCCAGCATTTTAGACTGCGATCAGCTGAATATGGCACGGACTTTGGGGTTGTTTGCAACTTGTTTGCTGATTTTTCTTCTTTCATTGGGCGCGAGCGGGGAGCGCGGCAGGGAGAGAGTTTATTATGTGGGGATCATTGAGGACTTCTGGGATTACGCACCAAGTGGAAAAAACCTGCTTAACGGGAAAGACATCGAAGACGATGAGTGAGTTGACATTCGGAAAAGTATGCTCAGATAGTGGCGGCACTAATTGCTTGTAAATATTCATTTTTATTTTTAGCGCCTTTATATATAATGTCTAAGATCACTCACAAGTAGAAAGTCATTATAACTCATGTGGGAATAAAAAATAGACCGCGAAAGAAAAGACAGTTTAGAGATACAAAAAAGTTTTAGTGCAAAACTTGTGGGTTATGTCGCGTGCTCGGGGTGTGACAGTGTCTAGACTTTGTGTGCTTTGCTGGCAGTCTAACGGATGTGCAGGAAAGATGACAATGACTAACAGCGAATTACTGTCTCCTTTCATTAGATTAGAGGCTTCCTTTACTGTGTATCTATCTGCCATGTGTCTTTATGTGCAGCCAATCACCAAAAAGGAGGCACAGAGATCCTGTCTGACAGAAGCATTTGCATCACACCATGGTTAGGAATTTAATGAGAGATGTGACAATGAGACTGTGTGACCCTTGCATTTCACAGTTTTCAATTTCTAGAAAAAAAACCCATATAAAATAATACTGTTAATGCGGCTTGTACTTACATCACATGTAAGCATTGACAACTCACAACATTTGTCTGTGTTTCTGCTGTTATAGTTCAGGAACCAATACCTAATAATCAAAAATCCCTTTCTTATATTAAAAAAGAGGACATTAGACTGGACACATTTGCACATTTTTCATGAAATGAAGGAATGCTCATGGGTGTTGCGCAATGATTGAGACAATTTTGTCCTTCCTGTCACAGAAATAAATAATTGTGAAGCATAAGGGAATTGCTTCATTCTTACACAATACATGGCATTCCTAAATTTAACTGAACCTCTGGACGTGCTAATAACGTTCTCAAAGTGTACAGGCTGTACTTAAACTGTCTCAAGCTGTTTAATCACTGCAGGGCATGTTTATCTTTGTTAGATATCATATTGTCTTTTCACTCCCATTTCATGGCAAACTGAATTCACAAGAAGCTTTAAGATGTTTCTTCCTGCCATTTGTATCCCATCATTTAAAATGTGGAATTGCGTCAAATCAACTTGCAATGCGTTTGCATGGCATTAGATTAATAAAGCCATATGTCGTATTATAAGACAGAGAAGGGGAAACGAATAAGCAGTGTTGGAGCAATGTTAGCACTATTTTGCTTTGTTCGGGTTCTGACTGAAACAGCGGTAATCAGACAGGGATCAAGGTTTTCAGTCAAAATCATTTGAGAATCTATTTAAGATAATCTTACTTCCAAAAGTGCATCAGCTACAGTTTCAACAACCTGTTATTAGCTCCCCAAAACATGTTATTAAAATAATGATATGTCTAATTGTTAAAGACCTGCAACCACATGCAATTTGTTCAGTGGCTTTACATCTATTCTTACACCAGGTAAGATCTAGTTCTTGTTTGGTCTACAATGAAATTCTAGCCGTTAGACAATAATCAAAATTGTATAAACTAAAAGATCTATCAAAGCCTTTTGTGAAAACCTAGAAAGGCAATGCACTTACTTTTGCTATATTTGTACAAGTTTGATTGAAAGTTGGTGTTGCAGCGTGGAACTTGACGTTGACCCTAACAAATACAAATGCAAGAAGAAAAAAAAAGTATTTTTCTTGTCTGTCTCCTACACACTCTCGGAATTCTGTATAATCGCTCCACTGTGTGTCTCACATTCTTGTTGTTTCCTTTTCAAACTTTCTCAGGCATGCATCAATATTCCTACAGGGAGGGCCCCATCGAATTGGAAGTATTTACAAGAAAGCTGTGTTCAAAGAGTATACAGATGCTTCATACAGTCGCCTGTCTCCTCGACCTGATTGGCTGGGCTTCCTGGGACCCATACTGCGTGCTGAGGTTGATGAAACTATTGTTGTCCACTTAAAGAACTTTGCAACCAGGAACTACTCTATGCATCCCCATGGGGTTTTCTATGAGAAGGATACAGAAGGTAAAATGTTCCATACTACTGGATATAGACAGAAAAATTCATGGTGCTTTTGCACACAGTCACACCTACAAGAACAAAGTGCTGTCAGTGAGGGTTACAAAGTGTCATTTATTCATACTGAATGATACCGATTGTTGCTGTGTTCAAAATTTGTAATAAGAACTGAATAATATAACTTTTTAAAAGTCCAAAAGGGCTTGAAGTTACATGAAACAGCTAACATTGTTTATGAAGTTCCAAGAAGGCGTGGTACTGTTCTCCTAGAAACAGAAGAAAAAGTGGCACATCACAATTCCAGAAAATGAGTGACTGCTATGGCAGATGTTTTATAAAGATATGTCTCTTAGGTTTTCTGAACTTTACAGCTCTCTGCTATGCAAGAAGCTCGTACACCACCCACCCCCACCCCAATCATGTGAAGGGGAAATCCTGCCGGAGTACACTTGAGAGCCTTGTGGAAATTGAGACTACAGCTGCAGTCCTTTCCTACTTAAAATAGAGAATGGTTATTGTTATACTTTGTGTCATGGTTTAAAATCAGCAATTTTATTAAACATGAGGAACGCTAAGTGGCATCTTTTTGCTTAAACTGGAACTTGAGCTGAAAGATAATGAGATCACATGTCAGTGGTGTCAGCACATTAAGATACTGAGAACTGAGAAAGCAGTTAATTTGTTAAACCTTGTCCCGACATTCACACTGTATCAAAGATCAGTATTCTCGTGACTTCTCATTTATGCTTTGTTTTCAAACACACTGCCATAGAAACTAAAGGCTTACCAGAAAGTAGAAAAAAAACAACAAAGAAAATGAATACTACCTTGACTTTTGAAACCTGCTTTAAATAACATCCTTGTAAATGTTTTCTAATATTTTCTACAAAATTCTTATTGAGACTATAAACTATAATATCTCTGCTCGGCTGCTTTCTGACCAGAGTGATCTCTTTGCAAACATTTTCCCTTCGTGTACCAGGTGCACTCTATCCAGACGGGACATCAAGCAAGTTGAAGAAAGATGACTGTGTCCCTCCAGGAGGCAGCTATACCTACCGCTGGGAGGTCAAACCTGAGTTTGGCCCCACAGATGATGATGCCAACTGCTTGACCTGGGTCTACCACTCTCATATTGACGCCCCCAGGGACATCTCCTCAGGACTTATTGGGGCGTTACTCACATGCAAGAAAGGTACAAATATATTTGGCAAATATATTTGATTGTATGTTTGGTGTGTTTCATACAGTGTTTTGCCTGCTGTATGCAGCTTTCTGTATGCACAAATTGTATGTTAAATCAAATGTATTTCTACATCCTAAGCCAGTAGTCTCATTCAGAAACAGCCTTTGTAAAAATAACATAAAAAAATTGCTTTACTTGAAAAACTGCCAACGAAGGATTGCCGTGAAAATCGCACACAGTGGGACACCAGAAGGAAACAAAGATTACGCATGCTCCTTTTCTTTGAGTGCAGGAGCCTTGAAGGAGACTAATGAACTAAATGCAGCCGAGGGAGACTCTGCCGCAAAGTCCGCCCGCAGTGATGTCGACCAGGATGTTTTCTTAATGTTCAGTGTGGTGGACGAAAACATGAGTTGGTACTTGAAAAACAACATTCAGAGATGTTTTGATCCAGAAACAGTTGACCCAGAAGACCCAGACTTTAAAGAGTCCAACCTTATGCACGGTGAGAGATAGATATTTAAAGTCTTTTTAGGATCATTTAATACTGGACTAACTGCACACATTCAGTCGGGCCAAACCAGCTGATGCAACTCAGCAATCTGCATCATATAGTTTAAAATGTGTTCACAGGGAATTCACTTCACATTTCTAATTCTGACAACAAAGGCTGTAGGAGAGGTTTTTGATGGCTAAATGTCTCATTGTCCTCTGATTGTGTGTGTTTTTCTCTGTGTGACAGCTATTAATGGGTACATGTTTGGTAACCTGCCTGGAATCGAGTTATGTCAGCACCGCGCAGTAGCCTGGCATTTGTTTGGGATGGGTAATGAGGTAGATATTCATTCTGCATTTTTCCATGGGAATACCCTGCTGGACCGTGGTCACCGCACTGACGTCCTTAGCCTGTTCCCAGCCACGTTCGCAACAGCCGAGATGGTCCCAAAAGCAAATGGAAAGTGGTTGCTGGCCTGCCAGGTTAATGACCACTTGCAGGGTAGGATGCTTGACCTTTAACCTATGTGTCACCTTTGACCTTCTGCTACAGCACTTTGCTGACAAAGGAAATACCCTTTTCATGGGGGTGCTGCTGTTTTGTCAAAGCCTGAGCATTCCCACAGCAGAGATTAGTATTTCTACTCTGAGCCTGCCTGGACTTGTAAAACACTTTCTAGAACTCAGCTGAATTTAAAAGCTGAAGGGTATGAGCAGACATTTTATTATTTGTTATTATTTTCAGGCTGCCCAAAATCTATTGAACATAACATTGAGAGAGTCATACAATGACTACCGCTTGATTCTTGTGAAGAACTATTACTTTTTATAAGGCTGTGCTTTTTATAATGGCTCTCTCTTGTTCCTGACCCTTTGAGAAAAAAAAAAGTAACATTACTGTTTTATAAACCTATTTAGGCTGCAAATCACACAACTGACAGTTTTACATGTTGTAGATCTGCTCAGAATTTTGAGAGTAAACCCAATTTCCTAAAAGATAAGCAAGTTAAACATTTAAAATGAACTCTGGAATGTTTTTATCATTTTATAGACAGTTACTGTAGCCTGGAGACCTGCTCAAAGGTCTACATCTCAGTGAGTTTTTACTTATCTAAATTATGTTTTGTACGTGTGTGTGTGTGTGTGTGTGTGTGTGTGTGTGTGTGTGTGTGTGTGTGTGTGTGTGCTGTTCCAGCTGGGATGCAGGTCTTTTATGAAGTGAGGTCGTGTAACAATGAGGCCGGATCCATGCTGACAGGTGGAGTTGTAAGGAATTACTACCTGGCGGCAGAGAAAGTCCTGTGGAACTATGCCCCCTCAGGAAGGGATTTGATCAGCAATGTATCCCTTACTGAAGCAGATAGGTGAGCAACATATTGCAAAATGCAGTCTAAATAATGCCCCAAAAGTTTATTCTGTTCTCTGGACAACGCTACATCCAGATGAACAGAATCAACTTATGGGGATTTACTTACCTGGATGATTGAGCATGCATCAAGATAGTCTAAATAATGGTTTACATGTATCTCAAAATAAAAGTTGATTTATTATTTAGCCCAAAAAACTCAAGAAGAGACTTAAACCAAACACACCATCAGTCAAACCAACATAGTTTCATGCCAGGTTTCCCCCAAAACACACTCAAGATACCTTTATGGGTTGATCTTGTCTCTCTATCTCTGTCAGTACTCCTAACTCTAAAATGGGGCTTGACTTTCTGTGTGCATGCCCCCTGGAAGGGGCTGATTATACAGTACATGTGATGCTCATTCAGGCTGTGTGGTCTGGTTTGAGTGACCAATTCCAGAGCATGGGTCACAGCCCCCAGGTGGAGCATGACGGTAATGCAGGTGAACAATGTGATTCTGTGTGCAACAAGTAAAAAAATAGTTTAAAACCTTGTAATAAAGTTTGAAAGTATCAAAACAATTTATATGTAATCAATTTTTACACTTATTTATGCACTGAAAAGCACGTCATCTTTCATAACTTGCATGGAGAGTTGAAATGTAGTGACAGCTCCTTGGTGACAAAAGGAAATCTTTTAATAGAGAGTCAGAGTTGTGTGTAAAGGTGCGGGCAGGTGGCAGGCTTTCAAAGATTTCACATCAGATAATAGAATTCTCAATTTTGGAGTAGCTTGTGAAGATTCAACAGTCTAGATGATCATGCAGCAACCCATCTGTTATTATCTGGTATTTATTGCTGATCTGACACCAGTTTTCGTTCTAAGTAAGTAACTAAGGTCCAAGTAAGACATTTCTCATCGCTTTTACATCTAGGTCACATATTTACTAGGGGTGCAACGATACACAAAATTCACGGTTCGGTTCGGTTCGATACTTTGGTGTCACGGTTCGATATTTTTTCGATACAAAAAAATGTTCATGCATTTTTAATTTGTCATTTATTAAAATTATAAATATATATTTTAACTCAAAAGTACAGTTTTAAAATTTAACCCTAACCCTTGTGCGTGTTTTTTATTTTGACAGCGAATGCGCACCTGCGGACCACTTATGTGCAGCCCTGGTTATTTAGCTCGTCATATTGCAGCCACAGAAATTCTTTTGTCCATGAAACCATAAAGCTGCACTTTCTTTTTGCCTTATAGTCTGATTTGTCATAACTTCTCCATTTTGTGGTAAGCTTTTCTTTGGCTGTCACTTCTTCACCCTGACCTGTCTTATTTGGCTCAGCAGAACTGAAATGCTTTTACACGCACTCACATAAGCTCAGCGATTCTCTGCGCGATCAACCTCTCACATGTTTAAGCTTGCTGCGGGAGATTTCACTTGTCATGTTTGCATAGTAAGCTAACGATTGATAAGACGATGTCAGAGGAATTGGTGCACAAATTATCATCACTCACAGATCAGTGCTGTCGCTCTCTATACACAGTTCGCACGATTGCAAAGTGAAAGCAAAAAAAACAAGCGCAAATTCAAACGCGATTTCAATATGTCACATATTGACAGTGGCTCACCGATGCCAATGACATAATTACCCAGCTACATTTCTGAAAGAATGCGAAAGCATTGACATATATTTTTCGTACAATAGCCCGACGGGCAGGGAAGAGATAGATTTTGGTAGCCCGACTGAAAAAATCGCTAGCTCCGGGACGTCGGGCTAGCGATATTGCAAGCCCTGTATCTGATTGAGGAATCACTCATCTTTGGAAAAGAGAGTTTATTACAGAGAAATGTCTCTTTCCAAAATAAAAGCTATACTATCCGCTTCTTCTGGGCTATATTCTCAGCAGCATAAGGAGAATCATGTGCTAACAGCTGTCTAAATGACTCGGCTAAAGTTAGTAGCATGCTTGTTGTTTTTGTCTTTGCACTAGGATGATGTCGGCGTAAATGTGCAGTCATATTCGTTGTGTTCCCACTAGTGCTTTCAGGTTAATCTCGTTGAAATGACCTTAACGCCACAACACGGCAAATCTCCGTTAACGAGCTACCGCCGATCGCTCCGTGCATGGGGCTAGACGGCCAACACGTTAACGAGCCCCTGCGCTAACACACTAGTTCACACCAATGTAATTGAGCATTGCATGGCACATCCAACATACTGTTTTACTTTAGTCCATGACTCGCTTACCTTCAGGGTCATACGTCACATGAAAACCAAAATAATTCCAAACGCCAGATCTGAATGAGGTTCAATTTGCTTGTTGCAAGCAGAGCTTAACTTCTGTCTCGCTAGCTTGCCCTGCGCTCTTCCTTCTGACTATGCTGTCTGTGTGGAGCGCTCAGTGGATCTGCGCTGGACAGTGCAGCCTAGGCGGAGTAGTCGAACACAGATTCACTGAGCGCTCAACACAGACAGCATCGTCAGAAGGAAAATTGATAAAATAAATTACAAATGTTGTATTGTTCGATACATATGCGTACCGAACCGAAAGCACTGTATCGAACGGTTCAATATCGATACGAATATCGTTGCACCCCTAATATTTACTACAACCCACATTTACAGTTTTTGCTTCATTTTCTTCCTCCAACTATCCCATCTTTTTCTTTTGTAGTCCATCAGATGTGTTTTTTGGCAGAGATGATGGAAGGCTCGGTGGTCAA